>NW_024962255.1:15075391-15270269 GCF_019238085.1 Lagopus leucura | reverse complement strand
CCGCCGAGCCCCCTCCTTCCGTCGGCGCTCGGGCTCACCGCCCCCCGGGGGCGTTCCTGTGGTGCCGCGGGCGGGGGGAGGCCCGGTCCCGGCGGGGCTTTTCCCTGAGAGTGAGACAAGCACCAGCGCAGGGAGCCCCGGCCGGTGCTTGGCGGCTGCGGGTCCGAACGGGGGGCTGCTGGCGTCGGGAGCGCCGGGCTGTGACAGACGCGCACCTGCCCGGGCTGGAAGCGCCTGTCCGCGTAGCGGCCGCCCCTCGGGGTCGGACACACTTTGTGGACATAAACATTTTTAAAACTTTTTTTAAGAACTCGTTTTCTGGGATTTTTATAAGCCACCCTGTAGTTTGCGTTGGTTTCCTGCTTCTCCCGCTTCAAGGTAGCGTTTGCTCTGTTCTTCCTGGTACCGTAACACGGGGACCTGAACGGAACTGACATTTTAAGTACTCCAGGAACCCTGCGGTCCATCCACCTGTTAAAGCGAGCAGTTGTGCTTCCTTCTTTCTTCTTTTTTCCCCGTGTCGCCTGTTGGATGTGATGGAACTCATGTTTGCGGAGTGGGAGGACGGGGAGAGGTTCTCCTTCGAGGACTCCGATCACTTTGAGGAGGACTCCCTTTGTTCCTTCATCTCAGAGGCAGAGAGCCTTTGCCAGAACTGGAGAGGATGGCGGAAGCAATCGGCCGGACCCAATTCTCCCACTGTCAAAATGAAAGGTGAGATCGCCTGGCATCCTCGGGTGTGCTGAGGACACGTGGTGGCTGGGATATGAGGCGCTGGGGGTGAGGAGAGCCACCGGGTGCTGAAGGTGTGAGCAGAAGGCGGTGTTGGATGGCTGTGAGGGCAGCTCTGACTGCAGGCTGAGACGAGAGTTTATGTGGGATGTTAACACAAAGCAGAGTTTTGGATGAGTTCTCACCTGTGTGATCTCAGTCATACCCTAGTGCTGCTTTTCTGAGTACGTTTTCTGAACTTGCTGTTGGAAATCTGAAAGTAGCCTTTGGTAACCAAAGAACAAACTTGTTCAGGAATAGTTATACTCACATTGGGTCCTAGTTGCATTGATTAAATTAGACTAAGGTATCATAAAGGTTCTTATAATTGCTGTTCAACTTCACATGTTTGTGTAGAACAATCTATTTTTCTTACCTGTCTCTGTAATTTTCTCTTATTTCTATTAAGATGAAAACATTCTTTTGTAGTAGTAGAGCAAGAAGGCCTTGTGACTGTGACAGAGGGGCAAGCAAACCACCATGTGTCTGCTTCGGAAGAGTTGCTTTATTTCCTTTCTTCTGACAGTTGGTTCTTTTTAATAGTAGACAGGAAAAAGGCATTAGGAATTAAAGAAAAAAAAGAAATCTTTAAAACCATGGTATAGCTGCTAAGTTAGTGCTAAGAAGTTGCACGAGTGTTTCCTATTCTTCCTTTCATCTCCTTTCGTTTCTTTCAGTCTGGTGTCAGTGCTTTCCCTGTTACTACTTGCCCTTTGCGACCATAGCTGCCTTGTTACTGCCTCCCTGACTGAGCTGCAAAGTTTTGTTCTCTTCTGAGTGATGGCCTTATGCTGAGAGTTCAATTAATAATGAGTTGTGCTAAAATCTGGCAGTGTTATGCTATGAACAAACATTCACTTATCACTAGGTTGGGACCAGAAAGTACACTTTGCATTAACCACAGGCTTTTCAGAGCAGCTTAATTTTTAAACTTTTAGTGTATGTGAACTGTCCCTAGTCCCAGATATGGAACTGTCTGCATCTCTTGACTGATTAGGTGTAGAGCTAAGGATTGCATGGGCATTTAAAAGAAATTAATTAAAAGAAGAAGATAGAAAAATGCTGAATGCACATCCAACTTGGATGGCTTTTGGTACCCTGGTCATACTGGCAGGATGTGTGGCTTTCCTATGAAACATCCTATTTGTGCAAAGAGGATGGATAGTGTTGGAATTAGCTTTCTGAAGCTGTGAATCTGGAGATGCAGAACTAAGGGTTGGGCACGGTAAACTTCATGTTTTGCTTTAAGTCTTGTGTTTAGTAATGTGCTTGCAAGGAACTGAGGTTTTGAAAACATGCTGCTGTGGAAAGACTCTAGTTCAGCAGAGGTGTATAAAACTGGTTTGTGTGAGATCTGCCGATCAGACTGGTACTTGAACAGGTGATTGGTTTTTAGTTGCGTGATCTCCATGGTTTTGGTATGTGATTTTGTGTTTTCCTGGGCCCAGCCCAGTACCTTTGGCTCTCTTGACCAAATTGGAAAGCAAACAGCAATTGCTCCTCTATTGGCATCCACTTGTTGTGTATTAAAATGAAAAATTGGTTCAGTAGATTGTGCATTTTTGAAATCTTTGGTGTCTCACTTGTCATGGGAAACAGAACAGCTGACATGATTGTTGTGATAATTGTAATAATTTACACCTATGGTGATGTTGCTGTTCGAGGTTCTGCAGACCTCTCAGCCTGTGTAGGCAAGGGTGGCATTGTTTGTACTTAATTCATATTTTTAGATTTTATCTGCAGAGAGATCTAATTCCTTTGTAGAAAGGTTTTGCTGTAATGTGGGGATATTTTGAGAAGCGCATGAGCATGGGTTTGTTGCCTAAATAATTACTTATCTACTCTACAGATTCATGCATAATACCGTTGACACAGAGCTCTTGCAGGTACTTTTCTGTATGCAGTGTGTTGCCAGTGAGCCTGGGCTGACTTGGAACCTTTCATTGTCTGGAACCTGCTTGGATTTCAGGAAACTTGTGCAGATCTAACTATTTTTAACACCTCTTTGTGACATCGTTTTTGTAGTCAGAAAAAAGCAACATCGAGAACTTGCCAAATCCTGGGCATGTTAGTCATACTGAGTCTTCTAAAGTGTGGTAGTTCTCAATTCAGCCTGTGTATTTTTTTATTGACACGGTTTACCATTTTGTAGTAGCCTGTGATGTAGCTTCCTACATGAGCAAAAAATGAGGTTAGATGCAGAGTGCTTTGATTTAAAATGCGAAGGGAAGCCAAGGGGAACTACATTCTGTGAGCCTTTTCCTCCAGTCAGGCAGCTCAGGCTGTGTTTTGATTTGGGATCAGTCAGATGGGTTATGTAACACAGAGGATTTCTAACTTTTTGTTTTGAGTTTGTCCCTGTGAGAGTCCAATTCATCATTAATTAATTGAAAGAGAATCCTCTTGAGACTGAGGGAAGTGCTGCTGGCTGGGGATTCCTCTTCTTAAACAAACTAACAAACCACCATCCCCACCACTTGCAGGCTTTTTAAATTTTGCAGCTTTTGCTTTGTGCTCAAGTGTTTTTAATATTACCATTAATATGGTTCTTCTTCTTTCATTTAATTTTCACTGAGTTTATGGTCAAGTCTTCTTATGTTACTTTCTGTACAAGAGTATTCTCTTCAAATGTGGAACTGATAGTGTGAAGGAGAAGCCCATTGCGTCTCCTTTTTGGATGCCCTTGGATTTTGGCTCTTGTCGGTTTCCACTGATTCACCTGTGCTGAAATCCCAGAGGAAGTTTCAGCAAAGCATGGCTATTCTGGGGAAACCAAGAGTCCTTTTGAACTTAGCAAATCGTTTTGAACTTTTATTTTAGAAATGCCTTGTTTGGATAATGGACTGCCTTCATTACTTGCTTTTACCTATCTTTTTTTTTGTTTTTTGAATGAGATAATGCTTGTAACTGATATTTGCCTGTATACATCATTGATGAGACATGCAGTTGTACTTGCTGAAGTAAGTAATGGGCAGACATTGCTCAAGTCATTGTGAGTAGATGTTTTGAAGAACAATGTCTTTGCGGTGTTTTCAGAACCATCTGCTTCCTCAAGTTGTTTTATGGCTCCAACTCACTTTCTTCTAGTCAAGTTACATTCCACCAATGTATTGCATTTCTACCAGTGAAAGCACCCTCTTTACATTCTCTCCAATTTTCTAGATAGACTTTTGCTTCCTGGAATCCATTATGAGAGCCAGTATGGTTCTCTGATTTTCCTTCTCACTTTTTAGAGTACTTGCATTTTTCACTGGCAATTGATGTAAGCCTGGTGGCTAGGGGAGCTGGACTTGTTTAGCTTGGAGAAGAGAAAGCTCTGGGGAGACCTCTCTGTGGCCTTCCTGTACTTGAAGGGAGGTTATAAACAGGGAGGGGAGATGGACTTTTTATATGGTCTGATAGTGATGGGACTGGGGGGAATGGCTTTAAACTAACTGAGGGGAGATTTAGGTTAGATGTTAGGAGGAAGTTCTTTACTCGGACTGAGGCACTGGCACAGGTGCCCAGTGAGCTGTGATGTCCCATCACTGGAGGTGCTCCAGACCAGGCTGCATGGGACCCTGGGCAGCTGTTCTGGTGGGGGGCAGCCCTGCCCATGGCCAGAGGTTGGAACTGGGTGATCTTTAAGGTCCCTTCCAATCTAAGCCATTCTATTATTGTGTACCTCCAAGGGTTTTGTTATCAGTTATCTTTAGATCTCCAAACTCACTACTGTGGCTTTGTTTCTTCCTCAGAGCCTCTAAGTGTTTTCCCACCCTTAGTCTTTTACAGCTTCTGAAGAATTGGTGTTTACCAAACACTTAAAAAATGGCTGCAAATACTGTAGGGTTGGTAAATAGTGTGTTCACAGTATTTTCTGTTTGGCTTGTATTTATTCATTCACTTCTACAGAAAGTGTGATGGTGAGTTGCATTGAAATTACACTCAATAGGCACCTGGTGGTAAAGCCTGATCTTTTGTTTCCTTCCTTCAAGCATTATGTACTGTACTCCAAAAAAAGCCTTGGGCTAAAGTAAGGATGATTCAGGCAGTCATCTCCTGAAAATATTCTCATTATACAAACTAAAGAAGTTTGTATACTTCCAAACTGTTAGGAATGCCCACCATGTTAAGTAATGGGCACAGTGCCTCAAAAGTACAAGCTGTAACAAGGGAATGATTGGCAGAGGGCAGACAGAGCCTGAGGTGGAGATGTGATCGGTTTAGGGAGGCAATCTGGTAGAAGTCTGAATTGTGTCTTTAAGGTAAAGTGATGGTGGCTGATTTTCATTAATTTATAAGGACAAACAATAAATGGCTTAGAGAGCAACACTTCTTCCTCAAGATTGCCAGTTAGAACTCAATAAATTAAAGTTAAACCCCTTCTCAAAGAGTTATTGCAGTAGCAGACATGAAGAGAAACAGGTAATCTCTTTCAAATTTATATGGTGTGCTCTTTAGACTGCTCTTGGAGGAGAGTGTTGGTGTCATACGGAGTGCCCACTCAGAGCCTGAGGAAGCTGGAAATGAACATTGTGGTTTGCCCTTTTCTCGCTGTTACTGTGTATTGGACAGCTGTAGTTGATTTATTTATTTATTTATTTTCTGCTGCTTTTGTGCCTCTGGTATGGAAAGGGGGAGGTTATGTCTGTATTTCTGGGAGATACAGATGTAATGCATCTTGTTTGGTTTTTCTTAGTGTGATACAGTGTAATCTCTTTCAGCCTAAATACCTCCTTACAGTATATACAAGTCCACTGATAATGTTAAAAAGCCCCAAACAATAACTATTGTACCAGCTGCCTATTGCGTTCTTCATAGGAATTAAAAATCTGAATGTTAGTGACAGGATATTGCAAATGCTTTATGAAATGAGCAGAGCTCAGCTGTCCACTGAGGAAAGATAACGTGACAGTGGAGGCTTAGCTGCTGGTAGGAAAAAGGTTTCTCTGTATTTTCTCACCCTAGTAAGTGGATTTCCCCTATTTTTGTATGGCATCCCATTATCCATAGTGATTGGCAGTGTTGTCTCACTGCACAGCAGCAGCTGAACCACAAGCTGAGTGTTGTGCAGAGGTTCTGCCAGCTGCAGAGGCAAAGTCAATTCAGTAGAGCTGAAGGCACTGCAGAGAAGTCAGAGCAGGTCTGTCAGGACTGATGGGCATCATTAAATGCAGGGCTCCAGAGCTGTGGTGCACATTTCAGAAGCTGTCCGGAAGTTTCTGCCAAACCCGAAGGTTGTGTCACGATGCAGTGATACTTCTGCCTTTTGGGATGAATGCTTCTCACATGTTTCTCATTTCTTTTGTGCGCTCCTGAGCCTTTTTGAGGTAACTGAATGTGCGAAGTTCCTCTCTTCAGGAGTGGCACTGGAGAAACCCCTTCAGGAAGCTGTCTGGAAAAATGCGTTTTTACTGCCATGATTGGAAATGGCTGCTCCATTTTTGACTCTGCTGCTGTCCTCTAACCTCTTCCTTTAAATAGGCTTCTCTTCCCCTCCGAAGAAGTCTTGCATGTTCTTTCCATGTTGTAGTGTCTCCTCTTTGTACTGGGAGGCCTTCCTAGCTCCTGTGGCTTTTTCTTTGTGTTTTACTCCTTCCTTCTCCCTTGAGAGATCCCTGTGTTTCTGAATGACCTGCGATCACTGTGTGTGTTTTGGGTGGACTGAAGCCAGTGGGGCTGTTCTCTGGGGCATGCTTGCCTCTGGTGAAGCAATGGTAGGGAGGCAGGTTTAAGCCTGGCTGCTGGACTGTGCTCTCCCTTTGTTTCCCATTCATTTCTTTATAACCTCTTCCCTTATTTTTCTTTGGCCTGTTCTTCATTGCTAAAGGATAAAAATAAAACCCATCTATATACATTTTACCTGTAGATAACTAGCTCTTTCCTGAGATGAAAACAAAGTGAAGACAAAGCACCTCGAGCTGCACTTCATGTTTGAAGTTTATAGTTATCTAGAGAAGTGTAACTTAACAATTAAATGCAAATGTCTTTTTATTGAGTATTTTACCCAGGATAACATGTGCTAAAACAGTCCTTTGTTTTAACACATGTAAGTGTGTTGCATGTGTCACTTCTCTGAATGCTTACTGTAGAAATGGTTTTCTTCTTTGAGTACTTAAAGCGGGTATTTTAATCTCTATGTGGTTTGTTATTGTAAGCGGGAAGAGTGAGCAGGAGACACATGTACAGGCAGTGCAGAGTGCCGTGCCTGGAGCTGTGCCCCCACTGTGTGCCTGGGGTCACTAGGGGGGGTACTGGGGGGTGAAACCCATTGCTGCAAAAGAGAACACGTGTTTATTTATTTATGATAGAAATAAGTAAAAGTATAGGGGAAAAAATGTAAGTTAGAGCTTAAATCTATTCTCATCTCCAGGCAGATTATTCAGTTTTAGAATCTGTTTTGTTCTGGGTCTCCTTTTGAAGATTAACATCCTGAATGTGGGTGAATCTCTGTGACTCTTCATTTGATCTTTAGTGATTCTTTGCCAGTTGTCAAGATGAAAGTTTGCAGAAGGCAGACGGGTTCAGTGTGCAGAGGTGGTCCGGGAGCTTTGCATATTGCACTGGGGTACTGTCAGCTTCGTGCTCTGGAGTGGTATTGCTTTTACTGTATGGCAGCATGATCTGTTTGAAGAGCTGTCAGTTAAATGTGATTTAATATGCAAGTTTACAAGTTTGGAATTCTGGTTCATTTTGAGGAACAGCAATAAAGCCATATAATAACCTATATAAAGAAGAAGTTAAGCCTTTTTAACATTTTCTATTTCTCACAGCTTCAATGAGAAAAGAAGTGAGAACTGAACTGTTCAGATCTATGAAAGTCTGTTTCCTAATATATTATATCTTGAGTAAAAGTTCTTCTGCATACAAGTTGTGTAAGTAACTTCAGATGCATCTTGTGAACAGCCCTTTTGTTCCCTCTCTGGACATTCTCAAATCAGTGTCTTTCTTGCAGTGTTTGTGTAATAACTGTGGAAAAGTTCATTTTTAAGCAAATGTAAATTCAGTAATTATATCTATTTACAAAAGTTGGTGGGGGACTGTAAGTGTTTTAAGTACTCAAGTGGATGTTGGTTTTGAGCAACTGAGAAAGCCGCTGCTTGCATAGTGTAGGTTATGAATCTTTGCTTGGTCTTGATGCCCAGGATTATTAAGTGGTGAAGTGACCTTCCTGGCTACTGAGTATGACAAAGGTGACCCTACATGTTTTTAAAGTAGTGCACAATTGAAGGGAAAGGTGTGTGCGTCTCAGTTTAGTGAACAAGAGAGTGATTTGCTTGTCTGTATCAAGTTCTTGATAGTCCATGATAACAGAGTGATACAACTCATGTTAGTATGTTGAGAAAAAGATAATACAGTGAGTTAAATGTCAAGAAATATCAAACCAGAAATAATAAAGGAGTCAATAAAAAAGTAAAGATCAAGGACCACAGACAGTCTTGTGAACAAACAGCCCCCCTGCCCCCTGCGGTATAGCTTTGAAGGAACAGAAATGGGCATCAGTGATTTGATCAATGTCTGGTATGCCAGTTACAAAACTGGGAGCAGAAACCATCTCCTCTTAATTGTCTGCTGTCCTAGTTATTATACAGTACTTTGTTCCTGGGGAAGAAAGGAATGCACAGCTTCAAAAGATGTTTTATGTACTTTAATGAACTTCCGGAGTAAATATTTGTCTGTTTAAAATATCTGTAATTAATTTTGATACTGTTTGGAGCTTTATATCTCTAAGTAAATAGTGGAAGAGTCAAAACCAGTGTATTATTTAGCTCTTTAAAGTGCAAACATCTCTTTTAAGATTTCATTGTGATTTCGTAGAGAACAGCTTTTTTTCTGTCACCTAAAATCATAGGTTGTCTTGGGTTGAAAGGGACCCCAAAGATCACGTAGTTCCAACCCCCCTGCTGTGGGCAGGATTGCCAACCACTAAATCAGGCACTAGATCAGGTTGCCCAGGGCCCCATCCAAATGGTAAGTCTGAAAAGCAGTTGTAAGAGTACTTTTAAATAGAATAATGGCTAGATGTTGATTTTTCAACTTTATTCTTATACATATTATCTGTCATAAGCTCTTTCCTCCCTCTTTCTCATTTTTGACCCCTTTCCAAACTCTGCAGAAGTAAAATTGATATGTTTAAACTCAATAATATAGAGAGGTTAGAAATTTTTAAAGATTATAGAACAACCACACATAATGTACAAGATATTTAAGATGCTGGTTCTAATTTTGAAATGCCACACATGTTATTCGGAGGATCACTAAGGTCAGAAAAGACCTCCAAGATCATCCAGTCCAACCGTCCACCTACCACCAATATTTCCTCACTAAACCGTGTCCCTCAGCACAACTTCTAAACATTTCTTGAACACCTTCAGGACAGTAACTCAACCACCTCCCTGGGCAACTCGTTCCAGTGCCTGAACACTCTTTCAGAGAAGACATTTTTCCCAGTGTCCAACCTGAATCTTCTCTGGCACAACTTAAAGCCATTCCCTCTAGTTGTATCATTAGTGATGCGGGGGAAGAGGCTGACCCCCACCTTCCCATAACCCCCCTTCATGGAGTTGTAGAGAATGATAAGGTCTGCTCTGAGCCTTCTCTTGTGCAAACTGAAAGATCCCAGCTCCCTCAGCTGCTCCCCATAAAGCTTGTGCTCCAAAACCTTCACAACTTCGTTGCCCTTCTCTGAACATGTTCCATGGCCTCAATATTTTTCTTGTGAGAGGCCCAAAACTGAACACAGTACTCGAGGTGCAGCCTCACCAGAGCTGAGTTCAGAGGGATGATCACTTCCCTGCTCCTGCTGCCAACACTATTTGTGATATGAGTTAGGATGCTGTTGGCCTTTGTAGCCATTTGGGCATACTGCTGGCTCATATTTAGCCAAGTGTTGACCAACATGTTCAGGTCTGTTTCTTCCATGCAGTCTTCCAGCCACTCTGCCCCTAGCCTGTAGCATTGCCTGGGGTTGTTGTGGCCAAAGTGTAGGACCCAGCACGTGGTCTTGATGAATTTCATCCCATTGGCCTCAGCCCAGCAATCCAGCCTGTCCTCTGTTGGGCCTTCCTATCCTTAAGCAGGTTAACACTTCCTCCCTTACTGAGGGTATGCTCAATTCCTTTGTCCAGGTCATCAGTAAAGGTAGTGAACAGATCAGGCCCCAATACCAACCCCTGGGGAACAACACTTGTGACGGGTTGCCAGCCGGATGTTACTCCATTCACCACCACTCGGTGGCCCAGCCCTCCAGCTGGCTTTTTACACAGCAAAGAGTGTACCTGTCTAAGCCTTTCTAAGTTTCCTCCTCTGATGCTGTGTACTCGTGGGCCATGAGTATACACAGTGTTACCAACAAGTAGATTCTCATGTTGCTTAGAATCTGTGTGGTTTTTTTGATGCATCCTTTTTTCCCTGTTTCTTCATCTATGGAAATACAGTAACATTCTGGCAAGGCTTGTGCCACCTCCTGCTTGTTCAGCATCAGAAAACATTGAAACTGATTTCTTTGACCATGCTTTTATTGGTGCTTTAGCAGCTGAAGATGCAGCTTATAGAGAGAGTGCTATTTTGAATACATTTCATTCATATGTATTTGTTTCCATACAGCTGGAAATATAATATCTTCTTAAAAGAATGAAACAAAGGAACTTTGTCAGGCTGTGATATACCCGTTACAGTTTTGTGGAGCTACGTATTTTGAGATAAATGGCTCTGTGAAAACTGTCTGGTTTTAATCAAACATTACTATTATGAGTCATTATTAGTGTTTCTAGTTTACTCCAACAAAAACAAAAGAAAGGAGAAAATGTTGGTACTTAACTACATTTGACCTCATTTATTCTGTTAAGATATGTATTCAATTGGCAAATATATGTGCTGATTTTTCTGTATTTAAATATGAATCTGTTGATAAATGGGCAGTACTGAAAAAAATGGGGAAATTAAGAGGTTCCCTTTTCTCAGAAGGAGACCCAGAAGGGCTGCAGGAGTAGTGTATTTAAACAAATTCTTAACATCCTCAGTTGGCTGCTGCAGGTAGGGAACATGAGTGATATTTTTTGATGCTTCATTGGCTTTTTTGTCTTCCTTTTGACCATTAGGTTTAGTTTGTGGCTGTGGGACAAATAGTGTAGCTTTTGAGCTCCTTTTTCATATGAGATGAGGATTGGCATGTAGGAGAAAAGGAAAGGATAAATGGATAAGAAAGGGGGAAGATGAAAAAAGTCTGTCTGCAGGAGAAACCACATCTGCTCTTGGGAATAAAGCTGGGTGCTACAATACAGGAGAGAACAGCCTTAGAGAAGGTGAAAGAGGGAGGTCAGAGACAAAAAACAAGTCCATATTTTTTACAGAAATGTAGATGCAAAGCATGATAAAAGAATTATTGCCCTGTGGTTTTCTGCAAGCAGCGGGAAACTTTACAGGAAGGCATCCAGTCGCACTTCTTCCTCACAAGTTCAGACACTCAGAGGTGACTTGTTGAACCAGTGGGGCTGGTGAGTGCTTGGGCCAACTCTGGCTTCCTCTTCTGTTTGGAGAGGTGAAAAAACAAGTAGGTGATGGCCTTTATTTGCCATCTGGAAATAGTAGTAAATAGGATTAATGCATTAGTGGAGGTCTGAAAACATTTAAAATCTCATTTTATATTCTTTATTTTACTTTTTTTTTTTTTATTATATTTTTTTTTTTTTTTTTTTTTTATTTTTTTTTTGCTAAAGATTGGTAAAGATGCTGCTTTGAGCATGTGTCCCTAGCCAGAGTTAAAGAATGGAAGAAGTGATGTAGCCTTGAAGCAAAGTTAGCCAAGTTGCCACCTGGACTCTTTTTAGATCTGTTCACTGAAACAATGCCTACTTGTAGTCAATCCATTATTACTGGCGTCTTGTCAATGTATGTGACAGATTCTTCCTTGGAACACAGCAAAATTTGCTAAAGCTGTGAATATTGAGTATTGTATGACCTTCTGGAATCTATCCATGCCTTGTTTCTTGTATTTGTAGGACTTCAATTTTCACAGATCCAAATATGTGTTCAGGTTTGCCTGACTTTGTGTATTTGACACATTGTTATTCTTGAGACTTACATTTTCATCTTCTCCTCCCCCCTTCCCCCCCAATATTCCTTTGCTGGAATTCTTGCTTGGTAAATTTACATCTATCTTGTCTTTTGGAAAGTGTGCAAACATGAAGCCCTGTTAATCCATGTTGGAGGCTGATCGCATAGCTCGTTGGTGGCTTGAGTGCTTAAGTTCCGTGTGTCTAGGAAGCACCGATTGCTGATGTAAAAAATACTGTTAGGTATTTCACACGTAAACTTCATTATAGTCTTGCCAGTGAGTTACGGTGTAATTAATAGCTTTAAAAATGAAAGTACTACTATTTACATGAATCTAATGCCTTTGTATAGTCTATAGGATATCGCTTAATTCTCGAGCTGTTCATGGTTTCTGCCGCATGTTACGTGTAATTACTTTTGCTACGTCATGTTTAGGTCACTAAATGCTGAGGTGGGACAAAAAGGGAGCTGCAGCTGTATATTTGTTTACCAGAGCTAGCTGGATGGGCCAGGTGTGAAAATATTTGCAACTTACACTTCCATATAACTTCCATGCATGGCTTGGAGAGAAGGTGATCTGATGTATATAAGTTAATTGTTTGACCCTGAATGCCTTTGGTAGTTTTCATTGCCTAATGGACTGCATTTAAAGCAGCAGTGTGCGGGCTCAGCTAAGCTGCTTATGCTTCTCAAGGACGGGAGTTACTTTTCCCTTGCTGGTTAAGAGCAGGAAATGCTTCAAAACTTCAGGGGATGTTCTCGGAAGATGACTGACTTTGCTTCAGTATTGTAATATTGGAAATATCTTGGGAGATAGTATCCATCTGACTAAGCAAATTTACACAATCGATGCCTCACAGTTTTCTGGTGTTCCTTCTGTTACTGTTTTTGTGCAGTGTTAGTGATAGATGTACTTGTAATGGGTTCCTCCTGTGTAAACGTTCTGCAGCTGCTGGCTTGTTCCATTTATCCTTGATGCTCAGTTGTCTGTGAGGTGGCCTCTCCTCCCTTTTATTTGCTGTATGGTGAACCAAACAGTAATTGGGCAGATGCCTTATTTCCAGTGAGAGGGAAAGAGAGCTGGAGAAGGGCTGGGGACAGCTGCCTTTGGGCCCCCACAGCGGCAGCTGGGGCTGTGCTGGCATCCCTGAGCTGCACTGGGGAGTGCCAGTGGGTGGGATGGTAGCCTCCTGTACAGACACACACCTGAGCTTACATTGTGGGAGGTTTTTACAAAACCCAAGGAGGTGAAAATAGGGGACAGGTGGGAATTTTCTTAGAAGCTCTTAGGTGTGCAACTTCGACTCCTGTCTCAGGTAATGGATTTTTAAACCTTTAGTGGTTTTCAATTGGTGATACCAAAAGGCAGTGTCTTCTTTGAGTTGCTGACAGATGTTTAAATTTTTTTTTTCCCCTAGGGGTGAGAAAGCCTCATCCTTGATCTATTCTTTTCAGACAATAAATTCACTATAAGATTCACTAAAATGGGCTGAGATCTCATTCTGATAATGCTCTGCAATGCAGCACCTCAGTGTTTGCTGTGTGTTTGTTTGGAGGCCGAGTGATGCAGCCCTGGGATGTGGGCATAGGATAAAGCTGGTTAGGGATTAATTGGGCCTGCACAACTTCAGGGTGGATAATAATGGTTGAGAACAGCACTTTAAATAGTGTAGATTGCACGGTGTTTTGTGTGACATTCTTTCAGCATTTGAAAGCATGGCAATATTACTTGGTAGAAATAGGTGCTCAGCTGCGATGCAGTCTGGGTTTTTGATTTGTGTTTATCTTCCATTATCTGCATTTTGAATAGTATCTGATCCGTGTTGATCTTTGTCACTTGTTTGCTTGTCCTTGATCGCTGCGGATAATTGTGAAGTCTGAGATGTTAGTATACTTTGCATGGGGCACGAGTGGAAATGAGCGGTAGCACGGAGCCTTCCCTGCAGGAAGCAGGAGCTGTTTGATCTCTGTGCTCTGCGCGCACGGTGTGGGTTACACGGAATGCCATCTGCAGGAGCGCGGAGCAGCGGTGCCAGGAAAACGCCGAGCCTGCAGCTGATCTGCTTCGTCAGCTGTAGAGTTACTCTGAATGCAAGCTGCCCATTTTGTTGTGAAACCTTGGCCAGCCCTGGCATGAATACAGTGTTTTGTAGCACTGTCTGTCTTTCTTTACAAAAATCTGCTGCTCATTTTAGGTTTTCTAACAGCTGTCGGTTGCTTGCCCAGGCTGCTCTTTTTTTGGAATGAATTCCTTTTTTAGGGAGGGAAATTGAAGGGTGATTGGATAAAGAATTTCTTGTCTGCATTTCCAGAGGAGGTTGTCAAGTCGTGGACACTGCATTGCCTGCCTAATGCCGGTGCTAGAGTTTTTTGGATCTCAGTCGTGTTACAGTGGGGGAGAGCTGAGAAAAAAGCCTACTGACATTTTGCTCTCAAGATTCAGAGCTTCTGAAGAGACTGTTAAATCTCATCTCGCATAAGGCATCAGCAGAATATCAAATGTTCTGGTTGCATCAGCACAGCTCTGTGCAGGTGTTCACAGTTGCTGCATGAGTGGAGCAATAGAATTGAGTGTAAAAAACAGCTTTCCATTCTGAGATGGACTTGTGTTTAGAGAGGTTCTGAGATACGTTCAAAGCAGATATTTTCTGTAGATACTTTGTGTATGTTTGCAACAAAATCTTATGTGAACTGTAAGGCAGAACTTAAGTGACTGGGATCTTCTGGTGAGATCTTAGGACTGTGAGTTCAGTGGTGTGGGAAAGTGCAAATGTTTCTGTCCTGGAGTTCAGAAATCATGAAATTTGGTTTCACCTGAATTTCCTTTCCCTCCTCCATCAAAGATCTTTTTGGTTATTAAATTCTACCTGTAGCTTTCCACCTTTGCCTTGTCCTGAGGTTCTGAAGACTGAAATCAAGTGTTCTTTCTAGAGATCTGGTTTCCAGTACATAAAGAATGTTGCAGCTAGGATGTTGTGAGGGCATAAGGAGCACAAACTGGGGTGGAAAGAAGGTTAATCTGTTCTTCAGCCAACTGACCTTTGGAGAGCAAAGGTTGTTTTCATACGTGCAGCTTTTCTTCAGCCTGGTAAGTGCAAGAGGCCTCAGGGATGGTCAAGTATTGGGCTATCTGCTTGTCAGTTAGAGGTTACTTGGATGTAATGAAGTCCTCAGTCATGTTCACCAGAGGTGAAAAGAGAATAACACAACAGGGTTGGTTATTTTTCTTATTAATGTTATACTGCTCTGAAGAGAGTGTTCCCCTGTTGTACCTCTGAAAGTATTCTTGCTGGCACAGAAACTACAGATAAAGCTGGGAGGTGTAGAAGCAAACAACTCCTAAAATGTGTGTTGAGACTGAAGTCCCTTAGAATGTTCATTGTAGCCTCTTGATGTGAAGGGCTGTTCCTTGTATCATTTTCTAAGAAGTCCTGTAGCAGAAAGCGTCAGGCTTCTGGTTTAGGTCTGTTCAGTAATGCTAAGTGCCCCTGCTAATGCTGGTGCTACATCACTTAGTTACATTGTAATTTCTTAATGATTAAAATGTGGCTTAATCATTAAGATGATTAACTAATGGGCAATGTCCTCAATAATGTGCTTTAGTTTTTGGTGAGCCCTGAAGTGATCAGGCAGTTGGATTCAATGATCTTTGTAGGTACTTTCCTACTCTTCTGTTGTGTTCTGCACAGCTCTGTTCTAAGATGCTATGTTCGTTTATCCATAGAATCACAGAATCAAAGGATCAGCAAGGTTGGAAAGGACCTACAAGATCATCCAGTCCAACCATCCACCTATCACCAGTAGTACTCACTAAACCATATCCCTCAACACAAAATCCAAATGTTCCTTGAACACCTCCAGAGTCAGTGACTCCAACACCTCCCTGTGCAGCCCATTCCAGTGCATGACCACTCTTTCAGAAAAGTAGTATTTCCTAATGTTCGGCCTGAATCTCCCCTGATGCAGCTTGATGCATGATTGCTTGTTCTTTTCAGTGTTGCTTTAACTTTTAAAGGAGAGGCACAGGTAACTAGAGCATCTCAGAAGAAAGTTCTTCCAAGGGCAGATCACGACCACTTTATAAGCAGCAGATGGTTTTGCTGTTGGTAACATAGAATGGGAAGAAATGAAGAATTCTGTAGGGGAAGCTGGGACATGAGTATGGGATTTTCTGCATACTCCTGCTCATTTAAACTCCTGGTAGGTTTGTACTCTTGGAGCCCACACACTCATCATGCATATTCTAAGTTCTAGTTCTCTTGTGAGGTATTGGATAGGATTATGAAGCCTCACCAGTTTTCTTGTTGGAGGGCTTTTGTATGCTTCCTGAAATCCTGTGGTAGCATAATGAGAAGTTGGCTTTGTGACAGGGAAGATGTAACCTGAAAAACAATCAGGATAAAGTACTTTTTAGCTCACTCAGATGTTGAAGCAGCTGCCAGGAGGAGTTGAATATGTGTTCTGTTGGGTATGTAGGGTCCCTCCTGTGATAGGTGAAAAATTGGTCTGGGTTGTACTCTGTGCTTGATCTTAGGATGACGTCAATGTTATTTCTGTGATGATCTGCAAAATTAAGTCAGCTGGTTTTCTTAGTTTGGTATGCGTGTAGAAAGGGAGTGTAGAAACCAACTGGGCAGTAGATCTCTCTCTTTTTTTTTTTTTTTTTTTTTTTTTGCTTTTTTTTGATAATTCTGATGACCAGAAGAGGAACTGCAAGACTCAACATGTTTGAATTCACTGACACTTGAGAAAAACCCCAAAGTACTTGTGCACCACAAATCCACAATGTAATTTAGTGTTGCATTTTTCAAATCTACTAAGACTTGTGTACAAATCAAACAAACAAAAGTATTGGCTTTTGGTGTGTAGGTGTGTTTTAAGGTTTGAGTTTAAAAACAAAAGCAAAACTCTTTCCTGCTTCCTAATTATGGAGACAGAAGATGTGGTGTCAAGATAGATTTAGCCAAAAGATGTATGTATTTGGTTTTGAAATGAAGTGTAATTACAGGAGCAAACAGGTAGTTTGAGCAAGCAAATACTTTTGCTACATACATCAACTGTATTGCAGCACTGGGCAATTTTCAGAAGCCAGGTGGAGCTTACATTTGACTCCGTGCTATGGCTTTTGCTTTATATAGCTGAGACTTTGAGGATGAATTGGACACCTTTCTGTAATAAAATTAGCTTTTTTTGCATTGGATAAAGAAATAAACAGCCATTCTTAAAATGTTATTGTGGTGGTAGCAATGGAATTTATGTGGTAATAGTTGCATCAGATTTTCTCTTAAGTGGGAGGTTTCTAATTATGGACCATAATCTCCCTGTCTGGGATTTGTATTTTTAAAGTTTTTAGCTATGAATCTCGTGAGTCTTGTCCAGTACACATGAATGAAAACATTCTGTTGCTTATTCCGCTTCTCAACTGTTTTGAACATAAAAATGTCATTCTCTGGGTTAGATCTGATGTAGGCTTACCCAAGTTGTTCTTGCTTTCAGCTTGGTTTTATATATCTCTGTACTTGCTACCTTACCACATTTACTCTCAATGTAATTTCACTGCTGAAAAATGGTGGTGAAAAGCAGAGAGAGTTGTATAACCCTTGGTGAGGAAAATAAGAGGTGAATGAAAGTCTTGTGAATTCCGATTCCATTATGTTTTTAAAATTTTGGCTGCACTTGGTAGTCTGGTCTGAACATGCGGACATCTTAAAAATACGAAAATGTTTATGAAAGGAGACATCAAATCAGAACATTCCCTTTTGTCATCATTTCTGAGCAAGCTTGATTAACAATCAGCAGCAGCATTTGTAGCATCCTTTCTCTACCACTTACTATGTATTATTTTCTTATCCAGCCTTCTTGTTCTGTTCCAGCATCTGAATAACTCACATAGATGAATTCCACTAAAGAATTTCTTCCAGAATCTGCTGTTATCCATTTGTTATTGCAGCTGCTTTGTTAATGCTGGGGAGTTTTGCACAGAATTGATTTGGAGTGGTATCTAAGAAAGAAATTGCTGAAACTTTGTTTTAACTTGGGAGAGAAGCTGTTCCAGAGTAAAGGAGCTGCTTATTTTCTGAAGGCTGACACTGCTCAAGTATCTTAGGAGCCAGAACATGCATTTTCATTTTTTTCCTTAATCTGTAAAATGAAAGAACCTCCTATTTTTAGAGATACTGTGGTTTGCTTGTTTTTGACAAGAAAAATAAGAAAAATTGCCTTTTTTTTCCCCCCTTGGCACAAATAAAAATGCGAAACACGGAATTATTAATCTAAAACAGGAGAATACTAATTCAAGGCAGCTGGGAATCGCTATTTGAGTATTACACTGAATCTTCAGCCTTTCAGATTGCATCATTCTGTAGGTAGTCAAGTTGGACTAGAGCTGGGAGGCATTGTTTGTGTCCATTCACCTGTCAGGGTCTGACATTGATGTACCTTGGTTCAGTCCTGGGGTCTGACTAGACCATTGGGTGACTAGCACAGCTTCTTTGCTCCTCGGCCTTCCAGTTTGATTTTCTTCTCTTGTACTGATTGTTGTTGGGGCAAGAGTTTTTTCTTTGTGCCTGTTCAGTCTTTGGTATGTCTACTGAGCTGCCCAGAGAGCACCAGTTTGCTCCAGTTGTGCCAGAGCAATGTGATACACACGTGTGTGTGTGTCCACTGCAAACTATACCAACTGTGTAGAGACCAACTGTGTGATGGCAAAAGGTCATCTACAGTTCGGTGTGTGGTGATTTTTTAGGAAATAAATGAGTTTCTAGTTGTAAGACTCACCTTGCAAGCCTGGAAGAGTGCATCGAGTGAGTTAGTTGTTTTGGTGGTGGTGGTGGTGGTGGGTGTTTTGTTTTGTTTTTAATCCAGTGTTCTTTATTAGATTTTTAGATTCATTAGTCCAGGCACAGGTCTAACTGATCCTTTTTCTACTATGTCATACAGCTTTCTAGCTACTCCTTCGGATTGCCTGTGAGTCTGTATGATGGAAATTTTTCAAGCTGTTCTATTTAAACTCTTTTATCCTGAATCCTCTCTCCTTCAACTTTGGCACAACAACAGGCTGTCCAGAGAAGCTGTGGATCATGGAATCACAGGGGATGAAAGGGACCTCAAGAGATCATTGAGTCCAACCCTCCTGCTAAAGCAGATACACTGCAATAGGTCACACATTTAAGTATCCAGACGGGTCTTGAATATCTCCGTAGAAGGAGGCTCTACAGCCTCTCTGGTCAACCTGTTCCAGTACTCTGTTACCCATACCATAAAGAAGTTCTCCCACGTGTTAATATAGAACTTTCTTTGTTCAAGTTTTAGGCCATTACTCCTTGTTCTATTGCTGCATGCCTCTGAGAAGACTCTGGCCTCATCCGTTTGCCTCCCACCTCCCTTTACATATTTATAAACATTGATCAGATGCCCCATCTCTGGAGGCACTCCTAAAGTGCAGGTTAGATGGGGCCCTAGGCAGCCTGATCTGGTAGGTGGCAAACTTGCCTGTGGCAGGAGGTTGGTATAGATGATCTTTTAAGTCCCTTCCAACGTAAGCAATTCTATGATTCTGTGACAGAATTGTGATCTGCCTGTGTCAAATGTTAGCGTGACTGAAAAGCAGGTGGTGGTGTGTTGGTGACCACTGAGTTGGCTCTGCTCCTTCCTGAATGCCTGTTCTTATGGGCCTTGTGGAAAGAGGTTTGTGTGAGAAATGCTTTTGAAGGAAGTGAAAATATCCTTTTTTCGGGCATTTTTTCAGACATTTGCAGTGTGTATTGTCCTCAAAGGTGAATTTCTTTTATTTTTAAAAACATGTATCCTGCTTTTAACATCACATTGATTATGCAACAAAATGGAAGAAGAATAGGGAAAGAGATGTAAGTAATGGCCTAAACATCTTGGAGTATAATTTATATTCAAAATGGAGACTAAACTTTTAATTTAAAATGTCGTGATTGATTTTGCAGTATTCACCTTGGGTGACCGTGCAGTCAAAATTCTCTCCTTAAGTATAACAGAATTCAAGGCAAAGGTAAAGTTTTCTGATGTTTGTTGCATTGTTGGAGACTGAAAGGAACACATTGCACCGACACATACTTCTTCAAGGCATCAACATTGAGGTTAAATTTTTGGAAAGTTAAATAAAGGGAGATTAAAACAGAACCAACAGCAGAAATGTGCAGAAGACAACAAGAAGATCACCATTTTTAAGAGGTTTGATTTAAGTATGTTATAGCTCACTGCATGGCTCTCCCATATTTGAGAACTCACAGTGCTTTTTGGTTTCAAGGGGCATTAGGGAGAAAATATGTCACTGCCTTAAGTTTGGGGCCCTTACTGATATATTTCTGTTTAATTTATTTTAGTTAAATGCTAAAATGACATTCCACACTGACAGATTTATCTTTCTACATGGGAAACCCTGCCAAAAGAAATGTAGTATATACCGTTTTTTAAATGAGATTTGTAAAACAGGTTTTATAACACCCCTGCATACATCTTCACTGATCAAGACAACGTGCTACGTATTTCTTGTTAGTTTTACTGATCTCATTTTCTCTTCTAATAGCAGAAGTGTTTCGCTTCATTTTCCCCATCTCCTTGGTCTATCTGCTGTATTACTTTTGTTCCACCCTGATGCGTTTTGGACTGAGGCCAGCGGTAGAGGTGAGGGGAAATGTGAGATGTGGACTAGAGATAACTATAAAATCAAAGCTGGAGACACATCTCTCAAAAGACAGTGCAGTCTAAGATGTCTTACTGTATGGTTTATTTGTTCTGCTAAAAAGCATCACCCTATTTTCCTTAAGATATACGGGTATGTATGAAACACAGTGAGTCTTATCTTTGCACTGTCTTATCTCATACTGTGAGATTTGTTCCCTTCAATTTGTATTTGTTCATATCTATTGAACATATAGTTTATTCTTAGGGACATGTGTCAACTGAAACTAACCCAATAGGAATAATGTCATTAGATAACAAATTTATTCAGTGTTTGGTCCAGCTGGATTTGTTTCAGTTCCATTTAATAACTCCTGGCCCCTATTTTGCTGTTCATTCAAGTAGAGTCTTCTCTCTCTTTTTGTCTATCATGAAAACTCTGTTATTGCACTGAAGAATTTATTGGAACATCATCTGTTTTTATGAACAATTGTTGGCTGCAACTTGCTACAGCCTACCCTGTGCTAGGAACGATTAAGAAATGTAGCACACCCATGTCAATAAGCCCTGATGGCATGGAATTTGCCTCCATTGGGGAAGGCGTGTTTCTGTGTGCATAACTTGCCTTAGCTATTTGGAGCTGGGTTGGGTTTTTTGTTGTTGCTGTTGTTCCTGCAGGCATAACTGTGTCTGTGCTAAAGTTATAGCTATTGTAAAACTACAATAAAATCAATTCACATGAAACAGTAACAAAAAGGGTAGGATGGTCCTCATGTAAAAGTTAGTGTGTTCCACATAGCAGTAGATAGATGGGACGCAATTTATTCCAAATGGTTGAGAAATTGTTGGTCCTGCCTGGTAGTAGGGTGTACAGATCAGATTATCTCTCCGATTCCCTTCTAGACCTGGGATTTGGGTTTCATGTAGGTCAGAAATGTTGAGGTTGCTTATGCTTTGCCTGTAATTTTATTCTTGGAAGACATGAGGAGTTTCCTTTGCTCTCTTTGGATCGTCTTGTCTGCTGCTCAAGAGGAAGCACAGTTTAAAATTTTCTCCCTCATATAAATGTATCTTGCAGATTCATTGATATTCTATTACATCTCTGATTTTATTGCTATGTTATTATTTTTTTTTTAAATTTTTTTGCAGTCGTCCTTGCTGTCTTTATCTTTGCATTGAGTGGGATATACAATGCCTTTTCCTTTTCTTTATTAGCGCTTTTCCTTTTTGTTTTTTTCTCAAAGCGTATTTTGTAGTATTTAGGAGTACCTTTCATGTGTTTCACTGATAATACCTTTTGATGTAAGCAGGTATAAATCACCCAATAGTGGATTTGTGTATTTAGAGATAAACTTTTGGAGAGGATCTCTTTGTTTAGTATTCAAAGAAAAATATTGTCTAATTTAAGCACTTATCTCAGGGTGTCCAACTGAATGTACAGAAGACCTAATGGGGAAGTCCCTGTGTTCTGAATCCCATGCAGGTTAAGTGTCTCTATCATTGTGGCTGTACATGGCACACCACCCTTGAAACTTAAGGCAGTTTAACTTCTTAATTTTAGTGCTTACATTACGTAGCAGCTTGGCTACTGCGAATTCACTCGTCCTTTAAGTATCATCCAAATAATTCTACTTCTCAGTTATCTTCTACCATTTCTTTTCCACAGCTCTTTTTCTATCTAGAAAATTAAACATTTTAGAGAAATCTGTTGTTTTATAGATAAGATTATTGCTTTTTAGATTATTTTTTCCACTTCAGATGTTACTACTTTCACTTTATTCTGAGAATATCAAAACTATGTGCTGAGTGCGTGCTGACGACAGCTGTTCCAGTTAATTGGCTGCTGGCTCCTGCAGGCTACTATTAACGCAGTACAGCTGATGAAACTGAGTTCAATACGAAGTCAGTCGGTTACCTTAGTTCACTGCAAATCTGGTAAAATCTCAGAATAAGTGCACTGGAGCCTTCCTAACAGAACGAATCCAAAAGGCTTCTCAAGTAGGACTGACTTTGATATACTTCTGGTGGATTTGTTTGTCCCAGGCTCATTGTCATCCCGCAGTGGTTTTTGCAGCCGTGTTATGGCCATGTGGCTGAGCTGACACGACAGTGCTCACGTGACTCGTTTTCTAATAAAACTGCAGTTTCTTCTCATTGTATGAAGTCTTGGTAGATTATGTGGAAGAGTTAATCCAAGGGTCCCTTTTGTCAAGGGGCTCCTGGGAACTTATTTCCTTCAAAGGATCCACGCTAATATGTTGTGTAATCATAGGAGTTGGGCAGGGGTCTGTGGGGAGAAGTGGTGGCCAGCAGTAGGGTCCTGCTCATGTCATGAGGGCTGTTTTTCCCAACTTGCTCCTGGCTGGGGTCTGAAAAGCTCCCTGGGGTTCTCATTGAGTACTACTGCCCTATTACTGGCAGTAGTCAGACCACCCTGAAAATTGTCAGATCAGGGCTTTACAGTTGTTTGATTCAGAAAGCATGTATGTTTCTTATGTTTAGTAGTACGGACTCCTTCCCACTTGGAAGATGGATTTTTTATTTTCAGGACAGGCAATTTCAGCAATGCTTGTCATAGGGTTTTTCTTGAGCTAGTTTGCTTAGGCATGAAGGAGAACAGCTGTGCTGTGTAATGAAGTAGGTGGAGGGTAATTGCAGTGATCTGCTCTGTTAGTACTGTTGAGTCCTGGTAACTGACTGTAGGAGTCCTACTCCATAACTGTAACTGTAACTCTTTAACTGTAAAGAAAAATATATGTAATAATAAGACATACTAATGGAATAATGGATTGCTTTTGCCTTTGCTGCTTTTCTGTCAACCCAGTGTGGCTTTGCTATTTCTGTCTGACCTTCATACCCCACATCACATAGTTGTGAAAAGAAATACCATCCACTTGCAGTCTCTTCGAAAGATGCACAGGTGTTTCATACTAAAACTCATACTAAAGTCTTTTTCAGATACTGTACCTTTAACGGTAGAGATTGCTTAGGTATTATCTCTCTTTTTTTTTTTTTTTTTTAATGTTTTGTAATGAAAGATTTGGATAAAGTGCCTCTGCAAAAACTGCAGTAAAAAACTCCAAGAAATACTTCTTCTTTCATTTCTCAGAGCAATTTTGAGTACTGGTGTACCTTGGTTTGCACTTTCTATGGTATCTACTACTGTAGTAACAGCAGTGACATTTAAGATGACTGCTGCGCTAATTAACAATAGTGATTTTCTTTAGTTAGCTGTACTGGCTGTCAGAAGGGGAAATAAGATGACTTTCCCCTAAAATCTTGTGTATCTGCTGGCAGTAAAGAAAGGGATAACTCACTTAACCATCACTGTATATTTTACAATCTGTGCTCTCACATTCGTGTATGGGAGTATAGCACAGTAAAAGATAGGCTCCATCTATAATGTAGAATAAAAATCACTGGTGATGGAGAAATAATCCTGTGATAATAAAAGACTGCTAATCTGTGAGAAGGGGATGCTGCCTAATGAATCTCTGGGGCTGAAAACAAAAGTAAGGTTGGCAAGTAGTCAGTTTTTTAGAAAATTTCTGTGCTGCCTTTCACTGTATTATCAAAATAGGTCTTTGAATTTGGTGAGTTAGGCGGAGAAGTGCTCTCTGCTCTAGTGCCTTTTGCCTCTCCTCAGTTTTAGTTCCCTCAGTGGCT
Source organism: Lagopus leucura (assembly GCF_019238085.1). NCBI lineage: Eukaryota > Metazoa > Chordata > Aves > Galliformes > Phasianidae > Lagopus > Lagopus leucura. Next base: position 15,246,146 of record NW_024962255.1, on the reverse strand, counting down.
AATTGCATTTTGTTTCTTGTCTTGCCAGATGGGCTGGTGATCCCATTGGTGGAACTGTCTGCAAAACAGGTTGCATTTCACATTCCATTTGAGGTCGTGGAAAAAGTTTATCCTCCAGTTCCTGAGCAACTACAGCTTCGGATTGCCTTCTGGAGTTTCCCTGAAAATGAGGAAGATATTAGGTAATGCTTACTATTTCTGCTCACTGATGCTTAAGGGAAAGCTCTGTTCACTAGAGAACAGTCACTGTCCGTGTCATGTCCTGTATATTGGCTGCTCCTGCTGTTGGTATGTGGACTTTGTAATATACGAGTGGGTTACTGTAGGAGATGTGCAACGACATGGATTCTAATTGTGGGTTCAGCTGCCCTGCTTGCATCCCAGGAAGAACATATAGATGTGTAGGTTCTGTGTGTAACTGAAACAGGATAAATGCTTGCCTTGACAATATATATTGATTATGGTTTATATATACTTATATATATAAACCTTGATAAATGTTTGCTTGACGATGCAATCTATTTGTGGACTTTTATCTTTACATAAATCTTATGTGGTATTCTGTCCAGTTTGAATCTGTTGCTTCAATCAGAACTTAGCTGAGCTCAGAAATTATTGGGGAGGGCTCTCTCAGAATACTTTGTAAGTTTTTAATTGGTGTAAGTAGGAGAATCAGAATTTGCTGAGTACATCAGTAATCAGAGTAGATACAGCCAGGGAAATAACTGTATTTCTTATGTTTCCCAATGGGGAAATTGATTGAGTGCATAATCAGAAACTCAGTGCTGTTAAATCTTTTACAAATGTGTTTTGTCTGAAGTTTTTTTTCTGTAGGTTGCCTACCAATGCAACCATGCATCTGGAATTTTGTAGGATAGCAGACACATTTGTATTTTAGAGGTATTTTAGAAAGAATCATCCTGACAATTCTTAAATGCTTTCATCTAACATTTTAGTTTCGGGCTGGGGAGTTAGTGCCAGAAGTGCTGATACAGTTATACAGATCACCTGTGATAGAACAGAGCACTTCAGCTGTTGGTCATACATGCTTGTTAGTCTGATGAGCACAGGCATAAAAAATCTCACATGACCATGTGGGCAACTCGTCCAGAAGTACAAGGAGGTCTTACTGTGACATGCTGACTTTGGAATGTAAGTGATTTTAGGTTGTAAATGATTTTGTATTTCAGATAATAATGTGAAGTTTCTCAGAAACTACTAATCTTGCTTTGTTATGTTTTTCACTTCCAGACTGTACTCATGTTTGGCTAATGGCAGTGCAGACGAGTTCCAGAGAGGGGAGCAGCTGTTCCGAGTGAGGGCAGTCAAAGACCCTCTCCAGATAGGTAAGAACTCTGCAGCTCCATGTCTCTAGATTTCATTTAGCTTCCCAAAAGTATGTCTCAAAACTAGTTTTTCTGTATCTTAGACTAAACTCCATGCTATGCGTGTTTTGTGTAATGTCTTAAGCTGAATGTTGTGTTTATTTCAGCCTTTGTCAACTCAGCTGTGAAATTGAGTGAAAAGCCAGATTAGTTCTGCAAATTGGACCCTTACTCAGTTTCAACATTTTGGGGAAAACTTTATAGAATGCCTTTTCTCCATAATGCTTAAACTCCTCATTAATAATAAGAAATTGGCTTTCATTCAGTCTGGTCCAATTAATACCTTGCCTGAAGTGTTTTTATGGCAGAGATGAAGTTTACAGGCTTAAATGTTATTCTCACAGCAAAATAGTTGTATTCATAATACAGGTACTTTGGTAGTATTAAGGCAGAAGGGAATTCCTGTTGCTAGACAGTGAGTTTTATCCTCACTTCTTCTCGCTTACCTTGCTATTTTAACATTTTATGGTTGTGAAAACTAATCGTAAACAAGAAACTGGACTCTGGATTCTTCATGAAATTGTTTTAAGTGAGGAAAAATACTGAGTTATCTTTTCCAGTGACAGCTGTTAGATAGGAAGGAATTATGTGAAATAAAGACACTGGTGTGTGTCAAGGTGGATCACATCAATTCAATGCAGACATTATTTTTTTCTGAAAGTATAAACTTCAGAATTAGTTTATTGTTCAGCACGTGGGAACTATGATGGTATAAATGGATGTATAACATTAAGGAAGGAAGTCTCTATATTTCTGTGAGATGAGGGATGGGGAGTTCTATGAGCCTGTTCAGTCTCTCTGATACTGGCAATGCCTAAGTGTTGGTGATCAACTGAATGAATACATTCAGTAAAGAATAGAAAAGGAACTCATGCTGTGAATGTTGAGGGAGAAGGAGACAGTCATGCAAATTGCAAGACATTTATAAACTATTTTCTGAATATGAGGTAAAAGGTGCAGAATGGTGTTATCTAGACTGTTATCTACTGTAGTAATGATAGTTATTATTGGAATTATTCCAATAGGAATTATTGGAAAAAGAAGTGCTTCCTCATAGATAAGGTATATTGAGTTGTTAGTGAGACCAGACAATAATTTAGGATCATGAACAAAATCAAGTTAGAACTCAATCTTGAGTGCATACGTAATCTGCTAATGTCAGGATTGTGATGCTGTAAAAGAGCTCTAAGGTTGAAATTCAGGCAGGGAAGCATTTGAGAGAGAAAAAAATGAGTTAAAATGAAACTTGCTGAAATTCAGTAGTTCCTGCAACTTTACCAATGGAAAAGAACATAAAAATTTAATACTCTGTGGTTGCACTGTTGTCAAAACTTGTTTCAGTAATAAATTAAAAAGACAAGGAGGTGTGGAAGAATGTAAATTAACAAAGTCTGCGGGTGTTAGTTCAAAACCTATGCTTAGAGGGGGGAGGAAAGGAAGAGGAGGTGGTGTACAACAGCACCAGGGAGAAACTTCTCCAGTACACGTACAGCAACTGGGCTTCTTGACAAAGGATTTTGTGTTTGGAAGGGAAGGAAGGAACTTTGTTTAAGCAGTAATGTTGTTTCCTCCTTAGCAGAGAAACATTATCTAGTAGAAGGATTTTTTTTTTCCCCATGAATAGAAGCCCAGAAGAAGGACAGTGGTTGGATGTTCATTTCATTGCTGTTAATGATTTTAAAGTGCGTGGCTGCAGTTTCAAGTTTCATGTACTGACTAACGTGAAAATAAATAAGACATGAAGCAACTTTTTGAGAGCGTGTTTAATTTTGAGGAAGAGTAAGCAGTGTAGTGTGATATTGTGACAGGACTAAGGTTGAACAGTGCTTTTGTGCTCTTCTGTCCGATTTCCTTTGCAGGGGCTGTCTGTTATAAGGCTTATATTTTTCCTTTTCCAACGTAAATGAGTAATCATGGTCATCTTGTCCACATGCAAATCCATAGCCATAATTTCTGAACAATAGCACTTCTTCATTACATTCCACAAACTTGCTTCTTTAGAGTGTTGTACTGTATATACACAAATAATGGGCTTTTGTAGGTCTTCTCTCACACATTCTTTTTGTAGCAGTCATCTACCTGCCTCCTTACACTGAAGAAGTTATTGATGTTCACAAGTAGGTGTGTTTTAGATAACTTCAGGGATTTACTTTCTATTTCATTCTTGTTAATGAGGAATACAGCAGCAGATTCAATCTTGATTTTTACATCTCAAGCAGAGTCATCAAGTCTCTGCTTTTTAGTGTTTCCTCTAACTTGGTTTAAAAAGGAAAAAAATATATCCATAATTGCCTTGCCTTAGTTTCTATCTAAAGGTCTTTGTTTAAGTATTGTTTTTCAATTTCTGTTAGTCCTAAGAAACCTGGAGGAAAAGTTCTTAAATTCCATGCAGAATAATAAAGCTTGTTTGCTACCATTGCTATAGAGGCATCAGAACTATCAAATATCAGCAAAGAAATCCTGGAAACTGTAATGCAAGCAGTATTCTTAAGAGGGTGGTGTTAATTCATAGATGGCTTAAACTGTTTAATTCCAATTGCTTACTGAGTGGCTTGGGGTGTTTCAAATTTGTGTGTTTCCACCTGAAATCATGAGGACTAATAGAACCCAGAAAAACAACTTCAAATTTCTCAATAAAAGATTTTCATTTTTAAAATAAATATAAGTGCAAGAGACATTGACATAGCCATCATAGTTATCCTAAAATTCTGAAAACTGGGTTATATCCAGTGGAAAGCACACATTTATTTTGGGTGTTTTTCCTAAAAGATTAAGGCTTAGGGGTAGAGTAGTGAGATTGATGGGTTGTGGACCAAAAAACAAAGCATCTCTGTTTTGCAGGACCCAATCCATGCAGCAGTTGATTACTCCCTGATTTTCTGTTTGATAAAACCACATGTATTAATTGAGTATCACACTGGACAACGTAGTGCTACCACTGCTTGATGTAGGTTGCTCCTGTTAGTGTTAGTGCACCAAACATCCTCTGAAGCATTGTTACTGGCTGCTTGACAAATTTGTTCTGTGTGTAAGAAGTAAATCTGGTGCTTGTGTGAAGATCACTCACTCTGTAGAAAGCCTGAATATTTTCACAGAAGCACTAAACTTAGTCTGCACAGAGCATTTAAGAAAAATGGTGGCATGTGGAGTGAGGCTCCTGACAGAGCAATTCTTCTGGCCTGCAGCCCATTCTTGAGGCCTCGTGGGAGTGGAGCTTGCCAAGAATAGAATACATCTTAGTTTTTTTGTTAGGCTGCATACATTGGCAAAATTAATACTGCTGGTGCATGTAAGTGGGGTTTTAGTAATGTACTGCTTTCTGAGGGGTAGATAGGCTGTTATCAGGTAGTGGGAGCAGGGGGGGGATGTAAGGGAAGAATGTTCCTGGTGATCCCCGTGAAGTAACTGAATCCCTTAGATGTGCAGTAGGCAAGGCTCTTGTCCTCGCGTTCAAGCAAGTAGGTTAGGGCTGTGGTCAGCCATTGAAAAAATAGTTGCAGCCACGCTGTAAATGAGTGCTCTTTGATCGTTTCATTTATCTGTAGCATAGGGATAGGAAGTCCAGAATGGTGCCCCTCACTGTCTCTGCAGGTTCAGACTTTGATTAGCTGTGCAGTGAGAACTGAATTGTGGTATTTGTGGTAGTCATTAATAGATCCCAGGTATTTTCCCTTGTGTGGTTTCCTGCACCATTCTACATGCGGTTGTTCAGCACAGCAAGGTTGGCAGGGCAAAAGAATCAACGCAGGTCTGCTTGAACTAGCAGTTTCAGGGGCAGAAGTTCATCCAGCTACAAATTATACTGAAGCTGTGATGTCATGCTGAAGCCCTTAAGATTTTTTTTTTCTCCCTTTGTAGCAGTTCTTCCCTTTGCATTCGATCAGTTAGCTGTCTTCATATACAAATAAAATGTTCATGGTAGGAACTTGAAAAGAGTGCATGGCTGTGACCTGTTCTTCTCTAACACCTTTAGAATACTTGTTTTTCTCAGTGCTGTAAAATTGCCACACTTGCAGTTTGTGAAGTGCTGAATTTATTTTTGTGAAAATTGGGGCATTTTGGCATTAGTCCGAGGTGCTTCCAGTGTACTAGAAGGGCTAGCTGAACTGTTTTGGTTGTGTTAGCCAAGTGTGGAATATAAATTAGAACTGTAGGTAGTAATAAGCTGCACAGCAATTTTGTAGTGAATGCCTTCTTTTGTTTTGATTCTGTTCCAATTGCTAAAATGGCCAAAGAACTTGGGGGGCATTATGTGTACTAATCAAAATAATCACCCGCATCAGGAAGAGGATTTGAATTCTGGTGAAGAGGAAAAATAGAAAGGTTAAGTAAGGTAAGTTTCCTTACTTCCCCACTGGTGTGGGATTGTAGTTTGAGGAAGAAATACTGCGCATTGTTTTAGATGGAATTTAGTAGGTCGTGTGCACTCCAAACACCATCTTTATAATAAGCTCACGAGATCATAATGAAAGCTCGATAGTGTGAATTTGTAATGTGTTTGTCTGTGCTGATGAGGGGGAAATTTTTAGTCGTCTATCACAAGCCGTATTTTTTCACTTAAGGTAGATTGTTGGACTGAGTTTTGGTTATGATGTTGATACCTTTTTTGCTTCTTTAAGACTGAATTTGAGACTGGCAAAAAGGGTCTGAGGCCGATACTCGTTGCTGTAGAAGCTGATTTACTGGTGATAGGAACCTTAAAGACAAACAGAAGATTCATGTTCCTGATGGCCTTTTCCTGCTTGTAATATGTGTGCCATTGGACAACCCTCGGCTGTAGAGGAAGACTCATTACATGTACAACTGGGATGCATGGCATATGAGATTACATAAAGTCAAGACTTGTTGAAATGTTTTGTTATTTTGCCTGAAGTTAGATTTATAATCCATGTATTTGTTCACTGAATAGGGGGCTGGATTCTTTTAAGTGTTGTTTTTGATTTTTTTCTTTTTTGTCTATTCTAGTTTAAACAAGTAGGATTTTTTTGTTGTTGTTTTCTCAGTACGTGGTTTACAAAAATAGGATTTTTGCAACAGTGTAAGTAGGTATGTGATTTAAAAGAAATCGGTAGCTTTTGAAGACTCAAGTTAATAGTAAGTATTGAGGCACAAGTGCTGCCTTCTTTAGTGCCCTACAAAATTGTGAAAATTGACAGAGTTGGAAGCAATTCTCAAGAAGTCACCTAACCTGTTCTGCACTGTTGCTGGGCTTAACTGAGGTCATGCTTGAAGTATGTATAGCCTAACTTTGATCCTGTGATCAAAAAGTCACGCTTTTCAGCAGTCCTGCTTTTCTTTGTGAAATGTGAATTAATATATTAAAATCTGTTTGGTTTCTTTTAACCTTTTACGATGTCTTATGTCTCTCTCTGCTAATACTCTACTGTAATTGATTGGGAAGAAAGAAGTGCTAGAGACTCTAAACTGATGTCCATCCCAGTATAGGTGTTGTTGCTAGACATATTATTTTGCTGTTTAAATGGCGCACAGTTTAATTTTCATGCTATCTGAATCTGTCTCCCAGGCATCACAATAGTAACTTTGGACTTTTGAATTTTGACAGGTTTCCATCTGAGTGCCACTGTGGTACCCCCGCAGATGATGTCACCCAAAGGTGCATACAATGTGGCAGTGATGTTTGACCGATGCAGGATCACATCATGCAGCTGTACCTGTGGTGCTGGGGCCAAATGGTGCGCTCACGTCGTGGCGCTCTGTCTCTTCCGGATACACAATGTAGGCCTTTAAGTATACTTCTGCTCTCCCCCAGCATCCTCTTCTCTGAGTCTCTTGTCATTACAATTTTATGCAACATGAGCACTCTTTAGGGAAATTGTTCTTGGCAATCCTTTTGGTTACAGATTGTGCAAATGTGCACTCATAGTTGCAGTCTGCAGTGTGAATTGACTGGAACTCTAAGCTGCAGAATGTCCTTTGATAATGTGCAAATTGTTCAGAGTAGATACAGTTGTTTTTTGGGCCCTTTCTGTTTCTCACTTAAATGCTAAAGTTATTCATTCTTTCTCAGTTCTGCAAGGAGTGCAAGATCATCAATAGTTAGTCTTTTATTAAAAGACCTGGTTGTAGGGTCACTGAGGGTGCAGAAGGAAAGTAATTTTGATCTCTACTGGCCTTCATGTACATCCATTCATTTTAACTCATACTGAGACAGACAAGTGTCATTTTTGACCTGTAGATTTCAAACGTTCAATATCTTTATAATTTTACTTGACTGCTAGCATTCTGCATGGCCTTGTATAAAGGAGAAAGTAAGTATTTCCTGTTCCAAAGATTTCAGGTGAAAACAGGTACAATCAACACGCAATATACAAGCTGGGGGTTCAGACTTATATAGCTGTTTATTTTTTCAGTCTTTATGAAGGAATGAGAAATTTATTTTAAGGGAGCATGAAGTGTGGATGATTGAAATAAACTGAAGGTTTTCTACTGTTTCAGAATATTTTATAGCTAATGTGGTTATGATCAACTCCAATTTCTTTAAATGAGTGCTCATAACCTGATGAAGCTTAATAACATTTCACAATGAGCAATTGTAATAGGCTTAAATTCATCCTTAGGTGTAATCATTGGAATATCAATTCACTTTCTGTACTTAAGGCAGGAAAGTTGTCAAAAAAAAAAAAGAATTCTGTTTCAAAATAGCTTCATTTTTAAAAGTGGATATTGAAACTCAAAATTTTCAGTAACAGCATTTACTCTCAAAATTTCAACTCTGTAAGATAAAAATGACCACTTTCTGCCTAGTCCTTTCTTCTACCTGAAAGATAACAGCGAAAGCATTTTCATATTTGTGTATATTAGCTGCTTTGTAGCAAATTACAAGCCAAGGGATATTGTTGCTGATAAATTGATATCAGAAGCATCCTTATTATCAAAGTGCATTTTCCTGCTTCCAGGTTAAATTTTGGTTGTGTTCCATTTGGTACTTCTTACTCCATGTAGTGAACAAAGTTAAGAAACCGATATTTATTTTATAATTTGTTGTTTGAAGATATGGGAAGAGGCTGGTTTTAAGGGAAAAAAAAAGTCTGTAGTGAGATAAATGAGGCAGTTGTGAGTCTGTGAAATGGCCCCCCACAGTGCTTTGTTGGTTGCTTTGCCAGAGGCTTGAAGAATTATGTCCCATTTTAGAGGACTGTTTGCAAAATCCCTGCCAGTATTTGTGCAATTGCTAGAAACAACAGATCTTACGCACAGCTGCTAAGGCAGTTTCTTTGACAAGAAACTCTTAAAAGCAGTTTTGCTAAAACGTAGACAGCTTATTTGCATCTTATCAGCAGTGCTCTGCTTAATGACGTGAAGAGACCAAGCATGATATGCATCAGCATAGCCACTGTTCATGACACTTTGTCCACTTAGTGGGCACTTCATTATGCCTGATCTGTAGATGGCAATTTATATATCCTCTTCTTTATCCAGGCATCTGCGGTATGCTTACGAGCACCTGTTTCTGAGTCTTTGTCTCGGCTACAAAGAGACCAATTGCAAAAATTTGCTCAGTACCTAATCAGTGAACTTCCACAACAGGTAAATGGGGACAATCAATAGGACTGACTTCTTGTTAAATTCACTTGCTGATATTTGGGATGAATTTATGTGATGTCTTTTGTTACAAGATGGCTGGTTTTTCTATGTGATTGTAAGTTGCTGGGAAGGCTTTTAGTTCTTGCTCTTTTCAAGCTTGTTATTCTATTATTTGACAATCGTTTACTGCTGAGTGAAAGAAGTGTCTTTAAAAGAAGAAAGAGAAGTGTATTAGCTTGAGGAAGTAAAGTTCAAACACAGTCAAATAACTACAGGGTGGTGAAAAAGTTTGGTGAGAATAAGTCAAGTTATTTCTTTTTTTGGTGGTTTTTTTTTGTTGATTAAATGGATAAGACTATTTGGGGGGGGATGTGTTTTATATGCTCCAGGTAGCTACCTTCTAATGCACCCAAGTGGTGACCTTTTAACTTCCCCCAGTGCAGTCTCTTGGTGATCTTGCAAGAATCATTTGGGTTGTGGAAAGTAACAGACGTTACGTATTGTTAGTTAAAGGCAAAATCTGCTCCTTTATTCTTTAAATAATAGAGTAGTGCAAGATCAGGTCATTTCTGTAATCTATCTAAAATGCTTACACTTATTGTGCCAATGTACCTAAGTGACTGTGAAATGTTTGCATGAAAATTAAAAATATAAGGGCTTGGCAACATTTAATGCTTATTCAACTGAAGGAGGTTGAGAGACGCTACCCTGCATGAGTTTGTCTCATTTCAATACTGTGTGCATTATGTCTAAGACTTACGTTACTGTCAGCATGTGCTGATGTATTATGATAGTATGCTTGGGACACTAAGATATTCTATTGATACAACACCCTCTAAATTTCCATCAGAAATACTAATCTTCTTAGGAAACAAAGAAATAATATAAAATGAAAATGATGATTTAAAAGAAAACTCAACAACTAAACTAAACCACTTTTTTTGATGCTGAACATCAATACTGTATGATTCTTGCTGTGTTAAATGAAAGACAGCTTCTCTTCCCTGCTTAGGGTCTCAAAGTTTTATGTGACTAGTCTGATGTTAAATAAAGGAAAGCACTAAAAAGTTGATAGTGGTGCTCCTAGTTTCCTGGGTAGCATGTGAGCTGTTTGATATAATGCTTTCATGTATTCTGTCTGCTTCTTTTTGCAGGGTTTGTTTTTCCTTTCATGTGTACCAGCTGTGAATCAATACATTTGGACAGTTTAATTATTACTCTCTTGCCAGATAGTCTGAAACAGTGCTGCCCAACAGAAAAGCTTAGGTTTTCTTGGCAGATGCATCTTAATCTTTGTTATGTAATTCCCTTGAAAAAGGAAAGGCATGGCCCAAACTGTTCTAGTGGTCTCATTGCTGGTCTCTGATATTTCTGAATGGAGGTACTTTGATATACTGGGCCTGAATCTTGACTGTATGTTATAAGATTAGTGTAGGCCATTCACATGATTTTATTTTGTAGAAATATGAAATGTCCACAGCTGTTATATGGAGAGAGGTGAGGAACTATCAGACTTTCTGCTGCAATTCATTTAAATTCTAACTTCCTAAACTGTTCCTAAACTAAAGTGTGTATGTCGAGGACTAAGCGGATCTAAGTTCCGAGCCCAGACTTAGATTGAAATAAGGGAAGAACAGTTTCCTGCTATGCATTTCTTTACTTTCAGAAAGGCCACCTTAAGGGTATGTCTACTCAGGACTGCACAGTCAGGTGTGAGCCTTCTCTCCTTACACACTGAACTGACTGGAGTCTACGGCTGCATTCATTTTGTGCTGACATTGCATTAGTTTACTGCTAACTAAGTTAAAATATATATGGTCGCTCTGTGAAAAGCATGGTAAATGAGCTAGGTCCTCCTGAAAAGTTATGTGTAGATGTAACTTACAGTTTGCGCCTCTGTTCCCTTCAGCTTGATTTTAAGAGAAATGATGTAGGAACAAGAAATACAGAACATTTACAAGTGCAAGAAAATGGTGACATTGACTGTGCTCTCTTCCATACCTCACAACATTAGCTGTAGTATTGCTCTGTCTCCTCAAGAAATGAGAAAGCAGCTGATAACCTATGGTTCTTTCCTATACTACTTAGAGTGTGAACGTAGGAGGTCAGCTTTGAACGTTGTATTTGCTCTGAGAGAGGAGAAGAAGTGTAGCAACTACTTTGTAGAACCTTTAGCACCCTCTACCGTTCTTTCTGAAAAGATGTCTTTGATACAAATATTGTGAGTCCTTTAGTTAGGAAAATCCAGGCAGATTGTCGGCTGTTTATATTAGGGTAAGAAACACCGTTTATACTGAAAGTTTCCTTTGTGTTTGCAGATTCTTCCAACTGCTCAGCGTTTGCTGGATGAACTGTTATCTTCTCAGTCAACTGCAATCAACACAGTGTGTGGAGCCCCAGGTAACCTGGGGTAATATGTTATTTCAGTAATCTGTGTTAAAGACAGAAAACAGATACATTTCTATTGCCTTGAGTTTCTGAACTGGTAGGTTACTGAGTGTCTGGGATTGGAAGTGAAGGTCAAGGAAAAGGGTTAAGTACTAGCAAGCATGTAGGGCAGCTGCAGGAAATTGTTGCTGTAATGGACTCCTTGGAGTAAATTCAAAGAAAGGCAGCATCAGACAATGCACTTTTCTAACAGAAGATTTTTCTATTTAACTACTTTAGTTCCAGGAACTGTTGGTTGGAATGAATCTCTCCTTTCAAGTAGAAGGTTGGTTATTGGTAACACTCTAATGAGTTAGCTGTGGCTTGGGCTAGCTTAGCCATGTGTCAGTTATCAGAGAAGTTATAGTGTATTCCTATTTTAATGCTACATTACCCTTCTGGTCCAGAGTTTTCTTAATATCCAATATGAATACTCAATTTTTAATTATTTCTGTTATCTTGCACTACCAGTAGGTGTTTATCTGTGACTCCAAGTATCTGTAGGCTCTTAATGATCACCCCTCACCCTCTTCTTCTTTGTTAGAACAAGCCCAGCTTCCTCAGTCTCTCCTCGTAGGTCAGTGTTCTGTGCCTATGTATCCCTCTGCTATAATCCTATCTCATTTGTGTTCAGCTTGGTGCCTACTGTAATCACTAAACTATTTCAACTAGTCAGCAACTTGACTTTCAGTCTGTATTGGTGCATGGGGTTTCCTATCCCAAGTACAGAAGTCCATATACTTTCTCAAAGAAGTTAATTGGTTTCTGTTGGTATAATCTGTAAGTTTATCCCAGTCCACCTGGCTCTACTGCTGCTGTTTCAGCATGCCAGTCATGTCTCCCAATTAAGCATTGCCAGTTATTCAGGTAAGTATAATATTTTGAGATAGTTCTCCAGTGGGTGAAATAAACTGAGTAACACTGCTTTGTGCTCTCTATAATCCCTGTGGTTGGGCACAACGAGAAAAATCTCTTCAAAACCTGTGTATGTGTTCTTGTGTCAAGATCCCACTGCTGGACCCTCTGCGTCAGATCAAAGCACCTGGTACCTAGATGAATCTACCCTGAGTGACAACATAAAGAAAACCCTTCATAAATTCTGTGGGCCCTCTCCTGTTGTTTTCAGGTAAATGATCTTTTCCTGAAGAGAAAAAGAAATGTTGCTGTAATCTGTAAATTTATTCACTGTTTGGTGTGTACCCTTTCATGATGCTATGGTAAAAAGGATGCCTAGTTTTGAGGAGATAGTATTTTTGTGTAGCTTGTCCAGTGTTGCTATGGTGGAGCACACTGTATTTGCACAATACCTTACTTGTGTGGTGGTCCCAGTCTCATCATATGTTTCTTCTTCTAAGTTAAGCGTGGCTGTCCCATCTAGGATGCAAACACACTTCTGGATGTTGAATATACTCAGGATTTTGTGTGGCTGTGCTTGCCTCTTTTTTTTTATTTTTATTTTTACTTTAAACCCTGTGCTTCTGTTTTATCCACAGTGATGTGAATTCCATGTATCTCTCTTCCACGGAGCCTCCGGCTGCTGCTGAGTGGGCCTGCCTTCTGCGTCCCCTGCGAGGGAGAGAGCCTGAGGGAATCTGGAACCTACTTTCTATTGTGCGGGAGATGTTTAAGAGACGGGATAGCAACGCTGCTCCTTTGCTGGAGATTCTGACTGACCAGTGTCTGAACTATGAGCAGGTACCTGAGCACCCTTGCCTTGGAGGGAGAAATTCCAGAGAACGAAGCTGAGTCAATGGCTGATCCCCATGTATCTGTAGAATTTATCTCTGAGTAACTTTTGCTTCTCCACTCTAAATTTGTTATCCTTTGCTCCTGTGATGATTCAGTGTTCTCTCAGCAACGTTATATCTCCCAAATACCTCAACTTTTCAAGTAGGAATATATGGAGTCTGCACTATTTTATTCAGCACGTTTGATTTGATTTTGGCTAGTCAAGATTAATTATTGTAATGATTTTTTTCTAAACAAAGTACTTCACATACGTACCGTCATTTTGACAAAAGGTAAAGAAATGTGTTGGGCAGTAAAATCTCATATTCTTTGGCTTTGATGTGTTTGAGTCGTGAATTTTTTGATATATATTTTATTAATATAAGGAAAAAGGTGTCTATTTACAGTTTGTGATACTTTGTAACATAAAATACAGTGTGGGTTTCCTTATTATGCATCCTCCAGATGTGAAGGTCTTTAGCAAGAGAGCACCTTGTGAATGCTTTGTTCTGCAGATATGTGCCTTGTAAACAAAAGTAAATACAAATTGAGAGGTTCTTATGAAGTAATACTGCTTTAATGCTCATAGTTATTTTGGAGTCATGAAAACATGGTACTAGCTAAGCTTCTTTTTTGCTGTGGATACGAAGTTAGATGAGAGCGGGGATGTTAGCCACAACAATGCTCCACTGAACATTTTCTTCTGCAGATAACTGGCTGGTGGTACAGCGTGCGGACGTCTGCGTCACACAGCAGTGCTAGCGGGCACACAGGACGCAGCAATGGGCAGTCAGAAGTAGCTGCTCATGCCTGTGCAAGTATGTGTGATGAGATGGTGGTTCTTTGGCGGCTGGCTGTCCTTGACCCAACTATAAGTCCACAGAGGTGAGCAACAGAATCAGCTATTGTACGGGGACTAGGACTGCTTAAGCAGTGGACTGCAATCTCTCATTCAGTTTTGTGATATGTGTGCACAGAGTTTTTTCCTGTAGACGTGTTGTGTTTGTATCATTACCTCGTTAAACTGTTGAACCATTACACAGTCCTTCTGCACTGTGTACTACAGTTTACAGTTTAAGAGCAAATGGCTTTTAACTACTGTTGCTGCTCACTTCTAGCAACTCCGCATAATGTGAATAATATGTTGTTTTCTGGGCATTTTGCTTTACACAGAAGTGTATTTCTGCATTTCAGTGTCTCAGTGGAGAATGTGTCTTTGGTAATACAGGCTACCAATACATTTTAATGCTTTTTAATTTTAACAATTCAACACTTTAATGTATTTTTGTTTAGCCCAGTAATTCATGATTTTCTGTTTCAAGAGAAACTGCTTATTTGCTTTCTGTGCTCTTAGGGAGCTTATTCTCTGGAGTGTATTGGCAAACAGTGTCACCAGTGCATCGTTTTTTTTTGTCAATGTTTTCGATAGCCTGAGGGAAAATTGTGAAGCTTAGACAGTTTTCTGAATCACGTCATGCCTTGGTAAATCACTGCCATCTTTATGTGGTACAACTTGATTAGCAGTTGAGTTATTGATTGCTCAAGTTGAGTACCGTGGTCAACACTGATAAATTTTTTTTAGTATATGCAGTCTATAAAGTGTGAAGTACAAAATATGCTGAGTAAGTCTAATGTGATATATGTGGTCAGAAAATGTTTTTCAGGGCAAATGAAAATAGTTACACATGAACAGCATTTGGTTTTTGTGAATTGTTGTGTGACATGAGTAAAATGCCTTATCTTTAGAAGGTACACCAGGGATGCTAAAATGGGTGCAGTTTCTGTCTTGTACAGTCTGCAATATGAAATATCTAAATACAGGAGATGAAGACAAGTAAAAAACTATAGAAAACTGGGAATGAAGTTTAAAATAAACAGAACCATCAATTGACTTGTGTTGGGGAAAAAAAAAAAACAGAAAAGGTTTTAGCCTTTAATAAAGTATATAAAAGCGCTACATGTATTCATGTTCAAGCTATCTGGTGCAGTTCAAAATTGCTCAGATCTACTTGAATTCATGCATAATTGAAATACTTCTGCTTAATTTCCTGTTCTCTTGGCATTTGAATAGTCACCAAGAAGATCCCTCTTTTATCCATCGTTGATATCCTTTCCAGTGAATTGTAAGGAGAATTGCTACTGCATTTTTAATTCATTGCAGGTGCTCATCCTTATGTTACCTTTCCTAAGTAATTCCCTCTCCTCTTTCTTACTTCTGAAAATCCTTTCCTCAAGCTCTAATGGCCTGCTCCCTCGTAATTAATTTCTTCAGACAAATGGAAGCATTCTGTGCTGTTTGATGACATTGTTTTCTGTTGCTTTCAATAGGTAAGAGGGTTTAAGTGTTGGGCTTGTACCTCAGATCTCTAAGATCTGTGGCAGGAACAGGACAGCAGTTTTTTGAGACACTTGGCACAAAGACTTTTCTAGAAACGTATTGAATTAGATCACCTAAACATCGTCACCCATTCAGACTAACTTGTTTGCCTATTTAGGCCATACCTGAGATTTGGAGCTGTAAAATGCAGAAATGTTTTGTCTTTCCTGTGGTAACATGAGGCATGGGACTACCTGGTTGTATGGTATAAGGCAGAGGGTACAGCTGCCACTGACTGGTTTTCAGGTCACTAGAGAAAGGTATTGGGCACAGTTTGGTAAAAAGAATCATTATAGAACGGTTTGCGTTGGAAGGGACCTTTAAGATTACTTAGTTCCAACTCCCTGCTATAGGAAGGGACACCTCCCTCTAGACCATGTTGCTCAAAGCCCCATTCAGCCTGGCCTTGAATGCTTCCAGGGAGAGGGCATTTACAGTCTCATTGGGCTACCTGTTCCAGTGCCTCACCACTCCCACAGTAAAGAATTTCTTCCTAATATCTGGTCTAAATCTACCCTCTTCCAGTTTATAACCATTTCCCTTTGTCCTTTCTATATGCCTTTCTAAAAAGTCCTTCCCTAGCTTTCCTGTAAATCCCCTTCAGGTACCCCTTTCTGAGGATAACAGCTCACTGGAAAACTCTCAAAGCAGGCTGTTTTCAAGTAGAGATGCTTCCATTTTGGTGGCCAGCCCTTAAATGAGGTTAGAGAGGGGTGGACTAGGGTCTACCCCTTCCAGTTGCACAGGTGAATTGCTTGCACCTGTGCTCCCAGGGCTGGATACACCCCATGACCAGGTGCTCAATCACTGCTTCATGCTTTGACCTGTCAGTTCCCGTACACTGCTGTGCAATTGAGGTGAATTTAAGCCTACCGGCTTGTTTCAATTACATTTTTGTCTTGCTTGTTCTGCAAGCAAACACAGGATTTGCAAAGTTATGTCTTCTGAGGATAGCCTGCTACAGCCTAAATTAAATTTTAGATAGGCATATCAGGGTAGAAAGATTCATGCCTGAGAGGGAGACTGGGAGGTCCTGTGTGGCTTAGAACTTCTCTGGGCAGGCTGTATCAGTTGTACTTGACAGGAGTTGTTAGCAGTGCTGTTTCACATCTCCTACAAATAGTTTTATCCTAGAAGTTAGAAGTGACCTATGAGAATCAAGTCCAGATCTTGTCTTCACACAGCACCACCCAAAATCCAAATCCAGTGTCTTAGAGTGGTGTCTGAACATCACTTGAACTCCAGCACTCGGGCTGTCCTTGCTGCCCTGTGCCTGTTCCATGCCCACCACCCTCTGGTGCAGACCCTTTTCCTCACCCAAAGCTGCCCTCCTGACGCAGCTCCATGCCGTTCCCTCGGCCCTGTCGCCCTGTCGCCCTGTCGCTGTCACACACAGCAGAGCTCAGTGCTGCCCTCCGCTCCCTGTGAGGAGCTGCAGCCACCATGAGGGATCCCCTCAGCTCCTCTGCTGAGCAAATCCAGGGGCCTCAGCTGCTCCTCACACACGTTGCCATCTAGACCTGTCACCATCTTAGCCATCCTTTGGACACTCTCTGTTAGCTTTCTGTCCCTGTGTTGTGGCACCCAGAGCTGTGCTCAAGTGCTGGAGGTGAGGCCACACAGTGCAGTTTTACGCATAGTTTCAAGAGCGCTTTGCCATGGCACTTGGTGGTCAGATTGCTGGGGCTCATGTTGCCAATTCCTTATTTGAAGCAGGTAACAAAAGAAAGCGTTTCAATTTAAACCTCCCAGTTTGTATCATGTTTTCTTGATGGTACTGCTCACATCTTATTCTATGTTGTGGGCCTGTCTAGGATTGGTTATTTTTAGACCTGTTTCCTTTTTCTAGTCTGCCGTCTTACTGATCTTGTCTATACTTAATTCAAAAAAAGAGCTTTCTGAACAAAAGGAGTGGTTTAAGAGGAAGTTTGTTGCTGGTGCATTTTATGTCTGCTCTCTAGCCTATTCTTTTTCTTCTTCTCTTAGGCGCAGGGACCTTTGCTCCCAGCTCAGGCAGTGGCAGCTAAAAGTCATAGATAATGTTAAGAGAGGTCAGCACAAGAAATCACTGGAGAAGCTGTTCCAGGGTTTCAAGCCAGCAGTGGAAGCCTGCTACTTCAACTGGGAGGAAGCTTATCCTATCCCTGGGATCACCTATAGCAGCACTGACAAGAAAAACTCATTCTGTTGGGTAAAAGCCATCCAACAGAGGAGCTGCCGGTTGCAGTGTGCAGAAGCTGCTTGTGAGGCTGGGAGAGCCCATGGACAGGAGCCTGGGGGACCATGTCTGCAACCTGGGGACAGGCTGCGTCCCTCACCCCAGGAGCCAGCGGTTCGTCCAAAGGAACTTACTGGAAAGCGAAAAGTCGTCTCTGAAACACCGCAGAGAGTTCTGCGACGACTTTCAGCAGAAGGTGATAAAGCTGTGTATAAGACTGCAGTGGGCAAAGCTAAGTTGCCAGTGAGCAAAGGTTTGACCAGCAAGCATAGTGGGAAACGCCGCATGAGCAGTGAAGACAGCTCCCTGGAGCCGGACTTAGCAGAGATGAGCCTGGACGACAGCAGCTTGGCTCTGGGTGCAGAAGCCAGCAATACGTTTAGTTTTACAGAAAGCCCACTGAGCAGGAGCTACAGGGATGCCTTTGAGGAGGATGGTGGGGTGTACTTCTCTGAGGGACCTGAGCCCAGTGTCAGGAGCAGTTCCACAGGCAAGAAATCAACCAAGGATCCTGTGGGAGAGACAGGTAGTGGTGATGATGACCTGACTTCTGCAGATGAGAACAGTGGTGGTGTGAGCCTGAAGCCAGAAGAAGTAGGAGAGAATGGTGCGGCAGGTGGAGGGGATGATGGAGAAGAGGAAGATGATTACCAGGTATACTATCTGAATCCACAAGAGGTAGCCAAGGAAGATGATGACAAAGCTGAAGGGGGAAATGAAGAGGAACAGGATATGTTTGCTGGTATAAAGCCTCTGGAGCAGGAGAACCGGATGGAGGTGAGCAGAATCTAGTTCACAACATTGTTTTTCAGTTTTCTTCATGTATTACAAACCTCATGTTCTCTCCACTCTTCCAGGTATCGCAGTTAACCTATAAGGTGATTATTAAGCCATCATTATATGGCTTAATTATATCATAATCCATTATATCATGAGATATCTACAGTCTTAATGTGGAAGTACCACACTTGCTTTCCTACAAGCTTAATTCCCTTCTACTGTGCAATTGTGTCCTAATTTTAGCTGGTCCTATATTGCAAATGTGTGCAAAACTGTTTTCTTTTCTCTAGCTGTTCAGACAAGGCAAAATAATGAGCAGAGTACTGCAGAGGGTCAGTACCAGGTCCTGTCCTGTTTAACATCTTAATGTTCTAGATGATGTGATAGAGTGCAAATTCATAGATAACACAGAAGTGGGGGGAGTGATGGATACACAAGAGTGTTGTGCTTCCATCCAGAGAGACTTTGTCAGACTGGAGATGTGGGCTGACAAGAACCTCTTTGCATAAGAAGTGCAAAGTCCTGCACCTGGAAAGGAATAACTCCAGGCCACCAGTATGTATTGGGAGTGCTACCTAGCTAGAAAGCAGCTTTGCAGAAAATGATTTAAGTGTCCTAGTGGATATCAAGTTGAACATATGTCAGCAGTGTGCCCTTGTTGCTAAGAAAACCAAAAGTATTCTTGATTTCATTATGTAAAGTATTGTCAGCAGGTTAAGAGAGGTAATCCTTCCCCTCTGCTGGATCCCCCCATACAAGAGAGACCTGGACGTGCTGGACAGAGTTCAGTGGATGGCCACCAAAATGATTAAGGGACAGCATCATCATTCCTGTGATAAGAGGCTGAGAGAGAGGGGACTGTTCAGCCTGGAGTAGAGGAGGCTTGGGATGTTATCAGTGTCCTGATACACCTGAAGGGAGGGTGTGAAGAAGACAGAGCCAGGCTCTTTTCAGTGGTACCAGTGCCAGGATAAAAGCAATGGGCACACAAGAGGTTCCACGTGAACACTAAGAAGCACTTCTTTGGTGTCCAGTGCACTAACAGAGGCTGCCCAGAGCGGGTGTGGAGTCTCATCAAAAATTGTCCAGATGTGGACTTGAATAGCCTGCTCTGGACGTCTCTGCTTGAGCAGAGCTCTTGGACCAGATGACCTACAGTGGTCCTTTACAATCATTATGTGATTCTGTAAAAAGTGAGCTGAAATTCAAAATAAGTAAGGTCAAGGAGTGCCCACCAGGAGGAAAAATCTATCAAACTGCATAAGCAGAAGTTCTTTGGAAGACCAGAGACAATCTAAATAGACACTGTCACATTTCTGTAATTACTTCAATGTACATTCAGGGCTTACACCTAAATAGACAAGCAGTGAAAAAGGAGGTACATGGAAACAGTTATAGTCAGTCAGTTTCCTTTGAGTTATTCTCTGATCTCTTATAGCACTTGAAGGGAGAAACTATTTGTACACGATAAGCATTTTAGGGATGTGCTTAAAGGAATGGTGGTGAAGGCTGAGGCAAGGAGTTCACTGAGCGTGCCTGCTGCTGAGATTAATTGCGAGTTGTGTTCTACCGAGACTTTGAGAGGATTGGTTTGAGCAGGCTATCTCTAGCCTGAAGGTGTGTGATTTGAATATGATTACCTGTTCTTTCTTACAGATCCTGTTTGCCTGTGCAGAAGCCCTGTATGCACATGGATACAGCAATGAAGCATGTCGCTTAACTGTAGAACTTGCCAGGGACCTATTAGCCAACCCTCCAGATCTCAAAGTAGAGCAGCCACCAACTAAGGTAGAGAATACTTACCTAGTTTTGGGGATGGAGGGTAAAACAGAATAAAGATGTGGGATGGGTACATCAGCATTCCTAGGCGTTTCTTGTGTACTGTGATTCAGGTCCCTTCATTGATGTTGTCATTAACATACCTGATGTGTTGATGTGTCGTTGACATACCTGATCACTGTGCACTTGTGAAGGAATATAAAGGAGAAAAAAATGTAAGAGGCCATTCAGCTTGAGTTTGAATTTTTAAGAAACTCTGGTTTTGTTACAAGTTCCTCAACCTGGTTTGTTAAGAGCTGCAGTTTTTTTAGGAACCTGTTTTGAATCTGGTTGAGCATCTGTTAAACAGGATAAAGCATCCTGTTTAACATCAAAGAATGTTTTGTTTAAGAGATACCTGCTACTATGTGCTATGAGATTATACAGCAATAAAGTCTTGATTTTTGTGTGGATTTGTGCAGGTGACCTTCCTGTTTCATATGTTTCTTTCTTAGTCTTTTTCTTACTGTGCTATTTCATAATGTGCACTGGAAATGTTAGGAGCTTTGCTGTTTTAGAATGCAAGATTGGATAGGAAAGAAAAAAGCATAACGTTATGGAAAATTAGTTGTAGTGGCACTAAGCAGTTTAAAGAAAAGCTCCCCTGGAACAAACCAGGCATGCAGCATCTGCCTGCACAGCATCGGTCCAATACCGGACATGCATGTCATCAAAGGCCAACTCTTTATCATGTTGTGCTGAGATGAGATAGGGGGAGGAGTGATGGTGGTTAATAACCACTGGGATTTGTTATTCTTCAGCAAAGGAAATAAATTCTAAATGTGTTTTTTTCTTCTGTCTCTTGGTTATTGCAAAGAATAGGAGGGCGAGCATAGCATCATTTAGGATGTTTAAGAAAGCATCCTGTTACAAACTCTTTGTCAAACAGGGCAAAAAGAACAAGGTATCAACCAGCAAGCAAACATGGATGGCAACCAACACCTTGTCCAAAGCTGCTTTCCTGCTGACTGTACTGAGTGAGCGGCTGGAGTACCACAACCTGGCCTTCCGAATAGGAATGTTTGCTCTGGAGCTGCAGAGACCGCCTGCCTCTACAAAAGCACTAGAGGTAAAGAACATTTTAAAGGCAGTATCCATGATAAACATTGTGCTACTTGAATGCTTATCATAGAATTATAAGGTTGGAAAGGACCTACAAGATCACCTAGTCTAACTGTCCTCTCATTACCATTGCTACCTCAAGCTACTAAACCATATCTTGTAGCTCCTCATCCAGATGCCTCTTGAACACTGCCAAGGATGGTGACTCCCTGGGCAGGGCATTCCAGTGCCTGTGGCCAGTGCCTGACCACTCTGAGAGAAAAAGTTTTTCCTTATGTCTAATCTTGTTGGTTGCCTGGGAGAAAGGCCAAACCCCTCCTCATCACAACCTCCTTTCAGGAAGTTGTGATGCTTATGGTTCCCATTTAAGTTCTTGAAGCTAGGTCATTTTTTAATATGTTCTCTAAAAATTGTTTATACTGAGACAAAATGGGCTGTCCACAAATCCCAAGCATGTGTTGATTTACCAGAAATTTGATTAGAAATACCATTTCATTTGGGGTTGTCCTTCACTGAAATGATGACCAGACATCCTTGCCAAAAGGCCTATGATTTTGCGTGAAGGTAGAGTCTTGAAAGTGTTTAAATGAGAATGGCATATTTTATGAGTATTTTATTTTAAATGCAGCAGTTTACTTGTTATCTTAAGTATGTTTCCAGTTTGCTTGGACAATTTAGGAGGAAAAAAACAACCATTTGTAAACTGAATTGTCTATACTTGTATTGATGAAATAGTTTGAAATATATTTCTTAGGGTGTACTGCTACAATTCTTTCATGTTTGAAAATTGTTGCTCTTTGTGACATTGCATTTGTTGGCATATGCTCATGTGCACACTGCAGATATATAGTTTTGGACACTGCCTAATTAGTACTAGGCTTCCTGTTTAGAAAAGAGAAGTACTCAGTTAAGACCTTGTCTATTTGATTTACAGCCGCATTGCTTTGAATGCAGTGTTGAGCATTCCCTGGAGATGTGTATTATTGCTAGTAATTCACCAAGTACACTTGTTACACTAATTATCTGTACTTCTTACAGTCTGATTACAAGATTAAGTGTGAGATTGGCAGTCACAAGCTACCTATGCTGTTTAAGAGAAAACAATCACTTTCAAATTTTCAAAATAGAACGAATGCAGAAATTGCAGAGTATTAAAATTTAGGTCTTCACCCTGGTATGTTGTACTTGCTGCCACCCTGTGCTGTTATTCTCTAGTCAATCTCTCTTGTATCTAATGAGTGTACTTCTTAGCTTAGCATCCTTTTTTTGTACGTGTCATCACTTCTATAGTGCCTTATCTAGTCAAACGCTTCTCCTGCTGTTCCTTTGATAGCTCAAGAGTGATAATTTGAGTGAAAAAGGAGGCTGTGTATAAATGTGGGTCAAGATGTATATTAAACTTGAAAATCTGATCTGGTGGTTGGCAAGCCTCCCCAGGGTGGAGGGGCTGGAACTAGGTTTGAAGATTTAAGGTTCCGTACAACCTAAGCCATTCTATGATGATTCTGTGATGTGTGTTCACTGTGGAAAGAATTGGGTGCTAAAAACTGCTGTAATGTGATGGACCAATAAAAACTATTGCCATACTTTCAACGTATGTATAGGGAAAAATGGTGCTGATGACAGCTTCTTCTGTTCCCTTGTGGTTACTGCCAGGTGAAGCTGGCATATCAGGAGTCTGAGATTGCAGCCCTCTTGAAGAAGATTCCCTTGGTCACTAATGAGATGAATACTATTCGAGGAAGAGCTGAAGAACTGCGAGAAGGAACACTGTGTGATTATCGTCCTGTCCTGCCTCTCATGTTGGCTAGCTTTATATTTGATGTCCTGTGCACTCCAGGTACTGTCTACATTGGCTTGAATGTGCAAAGGGAATCTTTTGAGATTCCAGGTCTTGAGGGGTTTTCAAACAGAAAATGTCTACTGGATATATAATAACTTAATCTTGATTCTTCCCACACTGTTTCTTGCTCTTGCTTCCATGTTGCTCCAGAGATATAAATTCTCTCTTTTTCTTTTTACATTCAGAAGCAACTGAAAACTTACCATATTCCAGCAGCACTTGTCTGCTTTTTTAAAATGGTTAAAATGATTGACTTTTCTGCTATTATGATGGTTATATTCAGTGGAAGATAATATAAGTGCAGGATTTAAAAAAAGAAACCAACATTCTGAGATTAGATGACTTGGTGATGTTCCTGCCTGGTTAGGAGCCTTCTGAGTTTAGAGGGAGAAAAAGGGAAGAAAAACAAGGTATTGTCTTGAAACTGATACAAAGATTAGGAATAGGAGCATGGGAAGCTCTGCAAATTTAGAAAGCTCTCAGAAACAGCTGCTACCCTGAGATCCTAGTTCTGAAAGCTGAGCACTAATTCTCTTGTCTTCTTTCAGTGGTTTCTCCTACAGGCTGTAGACCTCCAAGTCGCAATTGGAATAATGAAATGCCTGGAGATGAAGAGCTTGGTTTTGAAGCAGCTGTTGCTGCTCTTGGTAAGAATTTTTTTTTTTTTTAACAAGTAAAAGCTTTTCTTATCTGTGTTCTGCATCTTCTCCCTTATTTTGGGTGGTAAAAGGTAAAAAATAGCTCGTTCCAATTTGGTACAAAAACGAAAGTGTTTGCATGGTTTGTCAGAACTAGATGCAGAAAGATTCTGCATGCCAGGTTGAGGTGCCTCAAAAAAAAAAAAAAAAAAAAAAGGAAGGGTAATATGGGGCAGGAACTGGATGTACCATTAAAGTAGTAATGGTATCTTAGTTTTCTTTTTGATCTCTTGTGATGGAAGATGTATTGCTTTAATGAAGATGAGCAGTTTCAGAGGAAAAAAAAGAGGCAATCATTCAGAAGAGATTAGACAATGATGGTGAAAGACTAGCAGAATTATTAAGCAGTATCATGTAATTCAAGATCTTAGAATATTGGATTCCTACCTCTCATTTATAACAGCTTCAGTGACAAAGCAGTAGTTACGCTTATTCTGTTGGTAGTAATGTATGCCTGTTATAAAGCTGCATGCAAAATTAGGAATAGGATGGGTTAAACAAGACTGGTCCTCTGTTGCCTTATCTCTGAAAGGACAAAGATGAGTTCTGTATGGAGCAGAAATGCTGGCTTTGTAGCATCTGCAGAAACTGGAAAAATGTATTTCAAGATGAAGTTGTGGATGTGTCTGGCCTCTTCTCTATGGCATGTTCTGATCATATTGCTCTGACAGTTGTACCGTGCTTGGTATTCTGGGGGCATACGATCACTCCTGTTTATTCATGACCTATTTCTGAAGTTAACAGAAAAATGGGAAAAGTTCTTCTTCATATGTATATATGTTGCTAAGGATGCAGTGTAGTCCCATGGGCTCACTTGCCTTTTCATCCCTCTCTTTTCTGGCCTGTAGGCATGAAGACAACTGTCAGCGAAGCAGAACATCCTCTGTTGTGTGAAGGCACTCGAAGGGAGAAAGGAGATCTGGCACTAGCTCTGATGATTACCTACAAGGATGATCAATCGAAGCTGAAGAAGGTGAGCCTCCCTTTAAAAGGAGACATAGAGATGCAGAGTAAACCGTGACTGTGTTTTGATGGATTGCAGAGTTTTCCCAGTGAGCATGAGTCACTGTGTTGTGCACTGATGATTTGCAAGCACATGGTTAGTTTTTATATTCTCTTACTGAGGCAAAATCTGACTGCACAGTATGCATTGTCCTGGAAGAGGCGCTCCTACCAAAGGTTTCTTAAGCTCTAGTTGAGAGATGCTTTCTGACTGTAGCTTATACTTTTACTTGGCTGCTAAAACAAGGTTTCTGTCCCAGGGGTTTCCAGTATGCTCTGTATCTGTTATATGGGGATTAGTTCTGTTTTGCTGCAGCATTTTGTTTTCTTTTTAATCTCTCATTCTATATGCAAGTTCAATCCACTGTGCCTTAATGGCTCATGCAAAAGAGGGTACAACTCTGCTCCCCCTTCATGACTTAGACGAAAAAACTTATAAAAAATTGTTGAAGCTTCAAGAAAGTTTTTATTTATCGTTCTTATTCAGAAGCACTTCTCCCAGTAAGAATACTGTTAATGTATTTCTCTCACCTAAAGCTGAAGCTTTTCTGTTATACTTTTCTCAGCAATGAGGGTGAACAGGGAGGTTATGATATCGGTCATCTAAAAATAAGTGCTCTGTCAGACATGTGATGTTCATTCCATGTATAGAACAAAGAGTAGAATTGGACAAACACAAAAAATAATGTGGTCAAGCTTTGTTCCCCAGTTCTGTAATAAATAAAGTGAAGAAGGTGTTGTTATTGTGCATTGGTGGGAGGCAATTTCTCTAGTGTCTGAAAGTTTGAAGTGGCTTTGCCAGTTTCTTAGTAATTGTGTGACAGGAGTTTTGGATGTTGAGCATGGAAATTTAATGACTTGAATTTAAGAACATATAATGACAGACACTAAATGTAGAATCCTCTGTTCTGTCCTTGATGTGGCAGAACTGCTTCTGTAATGTCAGTTTAGGTGTTTTTCAAGTGCAGGCAGTGGCTTTTTTGAAGTGAAAATGGGGATATTACTGAGTACAAATGAACTGTTGCAGTGCAGGCCATATGGCTCTCAACTGTGCCTAGCTGATCTTCTGTGTGAGGAAGTGCTGCTCCTTTTACTGGAAAAGCATTCTCTTTTTTTCTCCAGTTGAGTGGAGTTTATAGTCTTCCAAGAAATGATGTGGTACTTTCCCACTATTTATTAGTATAATGCCTGTTCTCTTACCCATCTGAAAAGCTTTTTTATATAATTTTTTTTCTTTCTGTTAAAGATTTTAGACAAACTTCTGGACAGAGAGAGTCAAACTCATAAGCCACAGACTCTGAGTTCCTTCTACTCTTCCAGCAAGCCTACAGTAGCAAACCAAAAGTCTCCTTCCAAACATGCTGCCCAGTCCACTGCAGCCATCCAGCAGCTTCCAGGGACTTCAGTTGCTCAGCAAGCTGGTGTAAGCCCAGCAGTTCAGAGCAGTCCTGAGACTTTTGTGGAGAAGAGTTCACAAGGTAAGAGATGATTTATAAAGGTTATGCTTGAAACCCTTTGGTCATCCACGTAAAACCTAAACCATAAATTCACATCTGTGTTGAATAGTAGTCAGAATGATTTATATCACCACCTGGTTTCTTGGTGGTTACTGGAATATTATTTCCTCTGTTGTTTGCTTGAATCCATTTCTGTACACGTTGTTTTTGCTTAGAAATTCAAGCTAATTTTCAGGCTTTCCTGTCTTGAGCCAGCCGTGTTAGCCAGTTACTGTAAAACCACTATGATTCCATCTTTTAGGCTTATATCAGAGGTGCAGTGTTCAGAAAGTTACAAACTGAGTCAGATGCATTCATGCAAGATAAATAAAATTGCTGAAGATCATTAGAGATGAACAGTATGATTTTCTTCTAGCTGTGTGTATAATCAATGAATATTAAGATGTTATAATTATGAAATAAACAAGAGAGTTTGGCAAAGCAGATTATGATAACAAAGAGAATAGATAGAAAGCTTACCCATATCCTGGGCTCACTTAGAAAACTCCAGCAGAGCAGATCTCCAGACGAGATCCTTCCCCACTGGTAGCCAGCTCTTAAATAGGTCCAGGCTCCACCCCTTCCAGCAGCACAGGTGAATTGCCTTCACCTGTGCTCCTCTGGCTGACTCATGGCTCACCTCAGGTGATCAATCAGAGGTTCAGGCCGTGACTCAGCAGTTCCCATACACTGTGCTTGCACTTCGGTTACAAGCATTACGTGCAGGAGAGTGGATGCTCACTTAATCCTTCCCATAGAGATGAGTTGTAGCTGAGGATAAATACAATAAAGTTAGGGTTGCTGGAGCATTTTTACTGTAAATTTGCATGGTTGCAGCAAATTTTACAAATTTTGTGTTAAGTTTCAGTGTTTTTAGCCTACTATCTGATGAAATGCTTAATGCAGAAAAAATTGAGATAATCCTGCTCATAAATACACCCAAATTTCTAAAAATCTTGCATCTTTTAATAATTTTAAAGATGCAGAAAGAAATTGTAATAATTAGCTTGTCACTGTCCTGTTTATGCAGAGAGCTCTCAGAGGTCCCCCTGTGAGCCAGCTGGGGAATCCACTGTCTTGAAACAGGAAGGAAAGGTCCCCAGTCGTCTGGCCCTTGGAAACCGAGGTGGATACAACGGAAGATGTTGGGGTTCACCTGTGAGGCAGAAGAAGAAACACACAGGTAGTAACTAACACCTAGTGCTGTGCTGGGTACCGTGCTGAGATTTCAATTGTTCCCTTGCTCTTTCATTCTGCTTGTCAGCCTTTCCTATACTACAGGAGCAGTTGATTATCTTTGAGTTGTTTGGCATGGAAAAAAAGGTTTTGATCCACAGATTTCCTCCCCAGCCTCTAATGAATTGCAGTTTACCATGTGCATGCATTTCTCACAGCAGCTATGTTCTGGGTAATGGACTAGATATCTGGAATAGAATATTTGTTGTTTTCAGGGAGCAGAGCACTGTGCTCCTGGGTCTAGAAACAAATTTAGGGGAGCTGCTGCCTGACGCACTTCTCTTCAGGTTATGGAAAAGCTTTGTATAAACTGTGCAGCCTGCACCAGGAGGGCATCTATAGATCTTAAGTTTGTTTGTATATTTGCATCTTGTTGTTATATTCTGCCGTAAAGCTTAGCAGATGGAGAGAGTGGCTGAGAGATACGGTGTTAAGGGGAAAATGAAGTAACACTCTTCTCAGACTTTTCTGCTTTTTAATCCAAGAACTTCAAAGTGATATCTGTGGCCAAACTGATTTCTTCTCATCCAATTTGCAGTGTTAAACTCTCACTGACATGACTGTTGGTGATGCATGAGGTGCACCTGTTGACATTACTGTATGTGCTCTGGTGTTGTAGGCATGGCTAGTATTGACAGCAGTGCTCCTGAAACTACCTCTGACAGTTCTCCAACACTCAGTCGGCGTCCCCTACGTGGGGGATGGGCAGCAACATCTTGGGGCCGAGGACAAGACAGCGACAGCATCAGTAGTTCTTCAAGTGATTCACTGGGATCTTCTTCTTCCAGTGGCAGTAGGAGAGCCAGTGGGGGAGCCCGTGCAAAAACTGTGGAAGTTGGCAGGTAATGAATAGTACATGATGCAGACAGGCAGCCTTCCCTGATGACGGAAAACTAGCATGTGTGCATTAGGAAATACTCTCCTGGGAGAGTTTCTTTGTTTTCTGTGGACCCTAAAGATAAGAACTTTGCACCTGAGTTAGAGAACTTGGAGTACCATTGCTCTCTGAAAATTTTCTCTTGTTTTCTTTAGGTATAAAGGGAGGCGGCTGGAAAGCCATGCTCCTCATGTCCCAAACCAGCCTTCAGAGGCAGCTGCCCACTTCTACTTTGAATTGGCCAAGACAGTCCTTATCAAAGCAGGTGGAAACAGCAGTACCTCCATCTTCACGCACCCTTCCTCCAGTGGTGGACACCAGGGACCACACCGCAACCTTCACCTCTGCGCCTTTGAGATTGGGCTGTATGCACTAGGGCTGCACAACTTTGTGTCTCCCAACTGGCTCTCTCGAACTTACTCCTCCCATGTCTCCTGGATCACAGGTTACAGCAGAACGTAATTGGGAGGCTGGCTTTGGGGCAGGAAAGGGCAGGGGGTGAGCTAATTCCCAAAGCTGATGATGCTGTGGCAGCCATGTAAAGCACAGATGGCAGCAGCACAGGCTAAGCACTAGTGACTTGTGCAGTTTTGTTTCAGTTCTGAAGAGCCTTAGACTCTTTCAAGTTCATCTCACTGCCTCGCATACATCTTTAGCTTCATTTTAATAATGATACCTTCACTCACTGCTTCCTTATCAAGGGCTCTTCCCTGTTCTGTGTTTTGGGAAGAAGAACATTTTATTTGATTTGCAGCCTAAGGTGAGCAACAGTACTCTGTTGCATAACTGAAGAAAGTGATGAGTGCACCCCCTGTTGAGGGAAAGCTGGCAGGAACTTCTGTGGGCATGGTCAGTAGTGTGAGAGTCTTCTCTTTTACTCTTAGGGCAGGCCATGGAGATTGGTAGTGCAGCCCTGAACATCTTAGTGGAGTGTTGGGATGGACATCTGACCCCCCCAGAGGTGGCATCATTGGCAGACAGAGCCTCGCGGGCCAGAGACTCCAACATGGTGAGGGCAGCTGCTGAACTGGCACTCAGCTGCCTGCCCCATGCCCATGCCCTGAATCCAAATGAGATCCAGAGGGCTCTGGTGCAGTGCAAGGAACAGGTGAGTGTTGAATGGGGGCTAACAGGCTGGTTTCCAGCATCAGGGACGTACTGTTACTTATGGGATTGGCACCTGTCTGCTACAGAACAGCCCTTAGTCTCAGTTCTGTAGGTTTTTCTTTTGTGAATAGCTCTGGCTATTCTGCTGCGCAGTTGTGGTCTAGCTGCTCCCAAATAGCTTCGTTCATTTTAGAGTGCCTTATAACTTTTCTCCTGTTGTAATTTGTGTTCTTGTGTTCCTGTTTCTTCATTAGTCACTTGTTTGTTTGTTTTTTTCTCCTCTGCCTTCAGGACAATCTGATGCTGGAAAAGGCCTGTATGGCAGTAGAAGAGGCAGCCAAGGGAGGTGGCGTTTACCCAGAAGTTCTCTTTGAAGTAGCTCACCAGTGGTACTGGCTTTATGAACAGATTGTTGGTGGGACTCCAGCCCAGAGAGAAGGTGCCACTGGCTGCAGTGCCGGTGGTGCACGGGCTGCGTCAGAAGCAGCACGTGGGTTGACAGACAACCGGGTGACCACTGAGCCAACCACCGTAACAGTGGCAGCTGCAGTAACCGCAGCAGCAACGGTCGTGCCAGTAATCTCTATGGGGTCAACCATGTACCAGCAGCATACGATGGCAGGACCGGCAATGGCGCATACACACACGCAGGGCCTCCACCCTTACACCACCCTTCAGACTCACATTCCCTGTAATCCCCAGTATATTGGACACACTATCCAGCACATGCCACGTCCAGCTGTCTTCCCAGTGCCTGGCTCAGCGTACCCACAGGTGAGTCTTGCCTGCAGCTCACTCATTTACAGAAATTTTGTGTAACTGCTTCCAGAGGGAGTATGTCTAGCTGGGGGGAGCGTGGGGCTCTCCCTAGCTGTTTGGCTGTGTTTTGAGGTTGGCGTATGTATTCTTTTACTGGTTTGCGATGCCTGCTTTGGCTCTCCAGCTCAGCTTCTCATCTGATAAAGAGCCTTCTGTAGGTGCATGTAAAGTCTTGAAAGAATATGCAAGATATTAGTAGGTTTTAATTTTTATTACACAGTAGTTTTTCAGAACACACGCTATGACAGAAGCCTTGTTATCTTGAAACTAAATAGAAAGTACAAAGGGAAAATTAAAGGTTATTTTAGCCTCTGTGAAAGTTCTTGGAATGTTTTTGTGCAAAGTAATCAGATTTAAATGGAGGAGGAACAAGCAGTTGTAGTAGTCATGTGGTGCATAATAGTTACTGGGCTGCTTCTTGCTATGCTTCCTCTTTGTAGTTGGACTTCCGCTGCTTTTGAGGCTAGTGTGGGGGCATCGTATTTCGGACTTGGAAATGGTGAGATACAGTAGGCATGACCGTTATTTGTTGTCTATTTTAGAGTGTCCATCCAGCATTCATAGGAGCGCAGTACCCCTATTCGGTAACAACACCATCATTGGCAGCTACTGCAGTGTCGTTCCCTGGTGTGCCAGTCCCATCCATGACACAGATAGCAGTGCATCCCTACCACAGTGAAACTGGACTGTCACTGTCTTCCAATGTAGCGAGTAAGTGTTACAGCCCTGCATTGTGCGTAGCGTACGTTTGCTACTGTGTCTCCTAGCTGTACTCCCCCAAGCCCTGCTCCTTACCTACATCACTTGGGACAAGGGTTCTTGCCCTGAACTCTGACCAAATCCACCACTGCCTAAAGATGCGCCTGCTCAGTCGTACTGAGATTTGTAATGAGGCCTTATTTACCTAGTGGAGCTTTAACTGATGTCTGGATAAATGTACAGCATTATTTTCAACTCTGAGACTTCAATTCCATGGACCTCCTGGTCTTCTGACCTCTAACTTACTTGAAGTTTTAGCTCTCAGTGTCCATTCCTTAGGACAAGATGAGCACAAACGATCTTGAGCAGACTTGTGATTCTTTTGGGAGAGCATGCAAGGAGAAGACAGTAGCACTGATGGATATTTTTCCCACCCTAAGAAGTTGGAGGCATCCAGTACCTGAAATGTAGAACTTCTGTAGGGAGGGCGGATGCTGTGGCAGAATCACATCAATAGTGGTCTGAATGAGTGCTTACATGTGCTGGGGCTAGAACAGTGGTGAAGACCCTTCAAGCAGCATGCAGCATTGGAATTGCTGATGCTGACTGAGTTCTTAACTGAACTGTTAATTCATGCTGGAGCATTTAAAATAACAAAAGGAAAAAACAACCCCACCCTTTCCAGTTGCCATTGTTTAAGGCTTTCAGAAACTTCTACTTTCAGTTCTTAAAATAGTGTCTTGCTGTTCCTGAAGAACATAGCCACATGGTGACAACTGAACTTTGGCAACAATTCAGTTAATTCTTGTGGGTTGTTCTCCTTGGCCAAATGTCAAATGTAGCATGGATTTTCCCCACTTTGTGGGTTGTTTGGCACTTTGTGTCTCTTTGGCTGAGGAGGTTAGACAGACCTGTCCTGGGAGGCGTATTGTTCTCAGATATACAACTATTCACTAGGAAACATTGAAAAATAAAATAAAAAAAAAATCCTCTCCATGCATTTCTTGAGAAGCAAAGATTAACTTGAGTCCCTTGTCAGAATACAGCTTAGTGACTTAATTTTAACTGCTGTCAAAATTTACAAGCTTACGTGACATAATGTAATGGATTTTTCTGTAATTTTCCTTAAATTTGTCTGTATTGTTCAGTGTCTGAAGGGGAGAGAATCTTCTGAAGTTTCCTTGCAGTTTTTACTGTAGATACCTGCTGCCAAGGTGTACAGGAGAAGTTCTTCATGAGGGTCAACTGGCAGCTAGCCTCTAGTAACTCTCTTCCCACATAGTATCTTGATGGTGTCGTAACTTAGAGCTGGAGGAACCTTGCAACGTTGGACTTCCTGTGAGAAAATATTGTTCCTGTTGGGTGATTTGTTTTCTCAGCAGTTTCTCACCAGATGTTGATGGGCACATTCACATACATGAATAAGAAATCAGAACCAGACATCATTTAGTAACTGCAAAGACTTCTGAGTCAATACATGTATTTAACATGTGAAACACATGTCATGTGCATATCCATGGTATACAGCAGAAGAGATGGGCAAGCATCTGATCAACTTGCTTAGGTCCTGCTTGCAAACAAAATAGAGACATTTTTAGCTCATTGTATTTTACTTGCAAGTCTGTGTTTTTCGGTTTTTGTATTGTTTTACTTAGGGTAAGAGACCAATACGTGAGCCCAAAGAAAACTTCTCTTAGGCTTTGGTTGGTGAGTCCTAATGCTGCTGTTTCGCTTTCTTTTCAGTAGGAAGTGTCCATGCAGGATCAACGTTCCCAGCGATTCAAGGGGCTTCCTTGACATCTCTGTCCTCACAGCCCAACTCCCTTGTTACAGGGGGGTTTCCCGCCGAGGATGAGCAGCACAGTCAGCCTGTGAGCCCCCAGGGTTTGCACTACCTCCACTCCGCATACCAAGTTGGTAAGGATGGCCAAGTGGGTTTCTGTGGCCCCCTGGAGAAGGATTCAGGGCAGGGCTACAGGTTTTTACTGTTTGGCAACTTGCTGCTGCACTTGTTGAGGAGGATGATATCCTAGCTACATGGGGAAAGCCAATTCATGGTCTTAAATAGAGGTTGAAATGTTGAGAGCTATGGGAGTAAAAGGTAAAGTTAAGTGGATTAATATTGGAAAGAGGCTTGCCCTTCGATTAGTGTTTTTTGGAGGAGTCTGGATAGAGCTCTGTGGAGGTGTCTGTGAAAAGAAGTTTAGTTCCTGCTGCTCGTGGGTGGTGCAGGCACACCTTTTAACAATACCAGTTAAGTCTTCACATGCACAGAGGCATGTTCCCTGTGCCTCTTCCACCAGGCTGTTGAAGACTGACAAGAAGTGAGTGTGTGTAATTAGTATTCCTTTTTCAGTTATGCTAGTTAAGAGGAGAGTCTGTGCCTGAAATTACCATTGTGCAAGAATGTCAGTCCTGGTGTCTGTGCTTGAGCACAGGCTGCAGTAAGCTATTTGTATATAGTGAAAGTGAGAGCCCAACAAAGCAGGTACTTGGAGAGGGAGGAGGGGCCCTGCTAAGATCAGAGGAGCCATTGCAGGGCAGCAAAGGAAGAGAAACAGCAAGAAACTGAAGACTGTATGGAGATTGCCTGAGTTTTTTTTGTTAAAGCTAGAGAAGAAAGTAACTTGTCCAGTCAGGAAGGGGTGCGGATGTTCATAGGAAGCATCACAGGGGTAAGTAGTAAGCCATGGAAGGCATTTTGATAGCTTGAAAAACAGACAGGAAGATGAAGGAAGAGGGTCTGGAAGATCAAAAGAGACTTTTTGCATTACATAGCTCCCGTTAGTATTTTAAAACTGTTTAAATTGGAGAATTTGTTTGAAGAGCTGCTAGTGGAATTAGGGAAAAGTCTGCAAATTGATGGTACTGCTGCTTGCTGTTGGCCTGTTGTCTTTGCAGCTAAGTAGTTTGATTTAGGTAGCCTTGCTTGCAAAATGTGAAGCTGTTTTTTTTTTCAGGACATCTTTTATCGGTCTTTGGGACTTGATCCTGCTGTAGATCTAGCAGTGTCTCTATGCAGCTCTAGTGGCATGTGATGGCTGTACAGATTTCCCAGTCTGGAGCAGATCCAGCTGCTTCCTTTGGTGACAGCCTCCGACATGGGCCTTTTGTTTCTCTGTGGAGTTTGCAGTTAGGCAATTTTCTGCTGTTGAAAGGTGGGCCAATGAGGTAGTGTTGAGGTGAATGAAGTACTACAGGGCAGAAGTGCTGCTTGACTCTGGCTGCCCCTCTCTTACAGGGATGCTGGCTCTGGAGATGCTTGGCCGAAGAACTCAGAGCGATCATCCCAACAACTTCTCCCGCAGTCCACCCTATACAGAGGATGTAAAATGGCTCCTTGGATTGGCTGCAAAGCTAGGTAAGGCTCAGAGCAGTGCTTCAGCAGAAATCCACTTTCTGGGATTTGGAATATGGAGGGTGGGGGGAAAGCTCTTCTAAGAGTGAAACTTCAAAGCCTGGGTGGGTCTGGTTCCTGATCTCATTTCTGAGAGTTTTTCGAAAGATCCCTGCTGCTCTTTCATCCAGGCAATTGTTCCATTTCTGGGCTCTCTAAGCTGTTGAATTTTAAGGCACTTAAAGTGCATGGGATTGGACAGAGCTCAGACCTTCCATTCTGTAATAGTAACTTTTTTCCTTTCCACTAGTTTGTAAATATTTCTTTCTTCTTTGTGTGTGTTTATTCTTTCTACAAAGACCTTTTATAGGAATAGGTGCTCAGACCACCAAGTGTTTGGGTGTTTTTGTTGTTTTCTTTTAGTTACACTTTGATCTTGAGTCTTTTTTGTCATCTCATTTTTTAGTTCTTTCACCAGTAGCAAGAGCTTAAAAACAACTCTGCAAACAGCCTACCTGGTGGCATGACTTCTGCTACTGCTAGCAGAGCTCCACCATGGCGGGGAAGCCTTAATTTCCTTCCAGTATCCAGAAGACATGGGTGCTGGGGCTGCAGCTGCTTCCTAGATGAGCAGGCAGGAAGCAGTGGGAGGAGGTGTGGTGTATTCTCGTCTCTATAGTTTCCCTGTCCCATCAGTTTTCTTTCATATCCCTTTTAAAGACAGGTGAACAGGAAATATCACTGACTGAGGTAGTACCTAGTGTCTCCTCAGACTTGATGAATTTGTCAGAATAACTGCTTGTCCTTGTAAGTTTGCTGGACTCTTCCCGAAGCTGGAGGATATGTAACACTGAGAGAAAGATGCTGTAAGTCCAGGTTCTTCCTGGAAGACACCTAATTTCTTGAATGTCTTTCACCTTAACGCTGTTGTTCTGACTTCCTCCTGTGCAGGTGTAAACTACGTGCATCAGTTTTGTGTCGGTGCAGCCAAGGGAGTGCTGAACCCTTTTGTGCTTCAGGATATCATCATGGAAGCTCTACAGAGGCTCAACCCTGCACATGTGCACAACCATCTGCGCACCCCAGCCTTCCACCAGCTGGTGCAGAGGTGCCAGCAGGTCTACTTGCAGGTAACACGTGGTGTGTCTTCCTGCCTGCCATTGCCTGCCCTGTATTGCCATTGCCTGTGTGTGCATGTGTAGAGAGGGGAAGAGCCTTTAATATCACAAACTGAACTGGTCCATTGCCTGATGCACAAGGGATATGGGATAGGCATTGCCTGCCTGCGTGAAGGCTGCATACAAAAGACTGCATTGTGCTCATTCTTCTAAGACCTCTTGCCTCTGGTGCTCACTATACAGGATGAAAATGTTTTGTGGTCCCTATCCTCTTTCTTTCTCACTCTAAATGTTAACCCATGCTTTTAACTTCTGTACTGTTTCTTTGCTATGTTTTCAAGCCATTTGTCCACCTGTCTTTCTGGCCTTTTTATTTTCTTCTTATTTGTAGTCCCTCTCTGCCTTGTAACAAAGTCTTTGCACGACTGGTTAATGTGTCAGTGCTGGCATTTATAGTGGGAGTGGCATGGTCACCCAATACAGATGAGATGTCTCAGGATTTATTGAAAACAGGACAGGTGTGTTTCTGTGAGCCAACTGCCTGTTTCTTAGAACAGTATAAGCAGGATACCCCTTGAGTGCTGTTCTTGAATAAGTGACCAAAAGGGTGATTCTGTAAACATACTGTCCAGGTTGGGTTAACTGTCCCATCACTTGTATGATTCTGGGAAATGACAGCTTCTTTATTTGAGCTGTTTTTTTGAGCTCCACGAGAGAAACAGATTTCTTGAAGTCTGGACTTTTAGGTTTGGGGCCTTAGTTGAGGGAAGTACTGATGGGAAGAGAAGTGTGCCAGCCCTAGAGATATGTTGTAGCAACTCAGTGCAGGTCTTACTCCCACCATACCCCTTAGTGAAGATTATGTCCATGAACATGCTGGGTCCCTGTGTACAACCTGCAGAATTAACAGTGCGAGGGTTTGATGCTAGTGCTTGATAGAGAAGGGCTCTGGTGACCCTTTTGCTCTGTGCTATGCTGCTGTCTGGTGTTCGCAATGGAGAGAACACCTGCAGATACTGGCAGTTGCCCGGGCCTGCTTTTTGAGCTGTCCTCTGTCCGTGCCTCTGAATCCTGGGACCTCTCCTGGGGCAGCAGAATCATGTGATGTATCACTACTGAAGCTCGAGTCCTGCCAGAAGGGTTTCTCACCAGCATGAAGATGGTGAGCAAAATACCTGAAGGCTTTTTTCCTGTTTCCATCCAGTACATCCATTACCGGCTGATCCACCTCGCTCCAGCTGACTACGATGATTTTGTGAATGCCATCCGCAGCGCCAGAAGCGCCTTCTGCCTGACTCCCGTGGGCATGATGCAGTTTAATGATATTCTCCAGAACCTGAAGCGCGGCAAGCAGACAAAGGATCTGTGGCAAAGGGTCTCTCTGGAAATGACCACCTTCTCACCGTGACAGCAGGTGGAGCTCCACACAACCCTTTGCTCTGCGTAGTTGTAGTTCCATTTACACCATCCTTCCTTCTGGTGTCTTTTTTTAATTTTAGTTTTAACTTGCTGGAAACCACTGATCTGATGTATTTATACCATGACATTCCTCTCCAGCACTGTTGCGTGTTGGTGCCCTGCTTCGCTCGCTCTTCCTCCACCTTCCCAGTGAGCTGCGGGCTTCAGAAGCATCAGGAAATGAGAAGGAAGTCGAGCTGGCTGCCCTGTGGTGTAGTCACTGCTTTTTTCCCTGAGCCCCTGGAGACTGTCCTGCGAGCAGTTGCAGGGTGATTGCGCATGTGTTTGAGGGGTGGGGGAGTCTGTCTTAAATATTTATTTTGGCATTTATAAATATGTAAACTTTTTTTTAATGTATGGGCTTCTCTTACTCCACATACCATCTCCTGTCGGGAGAAGCTGGGACTGCTGTGCACAGTCAGTGCTCCCTTCATTCCTTTCAGCATCTTCCTGCTGAGAGAAGTTGAGACTGGAGTAGCAGGGCCAGGGCCACCTCTGCAGCTTTCTGCAGCAGCTGCTGAGGGCAGAGGCTGGAGCTTGGGCAAGGTCCAAGACTGCCTGGAGCTGCCTGGTGACTGCCAGAAGTGCTTGGGCTCTTTCTCAAGTGTCCCTCGCTGGACACTGCTGGCTCTTAGGACGTTTTGATCCTGGTCGTTTGGAGTTGTACAATCATGTTTCTTTTGGCTGGGGTATTACTCTCCTGTAATCAGTTTCTTATCCCTTGTCTCTTCTCGTTTCCTGATTAAACACTCGTTTTCTTAGACTGACTCTCTCTTCTCTCTGCTATGATGTTGACATTCTGATGGAACTGGCCAGCCGTGTGTCAGTGGGAGCTCCTGTGAGTGCTGTAGATAGTCTAAGGCTCACTGGGAAATAGCAGCTAGCACGAGGTAGGTGGCCAGAGCTTTTGTACAAGCAGTGATCCAGAAGTTTCTTGTCTGGTTGTGCTCTGTGGATGTCATACCTCTACAGGGGCTGAGGACTGCACTGACTGGATGGCTGATGGGTGTGAGCAGAGCTGGTGGAAAGCCTGGGGCATCCCAGTGCAGTTTCTACGCTTATGCTGGCCACCGGGTTCCTCTTGTGCTTTGGAAAGCACAAGGGATACCATGTGATAATGTATTTCTCTGGATTTCCAGAGCTTTGTGCAAAACCAGAGTTGCTCACAATTGATGTAATTGCTAAAGGATGTGCAGTCTGGTCCTGTGAGTTGTGAGAGCTGTTTGGACTACCCAATTTTTATGTTGCAGAAAATTAATTCTAGGAAGCTTTTATTTTTATACCAAGGAAATTTAAAAGGCTAATGCCATTTGGAAGCATACAAGCACAAAATTTTTTTCTTTTTTTTTTTAATGCCATAATTAGAGGTTTGATGTATGTTAAGAATCTTAATGTCTCAATAGTAATATATTTTGTTACTTACTTGGGTTTAGCCAATGACAATAGGGAGGTTTCAGTTTTTGCAAGCTAAAAGTGTATGTTTGTTTAATATTTTCAATGACGTTCATAAGAAATAAATTAACTCAAAAGCATAGGACAAAGTACATGAGCATACTCCTTCGGTCTGACTTCTGTGTGCTGCACAGGCCAAGGAGCATCGCTAAGTTTCTCTTAGTTCTGACTGTGCAACAGGAACTATTTAAAGTTCTCCTTGCAGCCCTTTGTATACCTCCACCATGTGTTCTGCTCTCTGGTTACGTGCTAATTATAAATGCCAGTGTGCGTAAGAATGTGTGAA
Organism: Lagopus leucura; assembly: GCF_019238085.1. Classification (NCBI taxonomy): domain Eukaryota; kingdom Metazoa; phylum Chordata; class Aves; order Galliformes; family Phasianidae; genus Lagopus; species Lagopus leucura. Next base: position 15,207,378 of record NW_024962255.1, on the reverse strand, counting down.
GTTATGTGGTTTTTAAGTTAACTCTGGATTGGTTGTGAGCTGCCTGTTATTGAGAAGTCCAGGCCTCACCTCTGGCCTTCCTAGAGCACTTTGTGCCCTTTAGTGCTCATATGTTCAGGGCTGGGAAAGGTGTTTGTAGGAAAAAATGAGTGTTTTCTAATGAAGTTTAATCTTTTCCGTTGTTTATGGAGAACAATTAAGGGTAGAGGAGAGAGCGTCTTCTAGAAGGAAAGAAGCAGAGGGAAATGGGCAAGAAAGCTGAATGTTTTCAGTATCAGAACAGACCCTGTATGAGTTGTCTTTAGCAGCTGTGGGGCCCAATCAGAGGAAGAACCAAGGAATCTCACCTCAGACTGATGTCAACTGAACAAGCAGCTCAGTGGTCTGAGGCACAGGTCAGTAGTTTTGCAAGTTTCCAGTCTTACCTCTGAAAACTAGAGCACTCAGGGAGCTGTGTGGAGGGGCTGCCTTATAGTTTATTCAGACAGATCACAACGTTTCTATATCTGGGATCTCTGGATCCATTAATCTCTTGTTGTTCCTGAGCCATGGAAATATATCTGAACAAGGACAGGAAGAGTGAGAAAGGGTATGTTTTTTCCTGCTACATGCCTGGAAGGTGCTTGAGGTAATCTTTCTTTTATAAGAGATGATGGTGATCAAAGAAGCATGAGTTTACTGTAAGTTAGAAAAATTAAAATCCTGTGCAGCTGTCTCAGTTTTGTCACTGTTCCAGACATGGGGAAAGTACTCAGATCTATAGATTGTACTTCTTCATGTGTTCTGTATTCACAGTGATTTTCTCTGACTTGCTACATTTATTTCCTCATGTGACCACAGGAAATATGTTTCTTCCCTGAAGAAGTTAATGGCCATTTAGTATCTTTTCCACTTGTATATATGTGGTCTTATAAATAAAGCTGTTTCTAGGACAGCAGTGTATTTAAACTTAATCTTTTGATTCCTGCATAGTTTCTCAGTCTGTAGAGGTGGTCATATATTTAGTGAAGTTGATAAATGTGCCAAAATAACATCTGGATTCTTGGCTATTTGGGTCATCAGGAGGAATGGTTTGATTTAGCTCTTATGCAGTGGATAAAATAAAAGCTTTAGTCATTGCTTGGAACACATCTCTTGATACAGATGCAGCCTTTTTCTGTAAAAATCAGGCACATCAGCCTCTGTGAGGGCCTGCTTTGCTTCTCCCCTCCATAGGGAAATATGTAGGACATATTCACCTACAACCATCTTTCTTGCCTGTGAAGGTTTTCCTTTTGGAAGTCCTTTCCAGGACTATGAGACAGAAGGACATTATCTGCCTTTGGACTTCAGCATCTTTCCAGCCAGTGAACCATGAGAATTGTCATCTGATGAATAACGAGCCTAACAGCTAGGGCTAGAGTTAGCTGAAAAGTGTGTTTCTTTCTAATGTTTGTTTACCCTCATTAGTATTTATTTGGGATATGTATTTTCCTTCTCTGAGGAAACTCTGAGAGAAACACCCTTGTAGGGGCACACTGAACCTAAAGTGTTTGCATTTTTTTGGTGGTGGGAGTTTGGTTTTTAATCAAGCTTAGCACATTTAGAACTGGCTTGGCCACTGCTACATAGTGCTAGAGGGCATTGAAGAGTTTTGCAAGAGCAGCGTGAGCAGAAATGGAGTAAGCAAGGTCTGTGTCTGTGAAATTTAATACATCCTCGTATAAATAAGTTAGCTGAAATGTGACATAAGTGTTTTTCTAAGTAGAAGAGAAGTAGTTTTCTGTAAGACTTTGGTTGTTTCTTGGTTTTGTTTTACTTGTCCAGGAATCCAAAAAATGGCACAGTGTTAAAATGATGTTTCCAGGGTGCACTTGGGAGATGTATCACAAAAGCATAAAGGTGTTGATGACTACAACAGTATTGATGACTTTTTTTTTTTTAAATCTGAACTGAAAAATTAAAAAGGCAAGTTAGGGTAGCAGAACTTAACTATTAAAATATATACATATTTTTTATGACTACAACTGCTGTATGACTTTGCTTTTAATCCATCCTTAGTGATAGAATGAACTGCTCTCAATTAACAGTTTATTTAGAATTTTTTGGTTTTTCTCTGTGCCCTAATTAGAGCTTCATATGATGTGATTATGGTAAAATAACAACAGGGAGTCTTTCTTAATATTACCATTTTTGTTTACTACCTCTCCTCTCACTCCTCAGCACAATTTAAAAGTGGATTTTGATCTTCATTCTACTTCCTGCTCACATTTTGCTTGGGGGCAGGGTGGTCAATAGCTCCTGTCAAAGAGCATCATTACTCTGTGAGAACTGCGAGTGCAGTCTGGGGATATTCTGTGCTAGGGTTTCAGTTTGAGCCTACCATGAGTTAAAGCTTTTTCTCAGGGCTAACTGCCAAATACAAGCTTTGTGAGCTGTCACAAGGTAACTCCACTGCTGTATATTGTTAATTGTTGGTATAACAACAGTGTCTGTGCTTGTAAGCAATTGTTTTCTTGTTGATGTTGCCTGTTTGCAGTTATAGAGTAACTACTTAATGCTGTACAGTCTGCACTGCACAATTACTCTGTTGCCACTAAGGACATGATGAACTATTAAGGAATTGGGGGGAGAAATGCTAGCAATGCATTAAAATCTATTATATATAGTAATTTGCACAGAGTTGGATTGGTCTTCCATAACTTTCTCTTATTTCATACTTCAGTTTGTCTTGTTTAAGTCAACTGGGAGTACATAATTGTTAGGAATGCTGGGGCTGTATGGGCAGCAGTTGTGCAAACCTTACTGTCAACACATTGCTATAAATCCTGATGTGCACCTTTTCCAATACTTGGCTTGGCAGGGTTCTGAGAACAGTCTGATTTATGATCCTTTGTTGTTACTGCAAAGTAAACTTGAGCTGGATTTCAGCCTGCTAATGCAGTGTCAGAATTACAGACATATGGTTTGCAAGCATTTTGGAGAGACTAGAGATGTCAATAAAGTGATACGGACGACAATGAGGAGGATTTGAATCTTGGAAGGAAAATGCTCTTTAAAGCTAAAAACAGATTGAATAGATCAATAAATTATTTCTACATATTCCACTAGAGCACTGGAGATTAAAGTGTCAGGGATACATTGTTGGTTTTGCCACAAAATTGTAAGATGTTTTTCAAAGATGAGAGTAAAATTAACAATTCTTAATGTTTATGGGTGGAGGGTTTTTTCTTTTCTTTTTCTTCTTCTTTTTTTTTTTTTAAATTCCAGAAGGCAGTAAGAAAGAAGGGGACGGAAATAAACAATAGCTGAAGTCCTAATAACTGGAGGGGGGTACAGTGACAACTCCATATCCTACTCAGTGAATGGAGCTTTTCTTCTTAGCTTGTGCTTGTTAGATCGCGCTCACACGGTGGCTTACTCCCTGATGGGCAGTGGAAGGCAGGAGTCAGCAAAGGGATGAGCGACCACAGTCCTGTTCAGGTTGGTTTGTCATTACTTTTCTTGCCATATTATTATTGCTACAGCAAAATTATCAGCAAGGAATGAAAGGAGTCTCTTCTCAACTGTATATGTAAAACTGCTGAAAAACAGTAGTAGTGGTATATTTGATCAAGGCGCTCATTACATTAATACACTCTTAACACACTCTTGTGTTTCTTTCTGACTTCCACTATCTGTACACCTCTGCCAAGACCATGCTTTTGCAGTGCTGTCATCAGAGGGATCAGATTTTATGTAGACTTGAGCTATGATGCTACTTACAGAGAAATTCTCCCAGAGCCTTTAAACCTCTTCTATCCTTCTGCACATGTTCTTACCAGTTCCCTGTACTCCCTGTACAAATTAGAAAGCCAAGTAGTAAGCATCTTTCTAATTGCTTGAATTTCTGAGGTTGTGAGTGAGTAGAAGTTTTGGCTTCATGTTGCTGACCTTTCTTTGTTTAGGTTGGCATGTATACTCTGCTGGCTTGCTTTTTACTTATATTTATTTTTTTATTTGTTTCTTAACATTTGTTTTCGCAGTTCTCACCTGCTATACACACTTCCATTTCTGAAGTGACCTGATCTGGCTTCTATTAAAGTCATGGGCCCTTCTGATACCTTTCTGATGACTCAGTTTCCTATGCCAAAAAAAGAAAACGTTAATACATTACAAAATAATTTTCAGGTAATGTCTTATGCTTAACATTTTCCCTGTCTTGAAAACTAACTACTTGCTGTCAAGTTCTTCCTTACTAAATAGTGAGGCAAGAAGAAGGAGTTTATTTGCAACTCAGTTCCACTGTCAAAATGAGCTGTAAGGGTCAGTAGCAAGTAAGTGACTGTGTCAGGACCAAGTAATCAGTGTATCTGGCTACATCAGGTAAGGACATCATACATTTGACATGGTCTAGACATAGCAGGTGATTTGTTTCTCCATTGCTGTAAGCAGTAAAAAGCCAGCACAGCAACAAAGAAAGCAGTGGAGATGGAAGGACAAATAATGAGAACACGGAGCTGCTCTTTGCTGCCTTGATTGAAGGACTATTGTCAGTTAACAGCCCTGACATTTAGTAAGTCCCTTCCAACTTTGTTCCTAGTATCTTTTTTTTTTTTCCAGTGTTTGAATCCATCTACTTGAATATTTATCACAGCTCTGAGGTAAATGTGTAAGAGAGAACCTGTAATGAATTACGAGAAGGAAGGAAGCTCTGTGTGTAATGGGGCAGCAGTACCATTGGTCCTGGGCTCTTCCCAGCATGGCAGTATGTAAAAAATACCTGTTTTGCTGATGCTATGTTTGTTTCTGAAGTGCTTGGTAAAGTGAGAGGTGAAAGGCTATTTTATAATTCTGCCACAACTGTGACTATTTAAATAATGTTTTGCTCTGTCTTGAATGTAAGGTTCTGTGTTATCACAGATTACTCCTGGGCTGCTGGCCAAGGCCATGCAATGGCTGCACATCTGGACAGCAAGGACAGAGCAAAGCTCTACTGCTGCAGCACAGCAGCTGGGAGTTACTGCAGTAGCTGGAAATAGCTCAAAATTCATCACTAGTGCAACCCAATAAGGGTGAGTATCCGACCACAGGTTCTCTGTGCTGTACTGGCTCCTGTGAGCCTCCAGTTGCACATACCAAGAAAGACATTTTTACTACACTGTTACAGCTGCAAAAGGACATTTCCATTATAATGGAAAGCAAACACTTTTGCTGCCCTCTCAAATATCAGCTGTAAGAACCGGAATTTGTTTTCCAGGGTTTTTCTTTATCTTTCTACCAGCTTACGATCCACGACATCACTCCAAATCATCATCACTCCAAATCATCACAAGGAAGAAAAATAAGTAGTACATTTATTGAATCCACTTACTACTACTTCTAGCCTTTATTCAGACACTTGTGCTCAGTTTTGAGAGCCAGGAATTTCTTCATTATCATTCAATGTGAATGATGCTATACATGATCCAGTGCAGGAAGTTGGGCTCTTCTCTCTAACAGGACTGAGAGAGGGGGTTTGTAGTCTTTGTCCTTTTTTTTTTGGCTGCACAAAATAACCCTTTCCAAGGGCACATGAAATAAAATACTATATTGCATACTATATACATTTACATACAACGGTAAATGCACCATTCAATTGGAAATACACAATACCTAAGGCTCAATGGAAAAGCTTGGTTGAAGCAACTTTTCTCCTCTGGTAGGTGAAAAGGAGCTTGTGACAGTTGTAGAGATTTCCATAACCTGTGTTCACATGGATCCTATCCCTCTCTGGAACTGCAGCAAGACAGGTCCATCTGTGCCCAGGAGGGAGGGACAACAGCCCACACAACTTCAGAAGCCCATGGCTCAGCAACAGAAAATGTACAACCATGATGGAGGATTTCCTCTGAGAAAAATTATCCAGCAACTGTAAGAGGAGGCACAGCACCGTAGTGTACTTAAAGTATTGACTGTGTGCAGAAACAGTAATCTAAACAAACAGCCCCTTTTGGATACAGGAAACCACATTCTTGCTTAAAAATGCTAAGCCCTCCCTGTATATCTTAGTGGTACTTACTGTGGGTTGGGTTTTTTATTTCTCCTTGCAGGAGGATGCTGGACTGCAGGGGGATTAAACAAGTATTAGCATACATGGTAGAGGCCCTGCAGCTGCTGGATAGACTGAAAAAAAAGCAACATTTTTAAGTTAATCAGACAGGGGAAACTGAACTGTCTACTTTCAGCCTTATTCAACACTACCTGAGCTTTGCCTCCCCCAGCTACTGTGCTCTGCTAACACAGGCCTCCAAAGTGCTCAAGGGGACTGACTTATCATTCCTTGGGTATCTTCTGAAATGGCTGAAGACATTCAAAGAAATACTTGCCATGCTGTCATGTATGGCAACCTTTTCCCTAAGACAGGAAATTAATTTGGTGTCAGTATCTGCAGCTTTGCCTTATCTCCCACTGCCCATGGACCAGAGCTGTTGGACACCGTATTGCACCAGCAAGGCTGCAGATAAGGACATGTTAACAGGCATAAGATGGCCTGTGTCTCCAAGATGGTGCAGTCCCCAGCACACACACCGTGGCACTGTAAGTAATGGTCATGGCCACTGTACTCTACAGGGGGAGGAAGGAGGTGTTCTTGTACCTTGCTGTTGCCAAATAATAGATTACTGGATCAAAGCTGAGGTTCACTGGAGCAGATTCCCCTTTTCTGATCAGCGGGCTCTGTATCTTGCCTCTCACATCTTTTTCTCTGGACTCAGAGGTGAAAGACATTAACCCTCCAACTAGTGCCTGTTTCATATACTGAGAAGAGTAATTTAAACATAAAGTGTTAACCGTGCTCTTGCTCCTGCTCAAAGTAGGACAGGCATTACAAATCCTTCCTGCAAGTAAGAGTCAAAGTGTGACACACCATTAATACTCCAGAATGAGATTTGCACTCCATGCCCTAGGACAGTGACAGAAGCAGCAGCCCTTCCCAGTGGTGGGGAAAGGCTCCACATGCACATTCTCTGCTACTGCTCCTTTGTCCATTTGTTTTGGCTTGACGAGAGATGGCATCATAGCACATGTTGGAGCACCACACATCCCAGTGGCACTGGGAACAGGGAAGTCCCTCTCAACTCCAGCTGGAGTTCTGCAGTTCCTCTCGGAGCCAGGTTGGAAGGGGCTGTCCAAGTCTGTTCATCAGCTTGGATAATTCAATGTTGTGCTCCCGGTAGAAGTCTCTTAGGAACAGCCGTGACTGCATGGAAAAGACAGACTACATTAGCGTGAAAGAAAATGTCACCCTTACCGTGTTTCTGGCAGGGGTCTTCAGGTCATTTCCTGTCACTGGCAGTAGAAAAATCCAGGTGGGTATGCTCATTGCATTCCATGTGTATACAGCTCATCTGCTGCTGCTAACTAATTTGAGAAAGTTACTCACCGAGGAATCCATGTCAGGGTATTTTCTTCCTTTACTCTTTCCCAGGCATTTTGTCTTTCCTCCATCTAACAGCTGGCACCAAAATCCTTTTGCTTCATCAAATCTGAAAATGACACTGATATTTAGAAGATATGGCCACATACCCAATTAGTAGCTGCAGAAACTTAACAGCTTCATAGGTATTTCCCAGTTCAATCCTTAATTTATTGTCATGATTTTTTTTTTTATCTGAGCAATTCAGGTTGCTTTTTGGTTTTTGTTGTTTTTAGAATTTGATTGTGACGGCCTTCTGCAAGTAAGGCTTCCAAGTAATCTTACATTTCTTTAGATCCGCACACCCTGGGGTGTGCCACTCCTTTGGGAAACACCTGGAGGAAGAGGCCTAAATTGGTACTCCTATCCTTACTGTTAAAGGAAGAGCAATTGCAGTGTGCCTACACACATACACAGACACACCTATTACCCTCAGCTAGCATGGGCTGAGATGGCAGAGAAGGTGTGAAAAGCCAGGTTTCAGCAGCAAAGAACAACATTCCAGACTTCCAGTGGCTTGCCACTGAAGACTGATACCAACTCTGTTCACCTTCAGCTAGCACTTACTTAACCTATTCACACTGCACTGTGCAGAACATCGTAGTCATGGCTGACTAATGTTCTTCAACTTGGTAGCAATGAGGTACTGCCTCTGCTAACAGTTCCTTAGGACTCGGCTGTCAAGTCCACATCTTCTGTAATAATAGACTCTTATCTCAAAACTCTCTGCTGTGTCTCTAATCTCCATCAAGCTGAATAGCAGCCTGTCATTCATTTTTATCCCAAATTCTTTGCTTTCTGCCAGATTCAAGGTGTAAGAAACACAAAGCATAATGAGCTCTAATAGCTTCAGCACCTTTTCTGAAACCACAAAGACCAAATGAAAAACACTGTAATTTCTGCTGTGAGCAACTTCACGCCTCTCCACAACAGTGCCAAAAAACAGCCCTTCCCCCTTCATTTCGTTGGACTAAGTTACAAGTCCAATCTAGTGTCTCATGCCATCCAGACACAGCCACCTGAAATTAATTTTAACATTTAGACATACCTCTGAAACCTTTGCAGACGTTCTGGTCATAGATAAGATATATTGTTCCAATCAAATGCTTATTGTATTGCACTTGGCTAAAAAAGTAGCTTGTCCAAAAATTACTTCCCTACCTCAGGGCCTGAGTGTAGTTGAAGAGTGGTGTAACTCCCAAGAACTTCTGGATGTTGTCCATTACGGAGGCAGGGTTGTGTCTCAGCTCCTGACCATCCACAATGAGAATCTGAAATGAAATAACACCAGCCACCTTAGCCTCTGACAGCTCGTGCTGAGCTTTCCAGCTCTCAAAAGTCCACCGCCTTCATTCATGCGAGTATAGCTTACTGGTATCTGCTTATTCTGGAACCACACAACAGAGGAGGATGTAGCAGACAGAGAAGTACAATAAGGGCCACAAATATTACAGGACAGTAGATTCCAACAGAGTTTGTCTGATAACTTGTCTTTGGCCAGTCTTCCCTGTAAGCCAGTATTCGGGTCCAGCAATAGCATTATTTATAGATTGTCTTGTGTATCCTTTTTTCAGATGTCAATCATTAAGTATTCTGCCATAACTTAAGATTATTCTCCTGTTGCACATACATATAATAAAGAACAGCACTTTGCTGATATATCAACTATTCAAAAGTTGAAGTCTGGGGAATGTAGGAGACCCTGACCCTTAGCAAGTATAGGAATGGTGTGCCAACGCAAAGCTAACACCACAAAGAGTGGCCATGCAGTACAATTTTCTTTCCCTTTTTTATCTCCCAATTGGTGTCCCTGGCTCTATTACTCACATCAGTCATCTCCAGGAATAGTAAGATTGAAGCCCAAGAAAGTGATGGCATATTTTATGTAGGAACATCACTGTTTGTTTGCCTACTCCAGCTCCACAGACATGGAAGAACACAGTAACCAGCTCCTGCATTAGTTTTATGAAAGAGGCAGGCTGAGCTATTGATTTAATTCTTAATTCTCATGCAAAGACGACACAGGTTGCAGGACTAATACAATAACTTCTGGCTACACATCGTGCTGTCTTGAAGGATCTACTCACTACAACTTCTCCTTGCAATGTGGCACCAATCAGTTACTCTTTCTGCTAATTATTCCATGACAAATAGCTGAATTGCAGTAGTCTTACTCTGACAGTAACAGAGATATAGGTCTCTGATTTATTTTCCCTTCTCTCTAATTTTAGTCTTGGCAGATCTATCATGTACTGTTACTGACTGCCAAAGCAGCAATCTCAAGAGACTAATGGGCATTGTAAGACTGCTGGAATATAGACTGTCTGAGGATAACTGCAGTATCAGAAAGAAATTGAAAAAATATTTTCTGACTCATAACGTCTTAGTTTATAAATGTCTTGGGAATTTTGAGACAGAAATGGTCTGCGGTGTATATTAACTGACCTTTTGCAAAGTTAAACCTCTGAAGACAGTTAAAGACTCCACAACCTGGAAGCTAACAAGTGGCAGAGTCTAAGAGCTTCTCTTTAAAGCTATGAAACCACAGCAAGCGGATGAACACCAGCTGGGCCTGTAGGGGATCCCAGGGCTGCAGGCTGCCTAGATGAAAGGAAGGGAGCGCTGATACTGCTGTTCTTCCTGAACATCTCAAGCCTGTGGAGCTGTCTGAGAGATCACACTATCATCTTGTAGTCATTTACATTTACAAATACAGTAAAGTGCAAAATTGAAGTATTTAAGCCCGATTTCTTATTGGCTTGCAGTAGGAAAAGTAAATGGTGGTTCCTGTTTCAAAAGATAAAGAGAAGGGGTGAAATGAAAACAATATAAATGGACTGAGGGGAAAGGATCTGGGAAAAGAGAAGGAGCAGGGGAGGAAGGAACAGAGATTTGTTCTCTGCTCCTCTACACTAAACCTAAAAGGGACTCCTTGAGACCAGTTCCTGCTTTGTCATCTTAGTTTCAGGCCAGACAGCAGCGTTCATCTCCTACACCCAGAAATTTTGCATGATCTCTTTCAAGGTCAGCACTGCCAAAGCATTATTAATCTATTTCACTCTGCAGCTACACCTCCTACCTGCCCAGAAGGGAAGTATGTTAGCCAGCGCTCTAGGTGAGTGGAATACCAGCCAGGGAGCAGGCATCGGCTTTGCAGGTTGCGCAGCTCCTGAGGGGCCTGGGATTTTGCAGAGATCACTTGGTAAAAGGTGTAATTGAGTGCCACAGGATCATTGTGAGCTCGCTGGTGCTGAAAAACATAAGCTGAATTAAGGAGCAGGAAAACAAAATTCCTCCCTCCCCACGCCATCTCTGCAGACCCCACTGACTCACTACAAACAGCCACCACTGCCTTTGTACATAACTTTGTCCACGCTCTCCAGTCTGTATCATCTTTCCTGGCTTTCCTACGGAAATGGATCTGTGGCTTTCTGCCTTGCCCTGCTGGAATATTTCTCATGTGCTCATCCACAAAACAGTATGGAAAAGTTACCTGATACCATGAGTAGGCTCGGTCTGCAGGGTTGATCAGAACACTAATGATTTTGGCTCGAGGAAGCAGGGCTGCACCACGTTTTGGTACTACCTCTGTGTCAAAATAATTGGCACTCTTCTCAAACATGAAGTCTGTGCTAGCATTGGAGGGGATTGGAAAGAATTCCATGTACCTGCCAAATGGACAAGGACACTGGTGAGCAGAGTGGCGCAGCAAAGAAATGGCACACAGCAAAATGATGTCTTTGCTCCTCCTCAACAGAGGAGAAGCAGCATAATAGTGCCATAGTGGCTTGTATTCCCTGCCAGGTGGAAACACTTCATCGTAATTGCATACTTGTACAGGTAAAGGTGAGGGTGTGCATGTGGCCAAAGAGAAACTGTAGTCAATGTGCAGCATGTAGTGATATTTTTGTAAATCTAATGGGCTCAGAACAACAGTATAGAGGTCCTCCCTTCTGTCCTGTGTCTCAACTCAGAAACCACAAAGAACTTTTAAACAAGCACATTGTTGCCTGTTTTGCTTGTCAAAGGAGAAGAAATCTCATGATAATAGTGGATTCAACAGATTCCCTAATTTGTAAAGCTCCATAACACCCCTAGGTATCTGCTGGTGAGCAGACATTAAGATCAAAACTATGTGTCCTATTCCTGCAAGCAAGCAGTTGGGTTAGGAGGCAAACATGTGCTGAGCAGTAGCAATGAAAACAAACAAACAGAAATGGAGAAGCTACTAAGAGGGCTGAGATGGACACACAAGAACATTCAGGATAAGACAATACAGGTGCAACTTATGACAGAAGAACACATGTCAGGATTCTTACCAATCAATTCCTTTATGATAGTTGGGTCCATTAAAAAACTGGATCTCCTCAAAAGTGGATGGACTTGGGAAGTTACTGGTGACAGCTGGATGCATGGTCAAGAAGAAATGCACAGCTGTTGTGCCTGCAACAGGAACAAGATAGCAGGAACTACTCGCACATAATGTTTGGCTGAATCAAAAGCTTTATCTTCGCTGCAAGGCACAGACCCCCAGTGGACACACTCCTGCTGTACATGGCTAACCCACTCCTCACGCAGGCTTCAAGAGCAGAGACACCACTTTGAAACTGAGCATGGCTCAATAGTTCAGTCCCAGACTTCAACTCATGCAGCTGATTTAAGACACTTCGGTAGCACAACTGTCATCCATGTCAGCTGCACTGAGGCAGTTGGGCTGTTCCCACCTGTCTCAGCAGTGCAGCCACACTCCTATGTGGCAGAACTCATACCTGTCAACCAAAAGGTGACACGGGCGCTGCAGGACAATATCACACATTCAGGGAGGAGATGCATTGGGGACATTAATTTCCTCACATGGGAATTCAGCTAGAGATAGCATAGCCTGAATCTGCTGTGAATGTTTTCCCCTTACCCAGCCAAGCCTGATAATCCTACTCTGCCCCCAGCTATAGGGCTTTCATGGGTCAATAAACCAGATGCCAGGACAAGGTTTTCTTACTGTACAGTTGCAAGCAGCCTGGACCATGATCCAGAGGACCCACGCTGCACACACGCCAACAGAGCTTCACAGCGACACAAGCCAGAGACAAAAGCTTACCTGGGCAAGCCTCTTGCTCTAGGCCAGGATCACCATTTGCTGGGCTGGGCTGGTGCCTGCTGTTTCACTGCACTACAGAGAAAGCCGAGGTCCGAAGATCTGGCTTTGGCTGAAGAGATTTTGCTCTCTTCAGGCTAGAAGGGACTTCTCAGGACAGTACACACACAGTCATGTCACTGCCAACCACAATGCTGCAGCAGTTAAGAGGTGGTGACAGAGGTCAAACAAAAGAGGATCTCAGCCTCCTACTGACAGTGACGTGACTATGCAGCGGGTACACAGATCTGTCACAATAAAGGCACCAAGGGACGTTCACTGTAACCTTCGCTAAGCGTGTGTTTAGTCCCGCTGACAGCTTATGTCTTGGGACAAACTAAGAAAGGTCACAGCTTCTCTGAGCTTGGGTGGAAAAGCCAGAACACAACTCTGCAGGTAGGGTTTTTCCCTGCAAACAAGGACTGGTGCTAAGAAAGTGTCAAGGCTCGAAGCAACAGACTTGCCAGATTTTGTTAAGAACAAATTTGAGATTCTCTGAAATGTCCTCTGTGGACATTTGGCAGACTGTATGAAGAGCAGCAATACAGATCTACAACACAGACCTTTCCAGTTCTCCTCTCTGGAGGAATGAGATGAAAGATGCAATCTATTTTTAGATAAAGTTTTCACATTACCAGTTTTCTGAGGTCCCACAATGAGGAACTTGGGGAGTCGATCACATGTTTTCTCTTTGGACCAGATATCCTTGTGCCTCTTATCATCACAGGGATTCTGCAGCGTAAGTGATGGGATTAAGCATTAGCACAGGAGCTAATGAAAAGGGGAGGAGAAGCTGGAAGGCAGTCCTCTAGGGAAGATGCTATTAGCATATGAGGAACACTTCACAGCCACACTGCTGCTCTGCCAAGCAGCGAGCTAGATAAAAGCAGGAGGGAACATTTTTCAAAAGCCAAATGCAACCCAGAAGCCAAAGTCCCTCCAAGAGTGTAAACCACAGGACTTGCCCTGTGTAGCCACACTGGGCTGGGCCACCACGATAGTACAGCTAAGCATCTGTGAACTGCTGGCTGGCAGACAACTCTATCACCTTCAGTTAATTTCATCTGCTCATTATCAGGCAGAGCTGCTGCTCTGGGATAAAATGGAATAAACATGTTTTTATTTAATGAACATGAATTCTGTGGTGTGAAATTACTTTAAGATTAATCATGTTAACATGCCTGCAAAGCTCTTTGAGCAACAAACAGGGTTATTCCTCATACACTTAGCATTTCACAGCACTTTGCTCTATTGAAGCTTTTTAATGACCCAAATGTCTACAGCCCTCCTTCCAAACATTTTCACCAGCCATTCCTGTTCCTAAGCTCACACCATTACCCCCTTCCCTTCCACTTCCAGCCTGAAGCCACAAAGGTTAAACCTAAAACCTTCATGCATTACCACTCTGTGCTCTGGATCACCAGTTTCTCTGCTTTAGATACAGAACATAGATCTAGGAAAACCAGGAGGAGTGATTAGAACAGTTTTCTCACCTGCCACAAGGGATTCTTCTCCTGAGGAAAGATTTCAAAGTACTTCTTTGCAAGCTGGACTGGGGGCAGTGTCTGCAGGCGAAGGTTGGTCCAGCACTGCACAAACTTGACCAGGCTCTCAAAAGTGTACAGTCCCAGGCGGTCATTCCCATAGTTAGACAGGTGGGTCATGAAGATGCTGATCTGAAAATAAGGACATGGGAAACTGCTGAATCAGATAACAGTATTGTTTCCTCCTGACTTGACTGTACTGTCAAGGAAGAGGCTGTTCACACCTCAAACTGCCCTGGCGGTCTTGGTTGACAAACATGCATCTGCCAGTGTACAGCAAGCACTGCGCTGATGAAAAACAAAAGAAATTTAGTGCTTGCAGAGTAGCAGAAACTAAGAAGAGGAGGGACAGGCATTTCTCAGCAACCTCAGGAAATGGTTGTAGAGGCTGAGCCCTGCCTGTGAGTCCAGAATAAGCTCAAAATCCCACTCTAGTGGCTCTGGGACAGTGAGGGGAAACAAAGGTTAATCAGCCACCCTCTCCTAGTCTAAAACTTCCAAAGCCTGTTTTATCATAGAATCGTATCATAGAATGGCCTGGGTTGAAAAGGACCATAATCAATGATTATCTAGTTTCAACCCTCCTGCTATTTGCAGGGTCACCTGGAAGAATGGAAGCTTCCCTGCCTCTCTCCAAGCACCCACTGCTGAACCTGCTGATGGTGCCAGGTGATGTCAGCAGGCAACCAAACACCGCTCTGGCAGTGAGCAGGAGTAGCCTTCCCTCTCACAGTAGGGAAAAGAAGGAAGGAGGATACGGATGGCACTGAATGAATACACTTGCGGCAGTACAGATGCTTGAATTCAGTCTTCTGCACAGTAGCACCATGGAATGATCTTAGTGCAACTAGAGGTACTTCTGGTACTTTGTGCCAAACCTTCCCCAAGGCACTGAAAATTAATGTAATCCTACCCTACCTTTGAATAGGCAGCAGCAAACAGTGGTAGCATTACCACACAAAGAAACTGAGCAGAGTTAAGGATTTATCACATTTGCCTGTCTGTGAATCTTTCACTTCTTATTTCCCACTGAACTGATGGAGCAGCCCTGCCAGGCAGGTTCTGGCACCTATACTTCAAGTGTTTGCACTTGGTGCTGCTGTGTAAAAATGATGTGCTGCAGGATCGAGTCCAGAGAGTGGTGGTCAGTGGCTCAATGTCTGGATGGAGATCAGTGATGAGTGGTGTCCCTCTCAGGTCAGTGCTGGAACCGATACTCTTTAATATCATCTTCAATGACATTGACAGTGGAGTGAAGTGCACCCTCAGCAAGTTTGTTGATGAGACCAAGCTGTGGGGTGCAGAGGGATGGGATGCCATCAAGAGGCACTGGACAGACTTGAGGAGTGGACCCAGGAGAACCTCAGGAGGTTCAACAAATCCAAGTGCAAGATCTTGCACCTGGGTCGAGGCAACCCTCATTATCAATACAAGCAGAGGGACGAAGGGATGGAGCACAGCCCTACTGAAAAGGACCTGGGAATACTGGCAGATAGTAAACTGGACATGAGCCAGCAATGCCCCCTCACAGCCCAGAAAGCCAACCATATCCTGGGCTGCATCAAAAGAAGTGTGGCCAGCAGGGAGAGGGAAGTGATCCTGCCCTTCTGCTCTGCACTGGTGAGGCCTCACCTGGAGTACTGTGTCCAGATGTGGAGTCCTCAGCACAGGAGAGACATGGATCTGTTGGAGTGCATCCAGAGGAGGGCCACAAAAATGATCCAAGGGATGGAACACCTCTCCTTTAAGGACAGGCTGAGAGAGCTGGGGCTGTTCAGCTGGAGAAGAGAAGGCTGTGATGTGACCTGATAGCGGCCTTTTAGTATCTAAAAGGAAGCTACAGCAAAGAAAGGAACAGGCTCTTCAGCAGGGTTTGTGCTGACAGAACAAGGGGAAATGGCTTCAAACTTAAAGAGGATAGATTTAGGTTGGATATAAGGAAAAAATCTTTTACTGTGGGAGTGGTGAAGCACTGGAACACAGGTTGCCCAGAGGTGCAGTTGATGCCCCATCTCTGGAGACTGTCAAAGTGAGGCTGGATCAAGCCCTGGGCAACCTGATCGAGCTGTGCACGCCCTGTTCATTGCAGGGAAGTTGGGACTAGATGACCTTTAAAGGTCCCTTCCAACTCTAAGGATTCCATTATTCTTCAAACACAGCAAAACACAGAAAGATCTGGGCCACATCGTGGAGAAAATCAGAAGGCAAAAGGATGCACGCCGTGTTGTCTTTTGCCCAATTCTGACAAACACCAGGAAGATGGTGTGACAGCAAAGGTGGCTCATCCCTTTGATTTTCTGGTAGAACACTTAGAGAAAAAGTTTGCTGCAAAAAGTGGCTTTCTCGCTGACATAATCCAAGCAGGGAGGATGCAGGTCACTACCTAGGACACTTGCAGGGTTTCCAGAATAAAAAAATGGTTTGCATGTGACCAAGGCTAGCAACCATGTCTCAAGACTAACTGTATTCAGTAAAATATTTATGCCAGCCATGCTCACACAAGCAATGCTGTCATTTGCAGAATCTCCAGCAACATGGCTTACAAGAAGGTAAGACAAGCCCAACCATTTCCTCGTGTTTCTGAGTGTGCAGTCATACCCTGTAACATATGCACTGGTAAACAAGGCTTGAAAGCTTGCAGTGCATTGCCACAGCTACTGTTAGCAAAACAGCTCCAAGCACGACTTCTGACATAACCTACGTTCAATTTCTGTTTCTTTCTCTCTCCCATCCACAATCGGTAACACACAGGACTAGTTCAATGGTCACACAGCCCTCCTCTCTCTCTCACTTCCACAATCAACAACGGCATGGAAACAATCAGAAAGATGTCCTTTGCTTCTGGGAAACAGACTGGGCACAAGGCAGCCTGTCCATTAAACATCAACAACTATTCTCTTCACTCACATCAGACCTTGTTCACTAGTCAGAAGATCAAACATCATCTGTTTGCACTGTGGAGTTAATCGCATGCACACAGGCTTGGAGACTCTTGCATATGTATACCCACTCAAAAAGAGCTGGAAGCACCAGAAAGGATTGAGAGACACTGGTCCAAGTCTGCTGCAGATCACTGCTGGGACTGCGGGGCTGGCCAGCTTTCTATCAACTCTCTGAGATGGCTCTATCAGAGTGGGAGGAATACAAGAGTCTGAATCACTGCGCAGTGAATGAAAAGGAGCTTAAAGCACGGTCCTCCACTGCTGACTGAGAGAGGAATGCTGCACTGCCAAAAGGAAGGGAAAGTAAACATACGAAATGTCTGAAGGCATCTAAGTTTTGAAAGTCAAAGAGCCAACAGAGTAACTGGCAAGTAAGGCAATCCTGTACCACAGCACAATCTTCCCAAGCTTTTTTGGATCATAAATCACCCTCAGCTGCCTCAATACTCACATGCTTATCAGTACATTTTAACGGGTGGATCTACAAACTAAGTTTTAAAAAATTTCTTGACACAGCCTTCTAGACCAGCAATGTCCTCTTAATTAGTCTGGCAACTGGTTTTCCAAGAGAGATCTAGAGCTCGTAAGTTTCACAGTGATTATTTGTTTCTTTAAAATCTAGCTATTACAAAGTAGGACGAGGTGAAATGAACTCTACATATGGGAAGAGAGATCCAGAAAAGCTTCACTTTCAGTCTGACCAATGACGGCAAAGTTCACTCCATATTTAAAGCCAGGAATAGCTTTCTCCTTATGAAAGACTCTTATTAAGGTGAATTTGCTGGTTGTGCGTAAAGTTAATAATTCTACCTGTGGTGGGGAGGACCAGCTTTTTAGCTAGGGCTACTGTAGACTCCTAACTTCTACAGATCATACACCAGGCCAGAATCAGTCACAGGCTAATGCTCAGAAATCCAGGACTTGTTTGTAAACTACAACCTGTGTGTGATGCACTCAAAATACGTTGCAAGGATTTTTTTCAGTACCATGGTTCTAGGATTGGAGAAGCACAAAGCTCTAGGAAAAAAGAGAAAACAAAAAAAATTAAACTCACTGAGAGAAGAAGTTTGATTTTCTGATTCACTGAGCCTCTGCAGCTCCAGCCAGAGGTGGCTAAAAGCTCTGTATTCAGCCCTACAATCAATATCCAAAGGAAGCAGGGAATGAAAAAAAATATCATGGTGAGCACAGTCACTGATGTTGCATGACAAATCTGACAAAACAAGTACTCAGTGACTGCGACCAGCACTCCACTCCATGGCTCACACCTAGTCAGAAACACGCTGCTCTCTATTGGACTGGCTTGCACACGTTCTTACCCAAACTTGGGCACTGATGGAAAAGATAGATAAAGGAGAAGTAAGAAGGCAGAAACTTGGAAATTCTAAGAAAAGACAAGATCAAGCAATGGCCATGGAAGTAGATTTTTCAAAAATCACTATCTAAACATGGCAGGAAAATGTTCATTCAGATAAATGGATGACAATAGGTGCCAAATCAGCTGTAGAAAGAAATAAATTCAGGAGCAGAATTGAGAAAGCTATCATACATAGGATCAGACAAAAAGGACAGCAGCCAATGAGCATGAAAGCGAAGGAGTGTGATCTACACTTGGAGAGGACTACAAAGCTTAATCTCCTACCCATTTAGGACTTTTTTTTAATGACTGCTTTTGGGGGGTTTTTTTGGTTGTTTTTTTCTTGTCTTTTGACACCTAGCACATCGTCCCAGCTTCAATGGGAAGTGAGAAATATGTCATTTGCCTTCCATTGCTAAAAATTGAGAAGGGGCTACATAGTGTTCAAGGTACTACAGTAGTTTGGTGTCTTGATGGAACTGATAAGCATTCAATGAGAAACAGCTGTGTCAGACACAGATATCCCAAAAATGCCTTAGGGTGACAGCTACATCACAAAAAACAGCATACACTGTCATACATAGTAATTGCTTTCAGTATATGCATTCTGAAAGGATGGGAAGTACATTACTTAAGAAAAGCCCAGAGAAAGCACTTACAATAAAAATTCACCAGTGAGCCTGAGGATGAGCCAACAAGATTCAGATGTGTGTGGGACAGAAGGTACCAAGGCACATCTCACTAATAATTCAAGAAGGTGCAGCAGTGTAGGTAACACACTTCATTGTGGGCCACACTCAGCACATCACCCTGGCTCATTTCTAGATGAGGACTATTGCACTTGCCAACACTCAATACTTCTTCCTTAGCAGTGATTAAGGCAAAGAAACTTTAAATAGCTACAGCTTCCTTGGCCTTCTCTTTCGCCTCACACTGAAGATATCCACACTGCAATTATTATTTTTATGATTGCACTGAATCAACCTCAAGATCTAATCCTCTTCCACATCATGTGAATAAGCTGAGACACTCAGACATTGATCCCCCTTGAAGATGAGCTTACTGGGTTCAGGAGCACTGTCAGGAAGAGTTCACCACCACGAATGCTCTTGTCCAATTCCTTTGAGCCACCAGGATATTCATTATAGAAGATAGTGTGAGTAAAAAGGCCACAGGTCTGTCGAGGCAGAACCTGACAATACAGAAGAAAAGTTAGGTAAGAGGCAGATGCAACAGAAATCTATACATGGACGTGTCTAAGCAGTACTATACAGATCAATATGAAGAGTAAGGGATATAAGCAACATAGTTTCAGAGGACTCTTTGATATTCCTCCCAGACATTTACTTAGCACAGCACTTAGCAAACAAGTAAGTGAGTGGGACATAAATTTAATCTTGTCATGCTTAATTTTGCTCTCTGTTCAGAACTGACCTCTGAATTCTACTAAGAAATAAAAAAAACTGTAGCCAAGTTCCATTTCTTTACTTCACTTAATAATTTTGGAAATATGGATGATACTGAGATTTATGTTTTTGCTGCAGGTCATTAGGAGAGCATCCCCTGGGAAGAAAATGTGCACTGCTCAGGAGCCTGTGGGCTCTGCTCACCATGATTCCATTATGGATGAATCCACGTCGGTACCGGGCAGGTCGCAGATGTGGGTATTCCTCTGTGCTTGTTACTTGGATGCTCCAAACAGATTTCCATGCCTCATAGAGTTGTGTGTGGACAGGATAAACCCCAGAATGATGGGGGGCTACCGCATAGCCTAAGTCTGTGGGGATCCCATGCTCCTGGAAGCAGAATACACATCTTGATCATCCAATACTTAATTATTATTCTTACTAAGGATCATTAAGCAACAGTTTCCAAGCTGGAGCCAAGAGGACAGAGTAAAAAGAAATCTCTCTTGACTGGGAACTTGAGATACTTCTTGCATTATGTATCTGTAGAAATAGGAAGGGCGATTCTGGACCAACAAGAATGTTCAGCACTTGGAACAGCTGCTGCAAGAACAGTCTTGTAGCTTGCAGGTGTAACACTTCAGATTAATTCAAAGCCTCAGGTCAGGCTCCTTGGTTACTACGAATGAACTAATCAGTGCTGTTAAGTCACGCATCTCACACACGCAATGCCTAGGTCTGAGCCACTGGAGCAGGAAAACAAAATATCTTTAACTGACATAGAAGGCAAGAAGACAACAGCTGGGGCCAGCCTTGAAGATGGCAATTCAAAGAAAAGCAGGCATGAAACTAGTGGCTGTTGAGGCTGAAGATATGGAGCCCAGAGCTATACTAAAATTACAAGAGATAACTGAATTTCATGGTTCTTAATTTCACTATGTGGTTCTGGTAATAATATGAATGATGACAGTTCTGCCCTGGTGGTACGCAATAAAACCAGAGTCCCCAAATGAAGCAACAGCCTTCCCTTCCCACTGCTAGCTTGTTTTATGTTGAATATGTATAACTGTGTTCTGTGCCTTTTCTCTCTTAGCAAGAGACCTCAATGTTACTTAAGCATGAAAAGAAGGAAATGAAATTGTTTCTATAATGCTGCAACTGTACTCTGAATTTGGGATCATTCCAACTCTGCATGTGTCATGGAAACATGAGACAGCAGCTTGCTATTCCCAAGGAGATTACCATCAACAGAACCAAACTGGGGTTGAAAAGGACACATCTTTTCAAACACATGCTATATTCAACTCTGCTGTAAGCATGAAGCAGACATTGTCTATAATGCAAGACGTTCAAGGTTTCCCTCCTCTTCTGCCAAAACCAGGGATTTTCCCCTGGACTTCCTAGATAAAAGACTCCCTCCAGCATTATCTGAGGAGGCCAGAGCCAGGACACAGAGCATTTTATACTACAGAGTAGATAACTTCCTACAAAACCAGTCTGAATAAGGATTGAAAGGAAATGCCTTCTCACTGCCAGTTTATACAATAATTGGATTTGGAAGGTAATGCTACAACTAGTTCACACCTCAGCAAACTACAGCCCTGGGATTTGCACCCTGGAATGTGGCGGAGCTGCCTGGGGCCATGCAGGTGCCAGGAAACACTGCACAGACAGGCATGAGAATTCTGTTTCTTGCCTGAAGACAGCAGGAGGCATGCACCAATTTAAACTTTTAGGGCTGGCTTTTTTAATTGCCGCTGTGTTACTTGGCTAACATTTGTCTTCAGCAGGGTCTGAACAGCTATTGCAGGGGAAGAATGCTTTAGGATTAGTACTGTAACGGAATGTGATGCCCCTTACCACAGCAAACTGTTTGTTGAGCTTCATCTGCTCAGCCAGCACAGTGACATTGTGGAAAAGATGAGGCTGCATGTGACTCCACATATGAGGGAACCACCAGAACTCCTTCCTATGCTTGAGTAGCATGTCGTCACCTTCATCTTCCTCATCTGTACCTACAGAGAGCAGACAAGGAGATGCAAAAACACAAAGCAGAAGAAGGGCTCAATGTTTCTAAGCAGTTGTTCCAACAGAGGATCAAGCTCTGAGTAATGTGTTACACGGATATGCACATGCACAAAGAGTAAGGTAGCGAGCTGACAAAAGTTGCAAGTTGTAAAAGAGATGCATCACTTCTGCCAAGAACCACAACAGAGCTACATGAGAATGTGCCCTGTACCATGAAGCTCCCGCAAACACGTGGGCCATATGCAGGTGCTGGGACAAAGGGGTGCTGGAGGCTTACCTGTGTGGTAGAATTTCCCTGAGAAGCCCAGGTTGAAGGTGAAATTTGGGACTAAAGTTCTCAGCTTATTCTGGGTGCTCAGTAAAGCCTGTTTGAACGAAAGGAAAAAGAAATGTTCACACTCAATCTGTTCTGTAAGATTCCTCCGCTCTGCTGGTGCCAGCTCAGTCTGAAGAGGTGTCACAGGAGATGGAGCTAAGGCACTGTTACCTGTGGAGTGACAAAGCCAAGGGTTCCCACATAGAGCCTTTATGTGAAGTACCATCTTGCCTTACTGAACGATGTTGCTTTAAAAACAGTCACATCCATCTCTCATACATCCTCTTCACCTCACTGTAAAGTACCCAAAGCACCTGTGCTGAGGCAAAGGAACAAATCTCACCTCCAAGTAACAGCTCCCTCAGTCTTCCCAGGATCAACCTCAACACTCCCTTCCCCTGCCTGTCAGCTGGGGACCTTTTACCTTTCTCCAAGTCTGTGGATTAAAGAAAAGCAAGATAGAACTGGACCTGGGGCACTGAGGAAAATAACTCAACTGTATCACAAAGAGTAACTAAGCGTTCCAAGGCGAGGATTCAAAGATGAAAGGTGGATTCACATGTGAATACCCACATAAGGAGTCCTGCAATGACAAGGAGGTACCTCTGGCTTGAAATTTTCCTGGATTCTGGAAAAAAAATCCTGGGTGAGCTGACATTCACAGTCATGATTTCTCCTACAGGTTCTCTCTTCCTTGCCTTCAGCTTTGAATGTCCAAAATAATTGCTATAGCCAAAGGGAAGGAGCCTTGTGCCACAACTCCAAGGTCCAGCAGCAGACAGCAGACAGACTTGACAAAAAAAAAAGCTGCTCATTATGCCATGAGCAAGATGTACACTAATTCTAGTCAAATTTCTTCTGGTAGAAAACAGTGAAAATCAAAGCCCTGAAATGCATCCTCTGCTATTACCTCTATGTTGGGAACAGTGTCACTGACGGAGCCCCCTGTGGGAGCAGTTCCTGATCAAAGAGGGACTTGGCAGGAGGGTGGTTGGCAGGTTACAGAGATGGCCCTGTTCCCACAGTTATTTATATTATAACAGCTTTTCTAAGAAAGCAGTTCAGCAGTGGATGCACCAAGGTGATGACCTTTAACACCAGCCTTGGGATAAATGCAGATGTTCGTGCACATAACACAGGAAAAAGCACACAGACTTCTTGGAACTGACGAGACGGGCAGATCTTCCTTCATCAGCTGCCTTTCTCTTGCTTCAAGGGGCACAAATGAGCACAACAACGTTGCCTTCACGTGCCTCCTGATCCATAGGCACTGTTTAGGCACACTGCCCCTCAGGTACTGGAAAGTGCTTTGACAAATGCCAACTCTGCTGAGGAGCTACTTTTGTCATATACCACTGAAGGTATCCTGAATGAGCCACTGCTGTTACTAATATTTCAAAATAGCGTTGACCCAAACGCTGACCATCACATTAACTTAAACACAACAACTTAAGTAACACAACCACCCATTTCTTTCGTATGCATCTTGGAGAGAGGGGATTAGTGGACTAAACTGAGACTTTTTTACCCAAGACAAGCAGCCCACGACCCATCCATCTCACACATGGCAAGGTGGAAAGACCAGACAGTTTATTTCTACAGTGCTGAATACACACCCCATGTTTTCCAATGGCCCCAAATAACAAAGCTTTCAGACTTTTCCCTAGAGAAACACTTAACTGCTCGTTCCCCATCTCCACACACACATAAAACAGCAAGAAGAAATTTCTACAGAGATCCCAGCTCCTCCGTGACCACATGACTACTACACCTTTATCCCAGTTCCCACTCAAGGGTGGTATTTTGAGAGATGTATGGCGTATGACATCTCCAGAACTCACTACACATGCAAGTAGGGCTTAACAAGGTGACATGCCAGCAGCACTGACGGCTGAAACCTTTTTTGCTGCGCAAGTTCCTGAACAGGCAGTGGGAAATCAAGTTCCCTTCACACAAGGCACAGGGAGCGCTGACTAAGAGCTGTGCTTCTCTCTCCAGAGAAGAGCCTGTGTGCCCAGCTGCTTAGTAGTGACACCACTACTCCCAGCACAGAATCAGCACTTGGAACACTTAGGCAGGAAAGTACCACTTCCTCATATTGCCCCTGGAGCTGTCCCACGCCTTTCCACTTCTCTCTGGTGCCCTGAAAGGCACATCCACTTCCTCAAGATTGAGTGGGAAGGTAGAGGGAGGAAAGACAGCAGCTAAGAGGCTTAGCATTTCTCTGCGCTGAGGGAGATTTAAAGCCTGGCTGGGGTTACCATGACGACACATCTGTCTGATGATAAATCCCCAAAAGCTGTGCTCTGGCAGGCAGCAATCCTTTGTGGCTGGGGAGGGACCCAGGGAGAGTCCATGGGGCCCTAGCAGTTCTGAGACTGTGTAGCCCCGTGGAGCCTAGCAGAGCCCTGCCTTCCTGAAGGGTTTATTGCTCATCACGTGCCATCCCTGCACTGACGCTCGGTCTCTCTCACAGCTGCATGGCACAGTGTATGTCTGAATAAATGCCTTTCATTGCACAGGATCAAAGAGAGTAAGGTGCCAAGCAAAATATTTGGAAATTCATTAAAAAAAAAAAAAAAAAAAAAAAAAAAAACCAAAAAACAACCACCAAAAACAAACCACCTACCATCCACTGTTCCCTAGCATATGGGTTCCAATCCAAGGCAAAACAATACAGCTGTGGGAATGGGCTGGGAAGATGGCGTTTCTCACTTGATACCCCTGCACTCTGTTTCTCTTTTACTTAACAAGCCAGATACAAGCAGATCCTCAAGTCCATATTTAAGGAATTGCACTAGATGCAGAGCTTGTATTTCAGCTGTTCCCCATCTCTATAAAGGAAAGTTTCTTACCTTAGAAAATCACTCTTCACAAATTTCTATTTTGTCTTCCTTTCCAAAAATCCTTCCAAGATGTATACCTGTCTACGAGCCAGCCCAAAAGGCCCCTTCCCTATCTCTGCTTTCTACTAGAAGCTCAGCAAGGCTCATCCCAGAAGGAAAAGATGGGGTGTCCAACAGAACCCCGTGAGAGCTCAGAATGACTTCATGCTTGTCACAGTCCATCAAGAGTCTATCATCTAGGCATCACATTAATACAGAATTCAACTTTCACATCACTCTGCTTTTTTAGCTATGAATATACATATTTTTTAATCTTCTAAAAGCTTTTGCAGTGCTTCACACAAACCCTGAATATTATCTCTTCTATCTGAGGTATCTCTAAAAAAGCAACAAAAGAAGTGTGTGAAACAAGGTTGAAAGGTGGATGCTAGGATGAGAGGATACCATAAAGTTTGGAAAACCTTGGACAAATGATAAAGAACATAATAAATACTTTTGCAAAGTATAGTGGGAGCATCCAAGGCATCCAAAGCACTGCTGCAGAAACACCTCCTTCAGTGGGACTGCCCATCACAGAGCAGCACGTTCTCAAAAGGTCTTCTGCAGTTTCCTCATTGCCTGGTGGTAACACTGGCATAGCTCAGAAAAGTGCAGTCAGAAGAGAAAGCCCTCAGTGCTTGTGTTCCCAGCTCCCAACAATGCCAGAATCAGGCAGTTAGAATTGCTGGGTATTTTGATTTCAGCTAAGATTATCATGTGCAATTTAGAAAGGTGAGAGCTGATTGATAGCTGTCCTTACTAGACTCTCTTCCACCCTCACCATTCAATAACCCAAAGTCCTCGGTTTTCACTTAACTTGCTCTCAGAATCAGGAGCAATGATTGCTTGCTATTTATGCCCTTGTAGAGATTACCACCAGACAGGCAAAAATTCATATGCTTAATCTTCTTTCCTCATACCTAAAGCAGACCAGGAAGGATCACAAAAGCCAGATCCTTCCTGCATTAGTCTTTGTTGGCCAGTTCCATGGAGGTTTGGTAAATTCAGAGGATTATGATTTTACAACTGACTAAATGTGGACTTGCTGATAAGAGAAAGGATTCTCTGAGATGTTGTTTTGTTAATTATGTGCAGTTCAATCCCTGGTGAACTTTACAAGGGAAAAACATTTTCCTTGAGCAGCTCCCAAGTGGTTCACTTCAGTAGAGGACTGCAAGTTCTTGCTCCAGCCCTTCAGCAGAAACAGGAACTCAAGGGGTGAGCATCTTTAAAGTAAAAACAAACAAGATTGCTTTTTTTTTTCTTTTTCTTTTTAAAGATAAAAAGCTAACCAGTCCTCCTCTAAACATCACAAATAAAAACATCTCTCATAGACATCTAACATAGACACCCATGCATTCAATCAAATTCTGTCCAGCATTTCCTTTCAATAGTCATTTTGTCTGGGAAGCTGTTTTAACATGGATCTGTATATGGCAAACAAGCACACTGGGATAGCAGAGTCAATTTTATACCTTCACACAACATCCAATCTTCAAACCACTCCCCCGACCACTGTAATCTAAGCTTCAAGATAAGGAACTGTGTGTTGAGATAGCAGCCTTGAAACACAGCTTTTATATAAAAGGCCAAAGAAAATGCCAGCTGTTCCATCACTATTATACTCCCCTCTCCCCACAGCTAGAGGCTATCAACAAATCCATGTTGTTATTTCTCGCTTTTAAAAAATAAAAATTCATTAACCTCTCATGGCTCTGCAATCAGAGAACTTCTTTTAAATAGATAAATCTGGGCTTTATCTGCTTTGCCTGAGATTCTCTGCTTACTGATCGCAGATTATTCCTCCATTTCACCGTTAAAACCCAAACAAAGCATCTTTTGGAATTATCTTGTCTGGGTTTGTTTTTATCATCACTGGAACAGCCTTCGCCTCCAAAAGCTTTGGTCAACTATCCTCTGTTTTCTCACACTGGTCTGTAACCTGCTCAGACAACACAGAACTGGGAATCTCCATGCGTTTGAACTAGAAGGTGCAAGAGAAGACTATGATCACTCAGAAAATACACTTTCAGAGCATTTCAGTATCTCAAAACAAAGGGATACTGCAGTGAAATGAAGAAAATGTTAGCATTTTCTTTCAAGTAAAGTTACATACAATTGTTCCTTTTTTTTTTTTATAAGTCCCAGTTAGTCATGATCAAGGGTGGCTGTAAAGGATTATTAAGGAATTGAGCAAGTAAAATAAACAACGGTTTGCAATTAGAGCTGCTTCAAGTATACAGCTTTGAATGAATTAAAAAGATAAAACGAGCTCTAAAAACAGCAAGATCTAAACAGATCCCAACCTAAACTTGGCATCAGAACCATGATTTAAAATCTCACACCTGAAAAAACTGAGACGAGATGAAAGATGCACCCTGCATGGATGCATACAAAACCTAAGAAGTGCTAAGACTCCCAGTGAGGAGGGAGGATGCTCCTGGAAACGTGTTAAGAATTAGGTTTAGTTCACGTGAGGGGATGCACACGCGGAAAATTACTTTGTTTTATATCTATGCCCCAGATATTCTCTAACTTTGGTTGAAAGAACATATTGCCCTTCTTCTCAGCATGTTTCCAAAACAACTTTGAGGCAGCTGCTGTCATAGGCTTACTGCCATCATAGCTGGTATTCAGCCTTTCCCTTACAGCTTTTTTAGAGGTTTCAACATAGGCTTATTCCCTTGTAAGAAAGGAGATAGGACAGACCATCACAGACATCCTCCTTTTAGATTCAGAGATGCCAGATCCTACAAAGCACATGTTCGATTTAAACCTGAAGAAAACTTGTTGTGAGTACTGCATACTGTGCCTCAGCATCTCTGCAGGTTATTTCTCTGTGTTTAAGATGAGAAAAATTGTAGCAATCAACTCCTTCACTCAAATTAAATGCAATCTTGACATTCCTGGCCTACCGCGCACAAAGGAATTTCATCTGGGGCCTATGATTTTCTGGGGATTTTACCTCTACATCAGACACTTTCATGCGAGTGCCCTCTTTTCCCACAAATATATCATCTATGTCGACCAGGATATAGCGATCAAGCGTGAGACACAGGCGCTTGCCAGTCAGGTAGGCAATGGCATCCACGAAAATCAGTTTGTGCAGCCAGAAGTTGAGGTTATTGCCAAAGAGAACCCGCTGGATCCCGTCATGCAGACCCAGATCCTGCACCACCGTGGCATGCAATGCTTTGTGGGTGGCCAGGTGAGGAATGGACTCTGAGGACTTCGTGCTGGCCAACAGCACAGGTTCGTAGGTGCTGTGGTTTGACTGGAATACAGTCCAGTCATCACCAGGCAGGGGACCCTGCTCCACCTCATTA
The DNA here is from genome assembly GCF_019238085.1 of Lagopus leucura. Lineage (NCBI taxonomy): Eukaryota > Metazoa > Chordata > Aves > Galliformes > Phasianidae > Lagopus > Lagopus leucura. Next base: position 15,179,026 of record NW_024962255.1, on the reverse strand, counting down.
GCCCGTGTAACATAGAGCAGAGGAGCACTGGGGTTGATGTGATAGTCCCGCAGCCCCAAGTTGGAATGTAGGAACAGGGGGAAACCCTTGAGCTGTGCACTGAGTAGGCTGTTCTCGTTGGCTTTGAAAAAGCCTATAATCCCCACTCCGTACTCTACACAGTATTTGTCCAGCAGCTCTCGGTTCCAAGCATCTAGATTCACATATTTGAGGATATTCTCATAGATAATAAGAGCATAGCGTCCCCTATCTTTGTCTGTCAATGTTGGCATATCCCCTTTACCAGGGGCGATCTCTGTCCTGTATTTAAACCGGCTAGATTCCAGGATAGCCACTATTTCCTGCCCCAGCTGGGAGTAGATGCTTTCTACAAAGACTAGCACCACAGGATCCGTGCGTGAGGTGTCCACAGATTTTGTAAGCCTCCAGCTGGCTTGCGGTGGGATTGAGATGCGGTGCTGGTTGCTGCAGTCACTGAAGGGCAGGGGTGGTGGCTCCTTGATTTTGGGACTGTTCGTGACGTAGTAAGCCAGGATGCACATGGAGATCAGGCTGAAGGCAATGAGCAGCAGGATCAACCTGTGGAGCTCCAGCTGTCGCACATGCCGCACTACTTTCCACAATTGAATCATGGTGAGGCGGGCTGCCCACCCTCCTCACACTCTGCAGCCACGTCGCTCCTCAAATCTCCAGTGCCACCACGGCAGTACCCAGCAGCAGCTTTCAAAAAAGTAACAGCAGCTGCAGAGAGAGACAAAGCAAAAGCAAACAGCTACCAGGCTAGACTCCCAGGGATGTGCCATTTATCTCAAGTAACCATGGCCCTCAATTCCCATTGCTCTTTTGTGTGCTTCCTCCTGTTCCTCTTCTCTCACTCAGAAAGTCTTTTGGAGGAGGGGGGTTTCCTGAGTGTTGTCTTCAACAGCAAATCAGTCTGTCATCCTGTGCACAAGCACTTTCAGCTCAGCCTTCCCAGGTGTCCTGTTTCTCATTTAGCAATTTTGCATTCACATGATGGCACCGTCTCTTTGCATCCTGCAATTTAAAAGAAAAAGTCAATTCTTAGTATGAATTCATGGTATTTAATGGCTTTGAAATGAAATGGCAGGACCAGCAGGTGCTAGGTGGGCAATATCGCTAGCCTGTTACCAGGCAGACCTGCTCCCTGTGAAATGACATACATGCTTTGTACAGCAGCTTGGCAGAGCTGCAGAACCACCATCGCATCCTTTGGAAAAGAGATCCTGGCAGTATGCAAGGATGCAACACCCTGGGGGAGGTTCTCACACCTCACAGCAAACAGAGCTGGGGAATCTAGCCTTCCCTCACTCCTCTTTATGCCACTGAACATGATATAAAAATGCTTTTATTCTAGTGTTGGTTTCTATATAGACAGGAGAAGGACAGAGCCTCACAGTGCCTTTCCTGTCCTGTACTATACTACCAACAATATGTTGACTCCTTGCCAGTGACTTCCTGGGACCTTGGGATATGGATGTCCGGAACTCAGCACGCTCTTTCAAATTCCTGCCACCTCTCCTGTTCTGCAGCTTTCCTTGGTACTCAGCCCTGTCTACAAGGCAGTCTCACTTCTGGGAACTCATGTTCTTCCAAGGCTCCTGAAACACTGCTCTGTGACGGCAGCATGCCTTGAGTATCACTGGAGCCAGGGGGCAAGAGCTACCCCTGCGCTGTGTGGCTCATCGCTGCCAACTGGTTCATACACAGTTGGAGAAGAAACACCTCTTGAAACCTTCCACACCTTCTCTCACATGCCACTCATGTGAAGGCTTCATGTTGTGAAGCTCCCTCACCTCCTGCGTTCTGTTTATGACAACAGACTATTTCACCGTATGTTGTTATTTTTCCAGGATAAAATGCTCAGCAAAGCCAACCACACCAACCCATTTAAAACACAAACACCAGGGAAAGTAACTACACAGTCTCTTGGTTTAAAAATTATATTAAACCACTGTGTAGGTTTCCCTCCCTAACCAGAAATGGGACCGCCTACAGCAACAACACGAGTGTGGATACCGGCATATTTTTGGGGAGCATCTGCTGCCCATCTGAGCACAGCAGGAACACCCTGAAAACCACATGCTGCTCACCCAGTCGTGCTCGCAATGAGCCTTCCACAGCAGTTAAAAACTTCTCTCAAAATCTTTCTTACTTGTGCACCCACACTCCTGCAGGCATGCTCCACCACATTCAGCCCCTTCTAACCACCTACGTGGCTGGCACAGCTCTAACACCAGGAGGCACAAGAGCAACAACAACAAAAGTACTAACAAAACGGTTCATCATCCCTACATTCCTCCCATTCTTAAGCCTGTTGTTATCATCTGATAAATAACATTAGAAGATTTTGCATGAGCTTAAGACAGACATAAGGGTTTTTATATCATAAGTGAGGGTTTTAACAACCATCTCCACCAGAAAAGAAGCCACTTGTGAGACAGATGCTTATTTTGTAATGTGTATTACTGAACAAAAAAAATCCTTCTGAGTCAGGGAAAAGATCAGCACATAGATGAGGCCAGAAGTCCACTCCAAAGATTCCCACCAGGCTTCTTTTCCACACTGCTGGTATTGTTTGAAGTAGAGATTTAAAAAAAAAAAAAAAAGCAGATTTTATACAAAAAGATATAATGTTGATAACTTTGTAACAGTGAATGGAAAATAGTGCTCTTCATACAAGCCTTATAATGATCATTAACTATCATCCAAAACAACTTCTATGCTGTAAGCTCAGGAGAGTAGTTTGGCTTGTTCAGTGCACAACAAAGCCCAGCCCTTGTGAACCAGTCTGTAAATATAAAGTATATTGCACTCCACATTCTGTTGGAGAACCTGATACAGCAAATCTTGTTGAAGGTCACACTGCAAGGCAGCAGATGAATCAAGATTAAAAAAAAAAAACAACACACTCTTTTTTTTCCAGACTCCAACTGAATGGAGCCTGCATGCCCAAATGGCCCTCTCTCATGACAGAGCTGGCTTTGGAAGCCCAGCTCAGCTACTGACAATAAGCTGTGCTTGCTTCAAGGCAGACAATTGATCATCTTTCTGTTCTGCCTCTATATACTGTTCTCACTGGAAAAAGGACAAGAGGAGGAGAAATTACCAGGGAAGGAATAACAAAAAATACACAAGTGGAATTCAAATGGATTTTTTTTTTTTTTTTTTTTTTGGTGTATGTTACTGAAATGAAAACACATGATCCTCTGCATAGAATTGCAGAATATAAATACAGCTCGTAATTCCAGTTAGAGTCAGTAAGAAGTGCCAGTGTGGCAACTCAGTATCAAAAATACATGCCACCTGTCAGAAGCAAATGGGGAAACAGCCTTTGGACCACCACATCAAGCCCTGCCCACCCCACTGCCTCTGCATACAAGGCACTGATGTTACTATCCTTACCTGGCACTAGAGCTCCTGGGACATGTTTTCACTGCAGAGGCAGTGGCAGAGAGAGGCAGAATTCAGCAAAGCAGACACAGGTTAGAGAGAACCACATAATAAATACGGCATCTTTTTATGAGGTGAATTCCATACAAGACACGCCAAATAAACAGCTCCAGGCACATCAGTTGTGAAGTAAAGCAGCCTTCATTCCAATCCTGCACCATAAATCCATACAAAACACTCCACTCTGGGTCCTACATTCTCAATTTTGACTGAGAAGACTGAGAATTGCAAGTCAGTGTCTTCCCAAACAGCTCATATCCTTTCGGTTTTTGATCCCTTTAGATGAAATAGAATAATTAGACTATTTGGGATTCCCTGATATGTCCACGATCTTCATGTGTTAGACAAAATGGCATTTTTACAGGCAAAAATAATCTGAAGAGGGACTTAAAAACTCAATAGTCTGTGTATCACCTGCAGAAACTTCCAAGCAAGTGCCTTCTGGTGGAACTCATAATCTAAGCACCAGTGTAACAGTAAGAACACGGAGTGTACTGATCTGTGCCAAAGCCTGGCAATGTAATACATTACTTTTATGATTCTAGCCCCAGAGTGTCAACATGAAGAGCACCTTCTCTGGTTCTCTCACTCACCTCTCCCAATTCGTTTTTAGTGTTTTGCAAAGAGCTGTAGCTTCAAATTTCCTGTATCGGTTTAAATATGAAAATCACAAGGCAGCTGGATTATTCTGTAGAATAAGGACAAAACTGGAGTTTTAAGCTGGGCTACCACACCTGCAGTGCCCAACTGAGGGGCAAGAGGGAGAGGAAGCCCCTTTCTGGGCACTTGTGAATCACAGCAGTGTTTTGATAACAATGACTCCATTCAAGCCCCTAGCGAAGCTACAAAACAAGCCCCCATTTGTTACATGGGTGAGCTCAAAAAATCAAAAAAATAATAAAAAAAAATTTTAAAAAGGCCTGTATCAGATTGCTGCTCAAGAATCTGTCAGCTCTGATCTCTTTAACAAGGCTTCACAGCCAGAGGGCATGCCAGCTGGCACAGCATGCATTAAGCTCTTTGGGGACCACATTAGCTAGTTGAGGTTCAAAGAAAAAAAAAGTTAAAAAAAAAAAAAACAACAACAAAAATACCCAGCAAAATTTATATTGAAAGGTAAGAGAGATGTCAGAAACCACTCACAACTCAAAATACAAAGCTCTGAAAAATCTACACCAAAGTAAACAAACAAAACACCACTCACCACACTGAAAATTAATCCCTCTCAAAAGAAAAGAAAATACCTGGCTCCTCTTTTGAGATCGAACTCCTTGGAATTCATCACCATAAAAACTTCAAGTTTAGAGGTAAGTTAAGGTTTGCTCCAAACTCTCTTACTGTCAGCTTACCAGCACTGCCTGAGCGCAAACTGCAGGAGGAGGCAGTCTGAAAGCACAGGAAGGATGTACTATTTTCTGGTGCACTGACACAGGCTCAGTGAGCTCCCGTCCTACCAGGAAAGCATCGCTATATCAGAGAGTATCAGGTCCATCCTCAGCTACCTCACAAATCACCAGCATTAAAACAAACCCTTTATAAAACTTAGAAGCTCTGTTTCCTACTGATATACAGTGCTAATGTGAAACACAAACCATTTAAAGAATTATCAGCTGCTAAACCACATGGCAACTGATGTGATGTGAACGCAAGATAATAATCAGAATTGTGTGGTTTCAATATCTGATCTCCAGATATTTCCAGCACTCTGAATTATTGTGGAGATCGGTACAAAAACCCAGTACTCATCCAAAACCAGAGACAAGAATATCCATATATTTTCTGGGAGCTGCTAACACACTCATGCCAAGGCACAAGGAAGATGAGAGACAGGAAGGTGCTTTGGGCACGAGAGGGATTGCAGTAACTGAATTACAAAGGAATCAGAGACAGAATTTGATCCATTTTCCAACCCATTCCATTTTAATGTTGTCATCATGACACAGAATTCCTCCCTTGCCTGGCTCCTCCTGGGACACCGCAACCTCTCCCTTGGCTGTAGTGATTACCCATATGTCAGGCCTGCAGGCACTGCTCAGCTCTCTTGTGAATATGAAGAATCCAATAATGTCAGCAGAAAATGGTGAGCCTTCAGAAAAATGGGGGTGGCTGTATTCCACATACTGGATTAAAAAAATACTTTGGAAGTTACAGCCACATTGTAATGTAATTGCCAATCAAGCTCACGTCTGGGCTCTGGACATGTGTATCAGCTAGCACCCACTGCCAGTCAAATCCTGCAGTGAGACACTGCCCACAGAATTCCAAACTCAGATCAAAGAGGCAAGAAACACCAATGGTGCCTACTCTGCTCCTACAGACACACTCAGAGCCTTCAAGCAATGCTGTGCTCTGCTTAGATGAGTCCCCATGCAGGGACAGGCCTATTCTGGTACAGACCTGTGGTAAGGAGGAAAGCTGCCAGCTGGCCAGCTGTCAGACTGATAGAAGACCTGTGCAATGAAGCAGTAATTACTTTTTTCTTTTAATTATCCCCAGACAGGTGTGCAACTTCACACCTCCTGCAAGAGCAACAAAATGCAGATCTGAATAAATTAAAAAAAAAAAAAAAAAACAAACCACAAAAAACTTCAGCCTTCAACAGTTATTACCTACTTAACACAAACAGTACGCAGCTTGCCAGCAGCACACATTCGCTGGAACTGAAAGGAAAGACTGGCACTGCAAGAGCTCACAGAAGGCTGTGCTTTCCACCAGCTGAGGGGATGTAACTGCTCTGCTCCTGCAACACACCTGCTCACAGAGAAGGTACTTTCCTCAGAGATATCCAAAGGGGCAACCCTAATTCTTTATTTCATACTCCACTGAAGTTCTAAGACCCAGCTATCAGCCTACCACAAAAATGACACCATTTTAATGGGTGCTTTGCTTTCTGTCTGTTTTGTGCCTCTTCTGACAATCTGCATCTGCACACTCTCTGCCCTTAACGCTTTTTCCAGAAGAGGCAACGATACGAGATGCCAGCCTTTGATTGCTGGGGAATAGAGAGCTACAGTAAGTGCAGCTTCACTAGGAGCACTCCAATCCCACCTAGGGGAGGAATGAAGATGTTAGTCACTCCAAATGGTGGGAACACACCATCTTCAGTCTTCTCTCAACTCAGTGATCAAAGACTTTGCTCTATCATGGCAGAACATTTTCAGTGCAACTGTGAGAACAGGAAACAAATGCAGTTCCTTCCACAAGAGATATGGATATGGATCTAACTTCCACTCCCTCATGTGCCCTGCTTATTGCAATTCAGATAAATGACCCTGCTACTGAAAGCAAAATGTCTTCCCTGCTGCCTTCTCATCAGTAACTTAATCCAGTGAAGAAATACAGTCAAAGTGCAGCTAAAACATGACAACTCAGATTTGAAATGTCTTAATATAGAAATGTATATTATGAAAGTTCATTTGCAATATGAAGTAGCCTAGCCATTCTCCCTTTCAACTTCCTAATACTTGAAAAAATTCACCTCAATTAGCAAGACGCTGATCTACATCCAATTGCTTCCTCCTGTCAGTTAACACATAGGAGCTAATCCTTTCCAGCCTATTTTATCTAGTAAAGTATGACAGTAGGGAACAACTACAACTGTTTTAATACCTTTATGCTGAAAGCTTGTCCAAATTAACTCCAGAACGTTGTAAGTAAGCTCTACCAAAGATGAAGCATTAGGAAAGGTTCTTGTACTTACCTGTTCTTGTGTATTTGCGCCAAGATTCACATGGGCAGAATCTCTCAGGTTTATAAGGAGGGCATATTCCCTGACTCTGTACAGCAGCTCCCACCCTCCCTGCCTGCGAGCTGTACTCAAATTTAGACCCTGACCTGAACTATATTGTATGTGCTCTGCTTTGTTGACTTGGGTTTGGGTCTTCCTGGTGCCTTATGGACTCACTCAGTGACCACTGGACTCAATGTTGAATCTGATGTCAACAATCACCTCTTGCTGTCATGTGTGCATACCTAAGGATTGCACCTTGTTGCTGAGAATGCTACCCACATCAGCTTCTTATCCTTTTTGGCTCCCATCTCCTATTCCCTGGTGCAGCAGTCAGCACTTGTTGCTCCCCAGCAGGCAGCTCTGGCCATTTCCAGCCTTACACCAGCATCACCTGGCCTGGTCCATTTGGCTGTGCACAAGCTTTCCTCCTGTCACCCATGGCCTCAGGTCAGCCTCCAAATTCTGTAGAAGAACGCAGCCAGTCTACAAGTCAGGTCACAGCCCTGATTCCCAAACCCTTCAATGGAAATTTGTGACTGTACAGGGCATAAATACCCTGTTAGATGTAGCTAAGCTTTGCTACCTGCCTGTGGGACTACTTGACGCAAATTAGTTGCTCAGGAGTACCAGGCTCCTGGCTCTCAGAGATGACTTTAGGTGACTCGTACACAGAGCACCATGCTTAAGTACCACGCTTAAGAATGCAACTGTCTCTGTCACTGCTCTGAACCAACTCTTTGGGGATTGGCAAGTGTTGCTGAGACAACTTCGCTGGAGCTTTAGCTGAAGCCAGGCAGTCATTAAATATGTCCTCTAACTCGTAAATCCAGTCATGGAGCTTGAGGAGGAGGGAGAAGAAGATATGTGATCCATTATCAGTCATGGCTAACAGATGCCCACAAAGATGAGTTCATCTATCCAAGGCCCTGAGGCAGATGCCACCCTGGAGAAGAACCTGATAACAGGTTGGAAGTGGGGCCTTAAAATCTAAGGAAGTCCTCCACATTCTGCACCTCCCTACAGCCATCCCATGGCAAGGGCTGAGGGGGATAGAATCTCCCTGTCCTCACCCAAAAGCAGGAAAGCAAGAGGAGGAAGATAGATGGAGACCCCAGATCAGGTGGGTCAGTGCAAGTACTGGAGTCCTTATGACCTTACGACTCCGCAGGAGCTTCGTACACTTAGTTTGCAAGTGACAGCAGGAGGGAGTTTTGCTAGAGAAACAGGGTGATAAGGGGTTGTGGCTACTGTTAGACTTCCCTGTTCTAATGTGGGTGGAATTATTTAATTTTCTCTCATGCTATCTGTGTTTGTAATTGTTACACAATCACAGAAACACAGGCAATGCACTTATTTCCACACTCGCTATCACTTTTAAACAAGAATTTAAATACCCCAGTATACTTTCAGTTCCTCCTTGTAGAAATCTTGCTTTTTAGACAATCACTATGGACAAATAAAACTCATGATTTCAAAATACATACGCCTCAAATGTATTAATTCATTTAAAACTGTTACATAATTACATGTCACTAGTTCTTTACCTTCCTCCCATTTTATAGACTTAATTGCTAAAGAAAGTGCTGCATTCTTATATTTTTAATTAGTCAACTGATTACGAGTAGAATTTCTTTCTGCTTTGAAGCTGCATCTTTAGAATATTCCTTCATGCAGAATAAGTCCAGGGCCTCATTAACATCCTAATTAACCGTACTGACAAATTCAGGAACAAAACCTGCCATGTTTGCAATCAAATGAACCCTTTGATAAAGCTGAAGTTTTGTCAAGAAAGCTGAAGAAATTTGAGTAAAATGTACATCTCAGTTATAAAGTGCTGCTGAAGACAAAAGAATCCGGGTACAGAAAACTATTAGATGCCCAAATATAGTTTTCAGATCCTTTATATATGTAAATACATATATATAGCTGCTTTGGAGCCTTTTCCCCAAAATGTATAGATATTAAAATTTCCAAAAAATTCACTAAGCTAGTAAAAACTTGGCTGATTTTTCACTGTTAAAAAGGAGACTATTTTTGTTTCGAATAAATTATTTTTTCCATTAAGAAATTTAGATTCCAAGTTCAATTTTTTATTTGGATTATACAAAAACTTATGCTTAACTTTTTGGGTCAGCCTAACTAACACGATAACTAACCTAACTGAGTCATTCTCGTATGCCACTTTGCAAGCTTATGTAAGTACCTATAGGATAAGCTTAAATATAGGAAATATTAGCATTTCACATGTAACAGTAAGTCACGAGGTCAGATATTAACAGAAACGGGACTTAAGAAAATAAAAGCACTCAACACTGTTAATTATGAAATCTAGTGTAAAGTAACAGTAATATTTTCAGGTGTTGTGCTTTTTTATTTTTCCCTTCAATAAATCTTGATTCAAAAAACTGAATTGAAAACATGAAATGCCAACAATTTTTTGTTAAAATTGCTCAGACTGCCTTGCACTCAGCTCTACGGAAAAGAACAGAATTGCCAGAAAAATGAAATTACTTGCAGTAGAAAGATCAGTATCCTTTGCATGCTGTATGGTGAGGTGCTCAGTAGAAAAGAGAACCCAGTTCTCTTAGTCTAGCCCGATAGAAGGCATTCAGTCCAGAAAATGCACCGCAAAAAATCCAGTGACCTATTGCCATTGCATACAACAACATAACTTATCAACATACAGTTATACCAATACAGTGGCTCCTTTTCTGCAAGTTTTTGTGGTAAAATTTGTTACATACAAACAATGACTTGCTAGGGCTTTATAAACAGAAGATACATCTCCCTGCATGCCTACAAGAGCTTGTCCATGCTGGGAAAGGAACAGTCATCGCTCCAAAATGACCACCAACGGTGAAGCCATGCTGTGACCATCCTATTACTGAACACCAGATTTGCTGGTAGCCCTGTATTTTCTACCACCATTTCATGAAAGTGGGCAAACACAGCTGAACTCTACAAAGAGGCTAGCTGATGCTACATGCTGTAACACACACACTAATTTTCACAGTCTAGCAATTACCTTAAGATAAAGCACAGCTGCTCTTTCATAGCATATGGAAAACCGAACTATAAATTAGTGAAAGATTCTGCACTCAAATAGTACGGAGAATTTATTAGTAATTATTGAATAATGACCTAATGTAAACAAGGCACCAAAAATAGTGGCAAATATACTCCTTATCCTGCAGTATGTCTTATCTCACAATAAGAAACATGGTCCAGAACAACAAATATAGGAAAGAAAGCACAGAGAGACAATTAGTCAGGTAGACAGCTTAAAAATTATTACTGGAAGAAATAGGTTTGCAAGAGCAGAGAGAGAGAGAGGGAGGATTTGGCAGCAGAGCTGGGAGACTGTTCCAGGAATAGGAGGCAGCACACAACAAAATGCAAAGCTGAGAGTAGGAGGAAGAGATCAAGGGAGGAGTATACAGAGAGTCAGAGGGGCATAGGAGAAAATGACAGATCACATTGCGTATGGGGGCAGAAACATAGCAGCTAAAGACAAATTTTGCCTCAAACATTAGGTCTAGTTTGCCTACTTCTAAAAAACATGGGCTCTCTAATAATCAGAAGAAGCAGGGACTGAAAGACTGAACATCTACAAGGACAAATTTCCAGGAGGAATACACTAGCTTGCTTACAGCTTATGTATTTAATGCTCATGGAAGAGGGCTTATGAAGTCTGCAAGTGTAAAGTTCACCATGTCTTGCAATATCCAGGCACACAGAGCATTTCATTCATATCCTGACTGAAGCCACTGCTGGTTTGGCTGTGAAAATGTATTATGCTTGCAGTACTGACTACATTCACCTGTTTCTTCTGCTCACAGAGAAGTGCTGGGGAAGAAAAGAAGCCAGAGACTGCATCACTACACCACTGTTCTTACAGTACTTTCTGTCCTATCAGCTGAGATAGTTCTCCATACTGACACAAAAGCTGTATTAGCAAGGTGGTGTACCTGGCACCTGAATTAAAGAACACTCACAATGAACATGATAAATGCTGAAATTCCTCACTTGTATCGAAATCTGAAGTAGAGATGTACTAGCTAAGCTCAGCAAGGTAACAGACACTTTATAGTTTTCAGTCACTTAACACTAAACTCTTATGCACAGTTGTGATGGGAGAGAAACAATCACATTTAGAGCATTCAAGTAATGCAAACTTGACTTTGCAGTAACACTACAGCTAAATAATTCATGGATTTTAGAAGCTCTGAATTAGATTAACACTGTACATACATTAAAAATTGTTTCTTCTTTTTCTACTATGCCATGAAAAGGGAGAATAACAGCAGCCTGAGATATCCAAACCATATTTTCTTATCTTCTCTAGTGTAGCCAAAACACAAGTATTAAATAATTTTTAGCTAAAGAAACTTTGAAGAGCTGTAATTGTTCTACTAAAAAATTAAACCACGATAAGCATCTTTTGAAATTTTAGACAATGTTAAAGTTAAATACACAGATTAATTTTAGTTCTAATTATTTGGTCTACTTAAATCTGACATAATTAATTTGGTAGCTGGAATGTAAAAATTACAGCTTTTTGGAAGACATGCTCTGTTTTGGTACACAACAAAGAAATGAAGCCTCCATGTGAATTGCAAAATTGACTCTGCATTATGGATCTGGGTTAGTGTTTCTGCAATATGGAAAACTTTGACTTTGTCCTCATTCTCTCACAAAGCACTACTTGGCTTGCAGAACATCTGTTACTGGAGGCCTAATGGAAAGCTCATTCAAAGGACCTGCTGATACCTTGATACTCGTAGCAAGAACCTTGCTTTGTTGCTTTTATGCCAATTTCTGCACAAAGACCTCTTTGCTTGCCTGCACTGTCCCAACCTATTTATCTGACATGACCAAGCAGCAGCTCGAGGCAGCAGCCTGCTGCTGGAGGCAACCCAGCCTCGCTGTATTCCTACTGGCCTACTGGGTTTGGAGTCACTGCACAGGCAAACGTGCAAACTCACCTGTATCCTTTCTAGTCAGGAGAGGACATGCACACATCCCCTCCTCTTTGGCTACAGGAGGCTGCCAGACTGACGAACGCATTGGCCATTCCAGCTCCTGGAAACCCAGTGCTCGGTTTCAGCTTCTCATTTCCTCCCACTCAGCAGAGTGGCCCTTTGGCAGCAGCAGCAAACCCCATCCAAGCAGTATGTAGGTGTGCATAGGACTACTGTAGGCTACTCCCGTTCAGCTCCTCTCAGAGTTAAGACAACTGTTTTCTAACACACATACACTGAGGAGCCAATTGTGTCCTTCCATCCAGATCTGGACTCCGCAGGGCACTTAGAGAGGAACACTCCACTGAGTGCTCCACTGCTGAGCCAGAACTGGGAGCTCCATGTTCAGGAGACCAATACCACAGACTGCCTGTCAGGTAAATGTCAGCATCATTTTTGCCTTCTTCTCTCCTAAGAACAGCTACAGAAGGGGCAGAAGGAAGAGGAGCATTATCACAAGAGACAAGACAGGGTGGGATTTTGAAATCTTCAACTTCCTCTACCACACATCTGTCCACAAGCATAAAAAATGCTTTCCAAGATTATTTGCAGAAACAATGAGAACTCTTTAAGTACCTTCTCGGAGACAGATAAATATCATTTTTAAAGCAAGGGAATTTGAGAGTAGGACTGAGATCTGTCTACTATTTCACTTCTAACTTGTGGTTACACATTGCCCAAACCGCATCTGTAAAATGAGAACCATGTTAAACAAAGACTGTGAGCAATGGTGCCTCAGCAGCACTTTGTGAACAGATCAGAATGAATTCTTATCCTGATGCTATCCTGTAAAATAAAATTCAAAAAAGCGATAAAGGTGGGATTGCCACCTGCTCTATTGTAAACATACCAGATAATGAGATTTGAGACAGACAGAAGGTGAAAAATCCTCTTGCAGTTCTCAATTAGAAGAATGACTTCAACTTGGCTTCACTTGCTTACAGCACAGAAGTTGGTCTGTGAAAGGGGTGAAGACATTTTCCCCTCCACTGTATTTGCCAAACTCATACGTTTCTTTTTTTTATTGCTGCTGTTTGCGTCAAACAGAGGAACGGCGCTCATTCAACAAGGGCCACCTCAAAGGTTAAACTGCTGGCAGTGGCATTTAATTCATTGGGAAGGAGGATGACAGTGAATTTACTTTAGGTCAAATTGCTTATATGAAGAATCACCTTGGACTTTGCAAGAGCTAGGAATACAAAAAGAAGATATTTGAGTCCTCTACCTTTTTAGAGAGAGTTTTGCTTTCCTTCATGATCCTAAGTAGATGGATCAACCAATTCATGTACACAGGCAAAAACAATGTCATGAATGCTACCCCCAAGTTCCCTACCACTTCAGAAGAGATTCCTCAAATTGTCTTCCCCACTCCTTATATAAATCCAAAACAGTAGCTGTATATACAGCAGTGGGAGGTACCAGTGGAATTATGTGCTCACCCAACACCCACCACACACCCTCTCCCTAGGAGACATTTGCCCACAAATATATTCTCTCTTGATTTTTCAGCATAAAAGTGCTTACTTTGAAATGAAGCATGCAGCATGGAGTGCCCAGTAAATACTGTAGAAAAGTGAACTTCTCCATTCTGTCTTTCTTGGTTCTAAAAAGGAGGGCATCTGTATAACCTCAGCTCATACATGAGGCTATGAAAAAGCAACATTATGCACCCTTTGTTGTACAATACCTAACTTTACAACCTTTTGTTTGGAAGAATGCGTCACACTGGATTAAAAGGAACTTTTGAGATGGTAAGCAACAAAAATCCCTTCAAGGAATATTTTGCATTAAAGATGGCTTCAAATTCATAGTGAAAGACTCCAGTACCATCCATATTCTGAGAACAATGTGTACTTGCTGTCTGCCAGTCCTTGTGCCTGGTTTGTAGCTCTAAAGGGAGTTGGTTATTGCCCTAAGGGAGTATTAGATAATAAAGAGCTCAGAGTTTGTCTTTCGCTTCATGCCTGGGCTCATCCTAATGTATATAAGTAGGCTTAGTTTGCAGACTGTCTTTCTCAACCTTTTCCCCTTCTTGTTATCCAGCAACCCAGCAACATTTTTTATAAATGAGCACTACCAATTGCCTCCTTTGAAACACACTTATTGAATCCATCACCTTATTTAGAGCTCTCCAGAGGACTAAAATGAGGTTCCTAGCTTTCAAACATACCAAAGTGCTTTCGCTGCACTGAGTGACTCCATCATGAAACACCACAAAACTGGCATCCCACAGAGTGGTAACTGCTCAAGTACCTACTCCAGTCCAGCAGCACTACGCTACAGGTGGCACTCCATCCTGATAGATGGAAACTCAGGGACTGGTATGAGCGACGATATCTGTCAGGAGAGACACAGCTACACATTGAAGTGCTAATACTATGCAGAATGGGAGCTTGTGCAATCAGAACTTAATTGTGGTTTCAGGCAAATGGCTGCATCCACTCATGAAATGCTGTAACATTTTACTAAGCATATAAAATGGTTGCTTTAGGATGGGGGACAGCAGTGGGCTTAATAACTTTTCATTATACTTCATCTACGATGAAGAGACTCGATACATAACTTCTGGATGGTGCAAAGAAATGGAGAACATTTTCATGAAACAATCATTTATATTTTTATATTCTATTTCTTTCAAACCATCAAAGCAGAAAAACCATATAGGAGGTTGCCCATCAATTCCAGTGGTGAAATAATACTCAATTTTCCTGGAGTAATCGGCATGTGACCTGTGACAGGTTACTTCAGTTCTTCATTATTTGAACATATCTGTCAACAATTTAATTATCTTTTTGAGATTCTTGAATTTAATAGCATATAGGAAGGCCAAAGTCTTAAAATAAATACGATAACAGGGAAAAAATTTTATTGCAAACCCAAAGTATATCACATCACTTAAGCAGAGAACACCAGCCTTCTTTGTCTTTTACAAGCTGAAGCTGGGAAAGGAAGACGAAGGGGTGAGAATGGAATTGGAAATAACATCTCCTCCCCACATAGTGGCATCATAGAGAAAAGGTTGTAGACTGCAGGCACTGCATTTAGATAGTTACTTATAAAGCAGCCTAATCATCTGACTACATCCACTACAATAAGAATAAAAAAAAAAAACCCAAGATTTTGAAAAGAGTTTCTGTGAGTAGTTTCTGGTCTGTGCTCCAAGCCACGCTTTTATGTTCTACATTTGCAACCTTTGGCAATGCTGCAGGAGCACCAATAGCATCAGAGATGAACTTGACTGGTTAACTGACGCACATCACTTAAAGACTAAAATTCTGTTCAAAGTGCCGTGAGCGTGAGTAGATTAGGAGGTCTTCATCCTTAAGCTTGAAGATCAAGAAATTTCTTAATGACCAGAACATCTTCTAAGTGTATCATTTCCCAGGGAATTTAAAAATGAAAATCAAACACATTGTAACAAAATGATTTTCTGTTACTAGTTCTTGGTGAAAGAAAAAAAAACATATACAAAATTTTCTACTTCTAATATTTCATGTTGCTAAATATTAGCTTAGCAAAACCAGCTTTGCTCTTGATATGCAAAGGCAAATCTAGACTGCTGCACAACAAACCACTAGGAAACGTGGCTGCATTAATCCTCAGGGAGCACAAGAAACATCATCTGATTTTTAAAATATTGTCTGTAATGGCTCCAATCTTTACAAAGATTTCATCAGTTACCAATATTGTTGATATCTGTTCACCTTCTGGTCAGGTATCCAAGATTGACTTAGAAGGGTCTACAGAGTATCTACCTTTAATAGAGGGTAAGCAGTAGCTTCAGCATAACAGCAAAGGAATGCAGTTATACCCAGACTCCTTATACTATTCCCCAAGCATTTGAGCCACCAACTTATTACAGGCCACATTTTAGTATCTGAATTTAACTCATTAGGAAAGGTTAAACACTCAATCAAGGAAGGGAAGGAAAGTGCAGAGGGAGGAGGAGGAGGAGAACAAGGGACTAACATGGAGCTTAACACTCAAGAAATGTAGCAAGCATAGCAGAGCAAGATACAAGCCTTGCCAACTCCACTTAGTGCACTGCCTAACACAATCACTGAAGAACAGAACGGCTCCTCCATCCTCCTGTCAAAGCATGTTCCTTGCAAATGACGACTAGTTAAACACACAGTCAAATAGCAGAGCATGAATACAAACAATGTTTTCTTGCAAACAATGTTTACAATCTAGGTAATAATAAAGAATAACACAGATTAACACAAATATTCAAATTCCTACCTTAAAGGTGATGCCCAAAAGTGAAGTTCTCACTCAAAAGGGGTCTGGCAGCCAGTAAGGAAAGACGTGAAGCCAAAGAGAAAGCAAGGAGAGTGGAAAGCCTGAGAGCTGCTCTCCACAAAAATTATAAATGAACTAAGCTGGCCTTTCCCGAGAAGGGCAGCTGGGCTGCACAGTTGGTGGATGCCTGAATCATTATCAGTAGCAGTGCCTGCATTCCCTTCCCTCAATGTTGCCAAATCATTTTGAGAGCCTAAGGATGCTGAATTTTAAGTACAAACAAATGGAAAAATGCAAATAAATTCACATTTGAAGAGAGCAGATCCATGATGATTCTATGATGAGCTTAACACAGAACATTAAGCCCTAGCTGGTATTCCATACAGCAGCTACAGGTGGGTAGTGGGCAAAGCACAGTCTCACATAAACAGCTCAAATGCACAGCTGCTTTCTCCCCATAAACTATCTTGCCTTGCAGCTCCTCTCAGGAAAGCTTCCACATCACACCCTGAAATCCCAGGAACAATGAAGGGAAAGTAAGAGAAGCACGGTCCTGGATTCAGATTATCATGGCACACGGCAGATTCACGATTCTCCTTCAGGGTGGGGATACAGCTTCGTTCCTTTCTCTTAACATGCTGTGCATCTCATTGCAGCGGGGCGTTGAGCTCCGTTTGCACAGCAGACAATGGGATCTGGCAGCGGTTCAAAGGCATCTCAAGCAAAGTGGCTGAACACGCTCACCGCCACTGGGGCAGAACGGGATGCAGGGTGCCCGCTTTCCTCTCCTCCATCGGACTGCACCGGCAGGTGCTGCACCGCTGGCAGCCAGCTCTCCTTTTGTTCCAGCGGCAAGAGGATCAAGGGGGAAAGCAAGAAGGTGCTGCTACAGAGCATGGCAGCACCGAGACCCACATCAATAAGGTAGAGGGATGCAGGGCGGGGGGATGAGGAGGGAGAGGGGGAGAGAAGCGGGTGGGAGAGGGAGGGTGAGAAGGAGGGAGGGAAGGAAGGCAGCCCACACAGCCAGCAGTGCCTGGCACCCTGACAGCACGCTGCCGGAGTTTGTCTTCTGAAGCTGTCGTAGCTTTATGGATGCCTTCAGACTGACAAGCTGACGAGGGAAACTACACTCTGCAAATGCATTCAGCAGCACTAAATTGCTTCTCTTGCCCTAATGTGGCTCACAGTTTCAGTCAGGGAACTGACCTCATTATCAAGAGAAAAAAAAAAAGGAAACCAAACCAAATGCACAGTAGCTAAGTATGCTCAGACACTATTATTGGAATTTGAGATGGGAATAAATCTGTGGATGGACACAGAAAAATCACCTGTTCTAGCACCACTAATAAAAAATTAACACATTTAAAGAACAAATACATAAATCTGAGAGTATGCTCTGCCCCTGTGGTGGTGGAGATGAACTCTCTTTAAACCACTAAAAGGATGCCACAAGAAGTGTTCTGTATTTTAAAACATAACAGGCAATGGCGCTTGGTGGAGCGGTGATGCATGCAGGGTCCGTCGGAGGAAGCACAGTGCTTCTGGCCATGCCACTGTGCTCTGCTCTCTGAAGATGCAAACTGGAGGGAGGCTCAAAGCTGTATCCTCTCCCAGGCAAGGTCTGGGAGAAGAGGGTTTTCAGCCAGGATGACATACTAGCACACATCTCTAGAGGAGTTATTTTAACAGGAGCTGACAGCACACAGTGAACGCTCCTGTAATAAGACACTGCAAACTTAGTGCAATGGAGTGTTACAGGGTATTAGGGAGCGCTGGAAGAGGCTTGAACCTGATTGATTCAGTTGCTACTTCTATTATAAAGCAAACAAAGCACCTCCTTAAAATTTCTTCCCGACACTATCAAGATAAAAACAACAATCAGAAACAAGGGTCAGTTACTGAGCTCTCACATTTTACCTCCTCTGCCTTCACCTGTTTTTGCAAGATGTCTGCCTTCTCCCAGTTAAACTAACCAGGTAGCCACAGTATACGCTGTCTCAAAGATATTTATTTTCTACTGTCTCATTTTTCAAGCAGAACAAGAACAAGCCTTAACCTTCAGACTAGGATCTAACATGGTTTAAATTGCTTATTATAAGTCAGGTAATTTTCCTTTTGAATTAACAATAAAACTAACTCAGAATGGGCATACTATTATGTATTCCTTCTGTTCTGTAATGACACAATAATTTGCTCAATGCTGTTTCATTCTAGAAGTTACATTACAAAAACACATTAAATTATTTATTCATTTAATACGGAAACTGAAAAAAAAATTCTTTCGGAAGGAAAAGCACATAGACACTAGGCTATTTATTGTTAAGTGGTGAATAAATGCCAAGGTGCTGAGAGACACAGATTACACACAATAAACTGGTGCTGCTGTCCTAATTAATCAGCAAAAGTTAAATGGATGCTGAGTACCTTTTAAAGGTGAGGGTTCCACGTGTAACAGAGGAAACAACTCTCTGTTCTGCTTCATTTTAGAAAAACTTATCACAGACACGTCAGGATAAAATGCAGCACTGCAAGTCTCTTTATTTTGTGAAGTGCAGATGGATGATGCTGACAGATACTTTCAATTATACATAACCTAAAATCATTTAAAGCTGCTGTCTATGCCAGTAAATGTATCGTCTCCATTCAAGCTGCAGTACACAAAAGGCAGATGTTGGACACCTTTCAGTAAGCCATTGATTACTGACCACAAAGATGGCAGAAAATACTGACTCCACACAACACAGGACCAGTTTTTAAAACAGCTAAGACTTTCAGGAACAGTTTGCACCAAACATTTAACAAATGTTCTTCCATTCTCTGTTTTTTTTTGGGGCACTTGCAAGTAGTCCTCTCAAATTTATCCACTTAGAAAATATTTGAGAGAAGAACTATTGCTGTTGCATGTACATGAAGACAATTTTTGCTCACTGCCTGAAGAATTTCTGCACTTCTCTTAAAGGCTAGCTCTCCTGTCTTCCCTCCTCAAACTTCCCTCAGGTTCCTACTCTCCCCCAACTTCCGGGCCCATTCCTTACCGCCTAGAGATCAACAGCCAAGAAAAAACAAGTTCAGTGGCTTCCCTACTGCTGAGCATCACTTGCAGTCAATCACATCAACTGTATCCTCATACTAGCAGGCAGTGCTAATGAGATTTCAGTGATATTTTCCCAAACAGGCGGCCCTAACCAACCAGGCAGGAAGCAAGCTCAGCACTGCTTCACAGCAGCTCTCCCCAAAGAACCGTGGAAATACAGCTGAAAACACTCTATGTTGCTAGCTGTTTAAAAAGACAGCTCATACTGCTGCATGTTCTAAGTACAACCCCCACCCCTCATTCCCAGACAACTTCCACTGTCATGAAGATGAGGATAGATGAGGATAACCACGTAGGTCTCTCTGTAACCTCCCTGAGCAGGCTGTGATACACATCAAGGCCTCTCTGACACCATTATGTGATCTTTGCCTTCACTAATCAATGTATTTTAATAATTGCAGTGAGAGCTGAGGCGCAGCTGCAGAATTATATAACATCAGAGCAGTGGTTTTCCACTGAGGAAAGGTTTCCAAAACCGAAGCCAATCATCAGTAGCATTAATTCACTGCACGGGTGTCAATATTATTATTATTATTATTTTAAAGATCTGTGATCTAAAACAGATTTTAAGAGTAGATTTTATTAGGGCAATGCAAAGGAAAATGAAAGTAAATTCAAAACGTCTGGTCATGACTCAGATAAAAGCCTGTCTTCTTTCACTAGCTGAAATCATGTGCCCACTGCAGCATTTCTGAACCAGCCCATTTATTTCCTTTATTTCTAGCACTCATAATCTGCAAAACTCAGCTTAAAACCAGAAGAAATTACTAGGAGAAAGGGAAAAGTCTTTTAGAGTCTCTATACCTAAATTAAGAGTGGTGGTAGTTACAAAAATATTACAGCATTTACATTGTTTCTCCTGATAAAGATAATACTGTGTAACAGCATTATTTCCGAGTGTTGGGTACATCCAACCCTCACACTGTGTTTTCTATCAGTAGCTTAAAAAGGTGTATGGTATCAAGATAATTATGCTTGAAGTAGTCTTAGTGTGTTAATCTTCAAAATTTAAATAAAAAAAGAGCAAAATCCCACTGTCCATGCAAATCTCCAAATAGACCTATCTTATTACCTGGCTTCACACCCAGGAAGCAGATGTCTGTCATCTACTGGGTTATACTACAAGGTATTTACCCGGACCTTTAAGGTGACTTTACACAGATAGGTGAAGCAGATTTTTTACGCCCTGCCTTGTCAGGCAGACATATGCTTTTCTGTTACAAGGTTTTCAAATCAGGTTTAGGATGCAATATACTCTGTTTGCACAGAGAAACAGAGAGAGCATAAATAGTTCCGGAACTACTCGATCCTACTTCTGGAGGAAGGATGGAGGACAGGAGAGCCAGCCTTTGAGAGAAGCACAGAAGTCCTACGTTTGGCCCTGTCTGCTGCCTGGACTCTGAGTTCACACTGTACCCATCTCTCTGTCTTTTATGTCCCTGGATGGAGGCTGTGCCTGGCCATTCGTTCACCTTGCCTGAGTCTGTCAATGGAGTCAGCTCTGCCTGCTGTGTTGCATCCCACTGGTGAGGGCATTGTTTGCAGTGGAGTCACCTTTGCCTCCTGGCTCTTGCTATGTCCTGACAAGTGGCTATTACAACAGTGGTTGCAGGAATAGATTTAAAAATCAATGGAAACAATATTCATCTTCTCTGACAAGTAACTGGACAGGTCTTTTCTGGGAAGCCCTCCAAGTTCTCCATAATCACAACCTAAGTTGATTTCCAAGCCTTTAAGCATGGCCTTAGGACAGACCTTGGCAGTTTGGTGAATGCCTTAGCTCAGTAATGGATCAACGGTTTTAATGCCAGAATGAGAAAATATATTCTGAGAAACAAATATGGTTTTGTATTATAAAAGGACATGAATAATGGCTTTGGTTTCATTTAATGGAAGAAAGTCAAAGAAAAGAAGATCATCCATGGACAGGAAAAAACTTAAAGGTAATGTGCTATTTTTCCTCCCCATATTAAAGCAGAACAAAAGCTCCTGATGTATTGAACACAGCAATCCCTAGCCATAACATTATATTCATTTAAAAGACATGGTGGAAATGGCTGGAGTTTAGCCACTAGATCGACAAATAGATGGCACAATTTGAAGACAGTAAGTGAACCTACCAGAGCACCCTACATCATGTCCTCCTGTTTTGTAATTAATTTTTTGTCTTTGTTCAGCTGTGTTCACATTTTTTCATTTCCCAAAAGATCTCCAAAGCCCTCTTGGAGGTAAGGGAAATTAATACGGAGAAAAAAATAATGAGGTTAGTAGGTGTTGCTATGCACGTTGCTAGCTTTATATATTCTTTAAGTAGGCACTTAGAAGTTCCTACAATTTGAGACAGTTCTATTTATTGCTTTTTTTATTCATCTTTAATACTCAGCAGACTCATCTTTAAAAATTATATAGATAGTAACTGGCAAAAATCCATCACACTAACCTGCCAGGTCTCTTAAACTTCAGTCCAATAAACCAATTAAAATATTTAAGATCTGATTCTGTCCAAGCACTAGAATCCATCTCTTGCATAAACGTAGCATGATGTCATGATGACACATCATCTTACATTAAGTATATCAGCCTATTTCTGGAGATGTTTCAATGACAGGACGTAACTGATGAGATTAGATTAGGTTTCAGAGGAACTGGTTACCTGTTCCAGACAAGGGGATGAAGAACTGGTGACTGCAGAGAAATGCCTAGCAGACAAGTCCTTAACAGATCCAACTGATAGGACAAAACAGGCATAGTTAAGAAAAGTAAAAAGATGAGAAGTAATGGAAGGGAAAGAGGTAATTTGTCCATCTGTTTCATCTATGACAATAAAGAGAGATCTCACACGAAAGTAAAGTTTTTAGGAACCTACAGGCTTCTTATTTATTTTTTTTAAGTAAGAAATTAAGCTTTCTGGCTTCTGTGATACTCTCTTTCTCTCATTTGAGTGTGTAATATCACTGGCACAATCATTTCACTGTAGGAAACATTCAATAGGAAAGTCCTGCTAAAACAAGGACTGAATTAATTAGGTTAACACAAAGAAAGCCCAACGTTCACTTCTAATATCATAATTTACAGTTTCCAGTGCTTCTGCTTTCAAATACAATCTGGCTATATATTCTACTGGTCTCCTCTCCACCTGCTAACATTTCTACATCTCTCATCTCCGCCTTCATTCCCTGCACTTTGCATCAAAGAGAATATAGTCACAGTGGCAATTTATTGTGGTCATCTCTCAAATCAAACATTCTTCTCCCTTTCCTCTTCTAAGTGTGTCAGATATAAACTGACATCCATAGCATGTACAAGGGTTGATCCAAAAGTAATGCCTCCTATTTTATTACATTGGCCCACAACAACAGAGGCAGACAGTGGTACAGCAGTAGAGGTTCCTGCCAATACTGTGTTACATTCTGCTGCTGTGGCAGCAGTCTGGCAAAAATGCTATCTGACATGGATGCTTCTATGAAGCAAAGACGTGTAACTGAATTCCTCCATGCAGAATAAATGGCACCCACTGCCATTCATTGATGCTTACTGAAGACTTATGGAGACCAAACAGAGGATGTGAGCACAGTGAGGTGATAAGTGGTGCGTTTCAGCAACGGTCACACTGGGTCACCTCTGCTGGTGCAGATGGTGCACAGCATGCAGCTCTTGTTCACTACTGGTGAAAATACATACCTAATGGTTGAAACTATGCTGAAAAATAGTGTTTTGTAGCTGAGAATTCTCTCTATCAGACAGTGTTATTGTGCTCTTTATATCTGGTGCACTTTCCATGGAAATAATGGGAGGCATTACTTTCAGAGCAACCCACATATAAAGAATGACTCCCCATTAATCCTTCATTTATTATTTTAAGGTAACAACTTCTGTGACTTCTACAGCAAATGTCTATGAAATTACACCACAATTCAAACTGCACAGAGTGTTGATTTGCTCATTACACTCATTCTACATCATCACAAGTTTTTATATTATTTATTCTGCTTTTGAGTCTGCAGAATTAGTCCTGGCTTCTGTTACTCCACTCACCACAACAGCGTATTGAAAGTACAAAAATCTTTATCATGTGTTTCAAGTTATTTTTTCTCCCTTACAAACCTCTGCAGTTTGTACTTTCCAAATTAACAGCAAAAATTTTACAGGAGACAAGGTTTACTATTTAAGTCATACCTGACAAATGAGAAGAGGGACACACCAACCACATAGGACTTACCTCTTTTCCACCCCCCTTATACCCTTTTATCTTATCAATGCCTGAAGGCTCTTTTCAATGCTACCAGAAAAATCAGGGTTAGGAAGAGAAAACAGAGCTCTCCTATAAGTGGGGATGGCAAGAAGTTCCCTAAGGAAAGCGGGACCAAGATAGAGACCTGTCCCACAAGAAATCTTTCATTACAACAACAGTATCAGACTCATCTGTGGCTCCCAAGGATAATTAGGGTTAGAGTTCAGTTTCTAATGGACAGATATAGTTTAGAACTGTGGTGTGAGAAGGGTTCAGAGTCTGAAGTCCTCTTTCTAGTACACTTTCTCACCACTAGAGTTTCTGTACAGAGGGCCACAGCATTACACACTAGCCTCTCTAATTTCATTTTTAAAAATCCGGTCTACATGCATAATGAATGCACTGTTCCATCCTCCCTTTTTCCACCCTCTAATTCTCTGCATAGCTGAAGCCATAACAATCTACATGTATTCATTCAGCAATCTGAGATATCCTTGTAACAATTGTAACAATGAGATTACTCTTCAAGCATTTTGAAGAAAAAGTATTTCAGCCAGACTTCTGGCACAGAAAAACCCAAACCTTTGTTGCTTAAGGCAAAGAATCAAGGAACTCTGCAATCATGACCATGCTATCTCTATTCTGCACCACTGACTGTAGGAACTTCAAGATCTGATTGGCATTTTCAATGTACTGCAACATGTGGAAGCCATAAATACCCCAGAATCCTGATGCAAGTTCTGCATCAGGCACTGGGATAAGAACAGTGCTTTCTTGCAAATGTATATTATTCAAGCATACGTGCTACATATACTGCACAAGAATTACTTTCCCTCACCATTCATACAGACAGTACTGAGGAAAAGAAAGCGGTGGTCCTTTCCTTCAGCACAACATTTAGACCAAGCCAATATTTCTATTTTAATTACATTTACGATATTTCCTGTGGGTATAAGTCATGAATGCAGTTCCAGTGTGCTGGGAGCAACATAAATATAATCACTCCCCAAGGGATCTTACAGCTGTTATACATGGGTCAGAGATTTTGTGAAATGCAAAATGTGAAATTTTAAAAGCTTTCTAGCCCACATCCTTCCCATTCCTTTTCAAAGTTAAAATTAATGGACAACGAATAACACTGCCCCAAGGTATGCGAATATTCACTCCATTCACAAATAAAAAAATATTTAGCAATAAGCAAACGTCCATTCCT
Organism: Lagopus leucura; assembly: GCF_019238085.1. Lineage (NCBI taxonomy): Eukaryota > Metazoa > Chordata > Aves > Galliformes > Phasianidae > Lagopus > Lagopus leucura. The sequence goes on along the minus strand of NW_024962255.1, from coordinate 15,154,021 downwards.
ATCTCACTCAGGAACTGCACAGAAATTATCTTCTAATTCAAACCAACTCCACTGTCAATTCATGCTGAAAACTGCATGACTGAAGACAAGAAGCACAGAGCTGTTGTGTTTCTTCTACAAATCATTCTAAGCTTGGGAAGGAGAAGTGTATAATCACACTGCAGTGTACAAGTCCAGCCTCTTCCTTCTATCCAATTCCTCGCCTTCAGTTTTGATATGAGACCACTCAAAAGGCCATAAACAAACTCTTCCTCTTGTCAAAAACAGCCCACAGAAACACAAATGATTCTGCACCTACCTCCTATTACAATCTTGGGAAGAAAACACACACATCAGCTGCTTCTCTCAGGAATGATGTTCTGTTTTAAAATAAATAAAAAAGGAAACAAGACTTTAAACAGTGCTTTAGTCTCTCTTCCCCAAAGTCTGCCTCCACTAGTGTTTGTAAATATTTACTTAGCAGGAGTACCTTCGCTCTCCGGAACCAAGGTAATGATTACATTACACTAACCATGCCATAAGGACAGAACAAGGCCATTACAACAGCATTGCTGGCACCAACCAGACAATGACATCAGGTCTCATTTCAGTAGGCTCAGTTGCGCAGTAGTGAGAGCGAGCGGGGTGAGAAGAGAAATGACAACCACGGGAAAAGAAAAACAAAAAACAACCAAAAACCAAAAGACCTGGGTTTAGAGGTAAGTCAAAAAGAAAAAAACAAGTTGACAGAACAAACAAATGCAGCTAAGTTGAGAGAAGTAGACAAGCCAGAGTAGTTCTAATGGAATTTCTCATATTTGTTCATTACTATTGCTGCCTTTGAGACAACCAACAAAGCATAATATAAGGCACTATTTCTTTAGTCTTAGCCACAGCTAAATCAGTTCAGTAAAACTTCAGTGGTGTGACAAGGTTTGCGTAGTCTACTGCCAAAGCCTTTAAAAGAGTCAGGCCCATTAGGCATACGGTGAAACAAAAACAAACCTCCAAAGGACCGAGTTACACCCTTTCTCCACCCCTCTACCTGGCTAGTGATCACACAGATGCAAGTTACTTTGTGAAACTAACTGCAGTTCAGGCAAATTCTGTGCCAGACATGAAAAATGCACCAGTTTGCTGGCAGGGAGCCCTCAGTGGAGATGACAAGACCCACAAAGAGAGCTTAGATTAGAAAACAGTTGGGCTTAGGAGGTTGCTCTTATCGTGCCCACTGGATAGCCTCTAGAGGCAGATCTTCTGCACCAGCATGGTATCAGATATACAAGTACTCTGTCACAGATTTCCAGCTCGCATAGACCTGGATTCAACAGACACGCTGACCTTTGAGTTTCCAATTACCTTTAATACTCTACAGCCAATTAGTAAACAAATAAGATTCACATTTGTACTGCCTGTGAATATAACCAAATGCTCTCAGTTGCCTGCTTTCCCTGCATTTAAACTGCAAATTTAAAAGAGCAGCAAAATCTTTTTTCTTTTCTGTAGGTTAGATAAAGATTACTTTAGAGGAACTTTTTTTTCCCCCCCATCCATCCACAGTATAAAACCTTTCACATTTCCCATGATCCACAGAATCACAGAATATCCCGAGCTGGAAAACCCAGAAGGACCACCGAGTCCAACCCCTGGCTCTACACAGTACCACTTAAATTCCAAACCCTATGTCTGAGAACACTATCATAGGATACTCCAGCACTCGGGCCGTGCCCACTGCCCTGGGCAGCCTGCTCATGCCCACCATCCTCTGGTGCAGAACCGTTCCCTGACTTCCATCTCCCATGGTACTGGTTAAGACCAACACAAGGAGATAAACTAACACCCAACTGATGGAATTAGTTTCCCACAGGGACCAGTTGTTCCCGACACGTCACTGTGCAGTATCCCACATGTTCTGATGCAAACTATTACTGAAGTGGGGGGTGCGGACAAAGACAGAGCATCGCTCTGGTCTAGCTGTCTTTATTTACCAGATGAGAGCAGACTTGAACAAAAAATAAAAGTAGAAACTCAATAGAACCATTTAAGACAGGGGGGCAGAATTTAACAACAGCTGAATTAGGTGCCAAGGAATTAAAACTGAATGTAATTACCAAAAAGTAGCCAGTGAAAAAACACAGACTGATATTATTGAGGAGAGATTTTTCCATCAGTAGAATATGACAGGGATTGCCCAAATCTGACTGCATGGCAAGATTTATTTTGAAGATCTTTAAGCTTGAGGACAGGTTTAAAGCAATACTAATAGATGACAGTGCTATAACTTCCACAGAAAGCCAAGTTAGGAGGCAAAAACCTTGCCTAACAATTTTTCGTTTCCCTCCTCTATGCAAACTCACCTCTTAATGTTGTCCACAAAAAGCAAACATATTTGTATTTTTGGAAAGCCCACAACAGCACCACATTTCATCACTAGGCATTAGTATTCACAAATAGCATGAACCTTTGCCTAGCACGTAATTAAGTGACTTTGAAACGATGTCATTAACTGAAGGAGTATCGTATCTTTTCCCGTGTTTGTATTTAGTTTCAAATTTACCAGCCACAACAACAGAGTGGGGAAGCTCCTGCTGTGTACAAGAACCTGGCCTTGCAGGCTCCTTATGGAGCTCCTGTTAGTCAGGGGCTGCACTGTATAGAGACTCAATAAACAATGACATCTGCATTCCTGACAGTTTTATTTCTCAAACGTCAGCCTCACAGCAAGTTTCATTTTACTTTTTACTCTAGAGAAAAGGCCAAGCCTGAACATAACGGATGCTCTCTGGAACACCCAGGACACATGAGAACACGTGTGGTCCCCCTCACCACTGCAAGATAAAACAGCTTTCTGGAAAATGAAGTGCTTTTCTAAGCAGAAAAGCCTTTATATTTACACTAATCTGACACAACAAGGTCCTCTTAGTTAAAAAGAACAGTATTCACACAGGAGCCCAACCAAGTATAACTATATTCCCATGAAGATCTTATCCTTGGTCTGGACAAATAGTCCAATGAACACCACACCGCAAAGCTCTTAGATGAATCTGTACTTCTGAACAGTGAAAGCAGTCTTGTTTACAAAATTCTAGAAATGATCTCTTAAATTCTTCCCCTCTCTCTTGCATGATGGTTTATTTTCAATGTAATTCACCAGAGCAGCTTTCAAAGTAGAAGAAAAAAAGCTGTTTTCCTAAGGGAGGAGGAGTATCAGTTAAATCACAGAAAGCAAATGGCTTAGCCTGGTTCATAATTCGCTTAAGTCATGTTTCAGGTCTTGCACATCCTTACGTGGCGTCATCCTGCCTGCAGACAATAAAAGCAAGCTTTCCTCCTTCAAGTCTCCTACTGTTATGGAGTGCATGTGGTCCAGTTCCAGCCTGTCATCAGCAGGAGTATGTCTACTGCAACCCATCTGAAATGCCCATGCCCTTGACAGCTCCAGCAAATCTCACAAAGGGTAATGAAAGTAGTGAAGTGTTAAAACTGTAATGCTCTTCTGTCTTTGTCTCTCTTCTTTTCTCTCTTGCTATCAGTTGTCTGTTTGTCTCCCAACAACAAAAGCAAAAACCAAAGCAAAACAAAAAAAGCAAACCAATTACTATGAAGGCCAATAGGGAAAAGGATATCGGTAACAACTTTATTTCCAGTGTTACAGCCTAGCAGCTAAAATCACGCCAAAGAAAGAAATTTAGAGAAAAAAAAAAACAAACAAGCTAAGGAACAACCAACCAGACAAATGAGAGTGAGGAGGGAAATGACATAATAGAATAGGAGGCACAACTTTCAGAGAAGCCTTCGTTTTAGATAAGATATTAGGATAAAATTCTTTACCATGAGTGTGGTGCGGCACTGGAACAAGGTTCCCAGAGAAGCTGTGCATGCCCCATCCCTGGAGGTGTTCAAGATCAGGTTGGATGAGACTTTGAACAACCTGGTCTAGTGGGAAGTGTCCCAGCCTATAGCAGGGGGGTTGGAACTGAACAGTCTGTAAGGTCTCTTCCAACACTATGATTCCCATCCTGTCACAAGCCCAACTGCTTCCAGACAGCAATGCCATAATTAAGATGATAACACTGGGCATTCTCTGAATTACTGGATTAGAGTAGCAGAGCTCTCTGTATTTAAACCTTTCACCTCATTCAGATAATTTAAATAATTCTGCTCATGACCTGTTTATGCTACTCTTCCTCAAAGTATTCAAAATTAAAAGCGACATGAAAAAGCTAACTGCACTGCACTTAGGTTGGTATTAGTCCTACCCTAATAAACCATTGCTCCAACAGATAAAGCAATACTTCAATTCCCTGTACCAGTCCTCTTGTCATCATCTTAAAAACAGCATTTAGAAAACAAACAAATGAACAAAAAACAACAACAACCACACACAAACCAGCAAATAAATCACCAGATTGAAGAAAGGTAGTCAAGTATTTGATTTCCAGACAGCTAGCCTGAAAACACTAAGTAGCCAGATTCCCGAAGGTAAGCACATAACAGCAATCAAATATTATACCAAGGTTTTCAGCCTAAATGGTGAGCCCCAAATTACAGTTAAGTTGAGAAAAATCATGGAGAATTTCAAGAAGAAAAGGGTTGCATTTCTCTCATTTTTTCCCCTTTTAAAATACAACACATAAAGATAGGAGCCTGCTGACTGTCCAAGTAATTCCTTCTCTACATTTTCCATTTATCATAGTCAATATTTGATCTGGACAGTGCTGCCTCTCCAGACTTTTGATGCTTACTTTTATCTGACTTTTACCATAATATGAAGTGCACTCTATACTGTAGAGGAGATTCTTCCAATATTTAAGAAGATGAAGTGGAAAAAAAACAATAATAAAGTATAAACATCTCCTCATTTAACCCCACAAAGGTGCCCACCATGTTACGAATTGGCAATTCCAAGTTGTGATTCACCCCCACCAAGGAAACAATTAAAACTAAAATTGGGAATGTTCATTTTCTAGTGGGAGGAAAAAAAGAGGTATAAAACACAAGGCTATGACTGTAAAAGCATAATGCAATTATAAAAAAATGGACTTTTCCATAGTTCAGTTCTAACACCCTCCTTAAACTCCTTTCCTTATATGTTGTTCTTCCAGGTTCAGAGCAACAACTTCCAAGACTCTGTGGTCATAATACAGCTGGTTGTACAGAAAGGATGCTTAATAAAAAGAAATACTCTATCCAATACTCCAAATAAAAATCACAGATATAGGTTTTCTTCCTGGATGCAATAGCACAAAACTGAAAGCTAAGTCTGGGAGCAGAATAAATACAATGTCTCAAACTCAAATTGCAAAAGGCTAGTTAGCAGATTGGCTGTATCCACACCTCTTTAATTAGGTGCATTCTGTCTTTTTGAATAGGTGAGAGAAGAAAATTTGCATACATGGAAATAGAGAAAACAAGGAGAAATAGCTGATGCTTCTGGAGGAAGTAGGGGAAAGAAGAAATAAAAACTTCTTACCTAATAGTATTTTACACGCTTAACCAGTCTTCTGCCCCAATTTCAGCTTAGCCAATGCTCAGAAACAGACCTGTGTCTTCAGGAACTTTCCCGCACTGGGTGTGATAGTTTTCTCTCTTTCCCCATGCCTTGCTCAAGGTCTGCTCCTGAATGGTGCTGCTTTCTAAAACACCTCTCTAGCTGGCTGCTGGTGGCAGACACTGCAGGTGCACTCAGCTGGAGAGGAATGCACAAATGTTGAACAGACTGCTCCCTCCTCCCTGGGGGCTCTCAGTCACCACCAAGCCTGGCTAATATGAATGTCCAAATCATCTTCAAGCCTTGCCACAGTCAGAAATATATACCTGACCCATCCACAGAAGCCTCTACTTCCATATGAGGTTGTTTGGAAGACTACTTAAGTGCACTATTTCAGCTCTGCTTTCCATTCCTTTTCCTTTGTATTTCCTGAGACACAGAGCTAAAACAAGGTTGTATACAAATTCATTTTAAAATAAAAACAATGTAGTCACTCAATCCTTTATTATGCATGGAAAAAAAAATGTTTGCATGAATCAGTAATTCTTTTCTCTTTATTCTTAATGAGACAACGCTACAGATTGTTCTAGTGAAAGAGTAGTGTAAGAACAATGTGAGGAATATCAATTTCTTCAATGCTACCGGTGCAAGGATTTGGCCACATCCTTTCACTTGGTCTTCTGAAGTCAACAATTGGACTGTGGTTGAATTGTCAGGAAGAATGGCATCTGAAAAAGGTACGCATGATCAACCAACCCAAGTTCAAGGAACACCATAAATGTTTTGAGATTAGCTAGCCAGAAAAGCCTGTAGATCCTCCAGGACTCTGGGTTATCTTAAGGGGAAGTGTGGGCACTTAGAGACTGACTCATGGAAGCGCGACTAAAGCAGCTCTGTATGGCATTGTTAGAGAACCACTGACCCAGAAAGGCACTAAAGCAAAGCTGGGCACAACGCTCCCAGCACAGGCACTCAGCTCTGTGCTCTGCTGCTGGAAGGGAAACACTGCACAGAGCTCTGCAATTTCACAGTCCACATACACAGCCAAGGGAGCTTTTGTGCTTACAGTGAAATGAAAATTTCTGCTTCCCTTCTTACCTTCTCTTCAAGCCTCAAGTTACAAGCTCTCTGTTGCTTTCCTGCTTTCTCTTCCCCTTATTTTATCCTTCCATAGTGATTTGATGTGATTAATAGTGATTCACAGCGATTAAACTGTGTGTTTTCATGTAAACATCTGACTTTCCTGGCTTTACTGGAACGTCGCTGAAGGCCCCCCTCCCACTCCTCTCATCCCCAGAGATGGGAGCATACACAACTTTGTCTGAGCAACACCCTGAATAAGGCCATGCTTGTGTTCTTAAAAGAGGCATCCAGCCAGCTGGAGGTTTCTTTATGGCTTCACTAAGTGCAAAGCCTTTCAGATTCGCAGACTGAGCCAAAAGCCTGACCTACCATGCCCTTGTGGGACCGGCGATACTCTTGCACTACTTGAGAAAGAAAATACATGTTCTGTCAGGTTAAATGCTTGTGACATGGCATTTAACTATTATCACTGTACGATACTATCAGTGTTCCAGGAGATGAAACAGCCCAATGTGCAGGACTAATTTTTTTCTTTCAGAGTTTGGATCAACTATGCTGCGTGTTAAGGCAAGTGGGAAAAAATCATGCAAAAGCATAAGGACTGCTGGAGCTTTATACAACACCTAAACATCAGTATGAGAACCTGGTCTAATGCTCAGCACAACCAGCAGAAGTATTTCCACTGAATTCAACAGGCAGAGGGTCAGGATTTAATCTTATGTTGTGCTACTGTGCACACATATATTTAGGTATAAAATAACCAGGACATGCAGTATTATATCACACACACACACACACACACACACACACTTCTATTATTATTTATTTTTTGCATGGAACTACCTATTCATTACAAATAAATCACAGCAAAGTTGTTATTGGTTTTTTCTTTTCCTTTGTTTCTTTTGCTTTTAGTATCATAAAAACATCCTTCTACCTTGGGACTTAACCGTTGCCTGTTCTTACATCTGTAATAACACAGATTTTTATCTTACTGATCTCCCCTCCATAATACAAGAAGAGAATTTGTAGAACGAACAACTAACCAAATCCCTTTTTATTTGGGCTCACTCTGTTTAGGTATGCTGACATTCATATCTTCTATTCATTTTTTGAAAATGCATGTTCCTTTAGATTTACAACAGAAAAACTCAGTAACCCCTAAGTTACTTGGTAAATTAGCAAAACAGTCAGAGGAAACTGCCATTTTTTTTTTTATCCTAGCAGTTTGAAGAGAAATTTTCCCTGTCCTGGAGTTATTTAGCAGATCATCTTCTTTGTAAACTGCGTATCCCTTGCCACCAGCTCCTGAGAACAACTACACTCCTGTGGACTCGGGCCACTGCAGATTATAGAGCTTTTCATGGAAAGCACTTTTTTTTTCTGATTTTTACCCTGCAGCTTAACTGCCAATCCAACCTGAGTATGAAAGCAGACAAAACGGAAATCATTGCCCAAATAACAATGTTCAAATCACTTAGTACTTCTAACCACTATTTTCTCCAGGCAATGGCTCTGCTATCTCACCCTCAACCCTGACTCAAGTCTGACTCATCTGTCAAAAGAAAAGCAGAGCTGTTTAAATGAAATAGCATTTAAGTCCTACATCCACAGAATAATAGCAAAGATCTCACCAAAACAGGGTAATTTTTTTTGACTTTCAGAACAGAGAAACTGAGGAACAGAGCACAGGCACAGACAACTACTGGGGCAGCAGCAGAACCCAGAATGGGAGGTAAGAGGCATTGAGTGCACAGACACCTAACTGCTGCCTGTTTCCCCAGAGCACTCTTTCCTGCCTGCTCATGACACCTCAGAGCTTTTTTGGCTCACATGGAGCTCAGGACTGCGCTTCCTGAGGTTGCTGGCATAGCCAAGATGAGACTGTGGCATTCTCATAATCTTTGTCTTCCAGCTGCAATCCTTTGTCACCACAGATATGAATTACACTATATTCAATGCACACCACCTTCAACTGGATGATCATTTGATGCAAAAACAGTTTCTCAGTAAACATCACTGTTCTTTCCTCTTTCTAGTACCATACATTCTTATGGATTCCAACACACAGAAAGTTAGGTATCTTCTCCAAAGGACATCCCCACTCATCATCACAAAATTAAGGAAAACATTCTTCAGCATTAAGCCTGTTTTTTTCTTACCATGTAGAACAAGAACAGTTTTTTCAACAAAATCAGATCTTACAGCTTATCAAACTGGTATCTTCTCCATTTTAACAGTGGCTGGATGATCATTTCTGTCCTATCTACTGCCTTTCTTGTCTATCTCAGCTGGACTTAAGCTAATAAGCTTCTCATTAATGAAATGACTATGCCAAGGTACTAGCAGATGGCTCTGTGTTCCAAGCACATCTTTCCATTCCCTCCCTCCCAGAAGTCCTAATCTATGCACAGTGTAATCGTCACAAAAACATATGCTCCCTGACAGAAAGCTCCCCTTCCATTATCTCTGTACTCCAGGGGATTGACCCCTGAAACCTCAGGGACATGAGGCAACTCCCTTCCTACTCAAGTGTCAGTTTCCTCTGCGCCTAAAAACACATTCAGCAGGTTCTGGCCAAAGTGCCTGCACAAGGGTTAAAATCCATGCTGATCTCCCCCACCTGTACTACTGTCCATACTGTATTCCACTACCAAGTAAAAAATATACCATACATATCTGTACTAAAAAAAACTGAAGTAATGTATACACGATATTTCTTACATTCGGTAATTCGCCACTGATTTATTTACAGGTCCCTGTGGCAGTACATGAGCCTCCCTCTCAGAAAATTGACACTGTAATTTATTATGTTCATTACCCATCAACCTCTTGTGTAACACTTCCATTTAAATGCTGTGTGAGTCAGTCACTAATTGTGTATCTCATATATCTTAAAATAATCTATTTGTATCATCTGTTGGTTCCCTCTCCCTCACCAATTTGATCAGATTATCGTGATTGATGAATTTATTAATATGGTCATCATATCCTGAGTGCACAGCAACATCTACAGAAAGTTGCTCTTCCTTCCTGAACCTCTATCTCCCTTTTGCATAATGAACAGAGGAGCAGATAAACACTATCAGTTTCGCAGTTGTCTGAAGGGCTGCACAAAGTTTAGCCCTTGACATTTGGAATCAGTCTGGCAGCAGCTCCTAAGAAAAGGCTGGGATACAGATGGGCACTCACAGGCAACCGTAATGTGAAGGGTTGCTTTAGCTCCCCATATTGATTCTGAGCCTTCTGAAAAGTCATTCTCCGGAGCAAGAGAAAATTCGATAGCCAGTTCTCTTCTGCATTTAATCCCAACAGCTCTGAACAGTTTTCTTCTACAGTAGATAGAGAAAGGCATCAATAGAAAACAGAAAAGCTTCTCTTTAACCTCTGCCCCTTCCTTTTCAACTTCAAGTTGTCAGTCTTTAAACTAAGACCCTTCCTCACTCCACAACACCTTCAGTTAGTCCTGACTGTTGTACAGAATAACTTGAGCTTTGCAACTCCAAAACTAAAGGACAGCAGAGTTTAAAAGCATGCTCATAATTCTAAATTGAAACAAGCAAACAAAAAAATAGGTCAAATACAAATAACAGTGGACAAGAAAAAAAGGTGTTAAATATTAGTCAGAGGTAAAAATAGCATAATTATACCTTATATTGCTGTAGCTTTTTTCAACCAAAAATAAAGAAGCCAAAGCACTTTGATAGCACAACTTCCAAATCATCTCAAACACTAAACAAAAGGAAGAAAAACAGGAGGAGCATGGCACTTACCGTGAAAAACAGACTGCAGAAAAGCATGCAGCAACACTGCTCAAGTACCCAGGAGTTGTGACTGCCTGAGGAGGGTGGTATAAATGACAGCCACCTGTGCTCACTTGTTGCCTAAAAGCTGAACAGGCAATTGAGACATTTCTGCCTCGAGCTGTAACTCTGTACCTTTCTAAAAAAGTTATAAACCAGATTTAAATGGTAACAGTTAAAAATATGGTAAAACACCATATTCCTAGTCCAGAAAATCCGGTCTCTACCTTCTGCTGAGAAGGCTTCTGCCAGAGCAACACCCGAGTTGATACTGAGCATGTGAGGATCAAAAAGATCACAGTGAGCATCTGTAGAGAACACAGAATTTGAATGAGGATTATTTTGGGAGGACAGCCAGCCTGGTAAACAGCAGCAAGCAAACAGGAAAGGCTACTTGTTGGAGGCAGAAATGCACAACAGGCTTCCAGAAACTAAACACGCCATATGTAATTAAACCAATTTATTACAGCTATGTGGCTTCACACATTTGAAAATGCATTTTCCCCTTTTTAGTCTCAGAGCGATGTGCTTATTCATGCAAAATGAAAGGAAATATGTAAACAGTTTTGAAAATACAAGCAGAAAGTGTGAGAACGAAACATCTGATATGGCATCATCTTGCAAATGCCTCTAGATTCCTCTCTGGTCACTGTGTGGGCAGGGCAGCAAATTCCCAGGACAGAGCAGGGGTGGGTGGGAGAAGGGGACTGTAAAGCTATTCATCATGAACTTCGTTTTGCATTTTCCTGTTTATTAGTGATCTATTGGAGCTCCCAGGATGAGGGAGAGCTTGTTCTGGCAGGAAGCACAGGCACAAGGAGCCTGCGAGGCTGAGGGCACCCCAAGGAGGCTGTACTGAGGAGCTGGGAGCTCTGTTGGAGCATGGCCTGAGGTGGCGATGGCCCAGGTTGCCCACAGTCTGCTGCCTGCCCTGCCAGGGCTGCTGCCCAGCCTCTCATTTGGATGCACCCTTAGCAATCAGTCAAGAGGAACATTAATAGCCCGTGATGAAGTTCTTACAAACTAGGCAACTCCTTCCCTAGCCCTCACATACATAAAAATACAAATTACATCACCATGACTGCCTGAGCTTTCACTGACACCAAGGAAGTTAAGAGATGTAGGCAACAGCTCCTTGGGAGAGATGAACTGAAGAGGACAATGAAGAATCTGTCTTCACAGCCATATGACAAACAACACCTATAGGCATCCAACACTGGAGAAATAAAACATTCCCATATTGCATCATACATCTGGCTGCTATAAAACAGAGGAACCATCCCAGCGACCCTCTGCTCTAGCAAGCATCAAAGAATTCTCCATTACACAGCATGCTGACAGATGAAGATGCTGCTAGAAGTGGGAAAAAATAACAACCTTCAGAGAAAGGATTCTGCCCTTAGGTTTTTCCTCTCAACTACCTCCTGCCACCAGTTACTCATTCTCATCCCTCATCCAGACTTCTTGTAACAACAACCAGCTCTCTAGCCAACCCAACATCAGCAAGCAAGTCCTGATGACAACAGCAGGTCGTGAAGCTAGTAGTAGGGAAGTAATGCACAATTGCTGACAAGTGGATGATAAGCCCTGAGCAAATAACAGACAGCCATTGTTGCAAGCTGGCTATGGACAGAGCAGTACTGAGTAATGCCCACAGGGTAGGTGGTAAAGGAAAATGGGGGCAGACACAGCTGGATAACTGGTTTATCTGAGCAGTCCATTGTTATCCAGGTACTCTCCACAGAAGAGGGATGTGAAAATGAGAGCTGTCACTTAGTGCTGGCTCCTTTCAAAACTTCTCCCTTCTCAAGAATATCAGTGGATCCTACTAAAGTGGTAAAAGATAGCATTTGAGATCTTCTGAACTGAGGGTTAATTTCTGTCCTGGTTTTAGACCAGAAACATCTGGGACACAAGAGCCAGATGTAGAATGACAAACGGTGTAAGAAAGACAGAAGATTACTCTGCCATGTAAGAAAAGAACAATGAAACAAGCAAAATCGAAGCATAGTAGAATGACAGAAGTCAATGGACTGTGATCATTTTGGGTTATAAACCAGAGAATATCACATTAATGAGGTAGGAAAACATTTGTAATACACAGAGAATTACTAAGACTCTAATACAAACATTCACTGCTTTGAGAAAAACAATCTAATCCATATGGAAACAACTTTCAATTATACAAACCATAGTACAAAATAGAGGATACAAAAATTCATGAAAACTGGCATGCAACACTGACACTAAGCAATTGTCAGTAACAACTGATAAAACCGTAGCACCAGTGAACAGCAAACGTATCTATTTGATCTAATCAAACTAGCAGTAGAAAAATTAATTTTAAAGACTTGCAGTAGCAAATGGGATCTGAAGCAGAAGAAACGATGGCACGGTGAGATTTACATTAATAAAATCTGACTCTTCAGCTAGAAAATGAGTTGAAATGAAGGATTTTGTGTGTGTGTGCGTGCTGCATTCACAAAGCACCCAAAACAGCTTGCACATGACCTGTGATGAGGACACTGTGTACTTAGACAATACAAATCAACTGTAATCCAAACAATAATTTACATTTATATTCCCTTCAGAAGATCTGAACTAAGAAGAAAAAGAATGCTACATTCTATTTAAAGTTATAAAAAACAAAGTACTGAAATGTGGAAATTATGAACACTCATGCTGTTTATGTAAATATATGTATATAAGTGCGTGTTAATTACTAACTTTAAAAGAAAGGAAAAAAGACACCTTTCTTCATTGAGCTGTATGCTCAATAGTGACAGTAAAATGCAAATTAAGTTATATAAACATGTAATAAGGAATTAAAAGGTGAGCAGTACAAAAAGAATTAGTATTTCTCTCCCCTGTGACACACTGGTCAGTTCTTACTGCTTTACCCTACAGCAACAGAAGAATGCTGAAGTCATGGATTGAAACTGCTTGAAAAGAAATAATGAAGAAAACAATGTAAAGTCTGCTTGCACTCTCTCTCTCAAAATCACAAAGGAGATAGGTTCAAGAAATACACAAAGAAGTCCAGAACAGTTAAGAGGAGAAACCAAACAGATTAAGAGCTATTAAATTGTTTTCCTAACAAAAGAACAGGGGAACACAAAATGAAACTCAGAAACACACAATGAAACCACAGCAGTAAAGGCATTGGGCAAAAAAAAAAAAAAACCAAAAAAACCAAAAAACAAAAAACTGGCTGATTTGAGATTATCTAATTTCACAACATAAAAAACACCATTAGCTGGCAGTCCTCATCTGACATTAACAGTGATGTTAAGAATAGTATGAAATACTAATATTTATAATAAGCATATTTGAATTAATATTAATAAGCATCACAAAGCACAGAAACTCGCCTGCTTCAAGGTACATTTTTTCTGCTCCTGAAAGTTCACAATAAATATCCAGGAAAAGTGTAATTTAATCACCTTCTACAGATCTTTTTTTCTCAAACATTAAGAGCTACTGCTGCAAACAGAAGGACTTTGAATGTTGATGGACAGATGCTCTGATCTACTACATGCATTGGAAGAGACATGAAAGTAGGAGTTTCTCATGCAGGCACATGTTTTTAAATTATATTACTGCAGCCACAGCGATATAAAGTCTTATGAAGTGTGACATACAAATACAGAACAAAAAAAGTGTGTAGTTTAAAGTTAAGAAGAGAGAAAATAGAAATATATATAGTAAAGTTGCAACGGAAGATGAGAAAAAAGGCCTGGAACAGCAGTCTTACTTATTTTAAATAAGCTTTTTCTTTGGAGGTATTTTGAACATTTGTTGAAAGACCTTCCTAAGCATGAGTAGCAACACAGCAAGGTGACAACTTTGACACCTTATGAAATTAGGGATGGAAGCTGTTAGGATGGAGGATGCTGACCTGAGACAAAACAAGCTATAGGGTGCCACACACACAAAAAAAGATGACATTACTTATTTTTTAATGAGGAATAATAGAGTATAAAGGAAGGGGCAATACAATCAAAACATCGGGTCAAAGAAGTGATGTTGGCAACAAGTTTCCAAATGGCAATGGCAGCAGAAATGCAGCATTTTCTCAGACAAGAGAGTAAGGCATGACTTTTTTGTCTTAGAAAAATAATGGGAAGAAAAAAAAAATACATGGTTACAGTCCGGACATACAGACCTATCTGTTAAGTTCTGTATTAATTCAAATTATGGGCTTGAGTAATGGGTAATGAGTAACCAAAAAGGAAACTTTTTTCCCTCTCAAGCTCTAATGGAAAAGAAGACTATATAAACACAGGAAAACAAACAGTTTGAGTTTCAGAACTTCAAAATGCTCCCAGCAGAACAGCAAAATCAGATAATGGCTATATGAAAACAAAATAGCTGAGGTATCTAATGAAAGCCATGAGCTATAAAGACTAAATGGACCATCAAGACAGAATACCTTCACTGAGCCTTGCTACTTTCAGTAGTCCTCCAATTGGGAGCAAGCGCTGTTCTAACAGTGGATGTAGGTACTCAGCAAGACCATGGTGAAAAATGCAAGGTATGAGCCGAAGTATAAAAGGTCCTCCCTCAACCACAGTAGTAAACGTACAGGGGGAAAAAAAAGAAAAAAAAGAAAGCTAAAGAGCAGAACAGCATACAAAAACACAAACACAGATGCCATTTTGAATTTAATATTAAAGATGCTGTACAGCTGCTAGGAACTAGAAACACCCAAGAGAATTAGCAACAGAATTATGGCCAAAATAATGTTAAGCATGTCTCTGACAAGGTGAAGGAGTGACATGCAGAAGCACCAGCAGTATGTTATATTCATCCACTCTGATGGAAATAAATGACCTTTGAATGCAAAATATATCTGAGCAGTGAAATGGGTTAGAGTAACAGATTTATTTCAGATATACATTCTGTGATCTCTCCATTACCCTTATTAATATATTAAATACTTAAGCAAAGCTGTAAAATAATCAGCCAAACTTCAGCAGCAATCATTTTTTTGATAGTCTTCTTGATCTTCTTGAAAGCGTAAAATGATACAGTGTGAAAAATGTTTCAGACAGCTCTACCACTATAAATCCTTTTCAATTTTCCTTGAAATTCTCACATAAGAAGAATAGTATTAATCTAAAAGTCATATGTCCTTAATTCACATACCTTAACATTTCTGTTCTAACTGAAGGGTAAGGACAGACATACCTGAGACTTCTAAAATTGCCAGTTTTCATACCAACAGTACAGCCTCTTCCTTCAGCAACAGCTGCTCAAGAAGTTAAAAGTTATGTTTATGTACATAGACACACAAAGCTTTGAAGTGAGTGAAATCTGAACACAAGTTCACTGTAAGAAGAAGCAACAGACAGGAAACAAATCCTGCAAATTCTGCCTGATGGTTTTATGCCTGCTGCTGTATAAGCTGTTCCCTTCACTTTGAATCCCTTTAATTTCATAAACCCACAGCAGCAAACAAGAAATAGTGACCACCACCACCATCACCACCACTATCACCCACTGCTGGTCCTGCAGGAAGTGTAGGGAGATAGAGAATGGGGCTTTGCCTGTTTGCCATGTGCTATTCACCAGTTCTTTATGTCGTCAGTAGGGACATCTGTAAAAAAGAAAAAACTAAAATACCAACATCAAAAAAAAACAAACACTCTAACTCTGTGCTCTCATGTCCTTTCCTTTCCAACTGTTTCAGCTTCAGAGGAGACAGGGATCATGACAGCAGCTGTTCCATCTCTTACGGCTACTTCTCACCAGAAACAACTGCCTCATAGTCTGGTGGTATCTTGAGGGCTAGCTTCATCGAGGGAGGATGAACAAGAAGCTGAGAGTGACCCCAGACTATAGTCATGGGGTGTAGTCCCACCATATCTGAACTTAGTGAGCAAAGCTGAGTGATGGTGATGAGGTACATTGACGGTCATAGGCAAGGCAAGTGATGAACTAGGTCCATGGGCCATCCAGTTCAGTCAGGAGCAAAAGGAGACTAGGCCAAGAAGGGACAGGAGACACATCACCTACTGCGTGGTTTCAAGGCCTATTGAGAAAACAAGGCTGGAGACAAAAGAAGAGACAGTCACACCATCCACACCACTCAATCCATGACCCATGATGACTGAACGCCCAAGTCTGAGCTTGAGGGCTGTCCCCAGAGCCCTGGTCACAGTGTGCAGACAGGGGTCATGGGTGAGGCTGCTCCATGCACTCCTGCCTTCAAGATTAACACGTAGCTGGTTTCTGCAGCCTCTGACTGAAAGGAAGGACTGTATACATGACATCTGAGGGGATACACAGATGATGTGCCAAAGGTTCAGTATCAAGGATGGTTTATATTTACAAATTTTACTGTCCCGATAGGAATGTATGAAAAATTACAGATAACTGAAAGCAGTTTTCCCCAAGAAAACATAGATAAAAATACAGATATAAGAGCAGTTTTTCCTAGTTACGTACACACATTTCTGTCAAACATTGTTTGTTTTTTTTCCCCCACTTTAACCACTCTAAAGTGCTCTTTCCTGTATTTGCTCCTCCAACTCATATCAGCCTTTCCATTCCAGTGCAATCTCCACTCAGCTCTATCTTAAAATGCGGGAAGCAGTGCTGTGCCTCCAGCAATCACCATCCCAAGTGCTACAAAACTCTCTCAACAATACAAGCAATACACCTATATGTGTTTCTTAGGTACTTTGCTATTGTTTCTCACAGCCTTGCAGGGCAAACATAAGGGAAGGGAGACTTACCTGCAAGTGAAAACAGTCCTGGAAGTTCAGAGATGGGAAAACAGTGAGGAGGTACGACACTAGCAAGGAACAGCAAACCTAACAGAACATAACATCTTCTGAACCAATTCCTTCCATATAAGCAGTCCTGGCCTTGTCTACCACTGCTTTACCACTTCTAAAAATGTCCTGCTTCATTGCTGCCAGTGCCTGCAGGAGTTGCTGTGTAAAGCGCTGGTCCCTACCAGTTTCCCAGGCACAGCCACTATGTGTGCACACCATTCTGAATGAGAGATGCTCATTTCCCTTTTACCTGGGATTGCCTTGCTTTGGAACAACTTACAAGCATGGATCAAAGTTTGAAAATAGGAATTGCGTACTTTTCTGCATGCCTGAGGAAAAATCCAAGCCCAATGGTTTCATTTCATACGTTTAATTAGACCATGAAGAAAAATAATATGGATGCAGAAAAACAACGGCATTCTACAGTGCACTGATTTTTATCACATAAAACTGCAACAATTATTAAATTACCACATACTCCTAGATTTTCTTTTTGGTCAAATAGCTTAAAAATAAAAAAGTACACAAAGTTCTTATCAATGCTCAGCCAACAGTTGCAACACACTGGCCTCTACCCGAACTCAATGTAGCTCTAATTTCAAAGCCTGCTTAGAACTCTACAAATACCAACATTATTAAACATAGCAGGCACACTGAACACTCAAATGGAGCCAGCATGCTTTATGTGAAACTCAGGCACTGCAGTCCCTCCCGTTTTTCCCAGGCTATGCATACCTGTTCTCCAGAGCAGGACTTTCCTGTCACACTTCTTCTGACAGAGAGGTGCTTCTTTGCTCTCTCATCCTCCGACTACTGCTTTTTATTTCCCAATCACTTTCCCTATTTACCAACTGCAATGGAGGCTAAGCACATAGCTTCTTTGTTTCAAGTCCCCGACTGGCACCTTACCGCTCACAGCTCCGCGGGCACCTTCCCAATTGCCAGAGGGAAGACACGGCAGCTGGACTGAAATCCCAGCAGGGCTCTCCTGCCCGTGTACGGAGGTGAACAAGAACCCACCACTGCTGACTGTGCTGGGGGCGGGCACGGGGCTCCTGCCTGACTGCACCGCCTTGTGTCGTTTTAAAGAGACTGTAACCGAGCTTTCTTTAAACTGGCAGCATATAAGGAATTCGCAAGTATTGCCTACTTCCCCATAAAGCAGTACAGAGATCATTGACAAAATTAACCAAGAGCAGATACTAAAAGCTCCGTCTCATAAGATTACAGGCACGCAGTGGAAAAACTTAGACTGCCAATGCCCTTCACAGAGACTTTTTGGATCTTCTGGCATCTTTTTCAATGCATTTTGTTACAGACTGCATATGCTGATTGACACTGTAGAGACATCACCATGTTAAAAAAAAATTATCTGCTATCAGCAGTGGCTGCAAGGATACACCCTAAATGAACAAGGCCAAAGAGTGTAACTGCTTAACTATTAAATGTTTAGCATACTCCAAAAATTAGACAAAACTTTCAATACAGTTTCTCAGCATCACCCAAAAGCTTCCATTAGTAACATTTGGATTTCAACAGTATGCAGCTATATCCACCAGCAAAAAGAAATGCTCGTCAGCCTCGAATGAATAAAACAGCAACAGCTCATTTTTCATGCAGCTATGAGGCTGCACAATCAAGAGCACAGTCCTAGAAGGACAACCTTCACAAGTCTTCACAGCTATTATTTTCTTCCACTCTATCTTAAAGAGCCTTTTAAGGAGGAGGTTATGACACCCAGTTTAGCACTAATAATCACTGTGTTTCATGCATCACTTTTCTTGTTATTGCTCTCACCCAAACACCTTTAATTTCTCCTGAAAACCGGAGTCTAAAGATATGCACTGTGCACTGAGGCTCTTCATTCCAAGCACAGTCTTTTAACCAAATGATCATTAAAATCTATGTCAGATGGCAAACACATCAAAATCTTGACACAAATCAATTCCCGATACAAACAAAGCAATTCCCTTCAGCCCATAAAACACATACTTTCCAGAGTTAAATTTGCAGAATGCTTTTTTACCTAAAAGTTATAGAGCTTAGGCTTCTAGATAACAAATAACATATCATCCCTGGACAGGATTTTCTGTAAGAGGTAAAGGGAAAAGAAGGAATAAGCCTGTGAACACACTGGGCACACCTGTGTTCTGCTCTGTGCTCAGAAGTCAGTCAGTGCTTGGCACAGATACTGATTTTTCCACTGTGAGTTTCTTTTCCTGCCTCCAAAGCAACATATTTTAGTGCTACCTACAAAAGGTACATACAGTAAATCAAAGTTTGTGCACCAGCAAAGAACACTATTTAGTTATCTTCTCTGCTCCCCTCCCAAAGTTGCTCTTAACTGCTGAGTGAGGTCATTCTCTGCTAGTTTGCCATAATCTGTTTTACATTCTGGATACTTGCTCTCATACCCCAGAGGAACTGGGGAATGGACAGGGAGTAAAAGCTGGATATAAGACACCTCCTCAGCACAAATATCCCAGATCAATTACCTATATAGATCCATTGCATTAAAAGCCTCCTGTTGCTGAGCCCTTCCTAAAAGCTCCCTTGAGCACACAGTCCAACTGTATATAACTATGGGATAAGTTAAAAACAGGAGGCAGCAGAAGATGTGATGGGAACAGGAAAAAACAGGAACTCTAAACGTGAGGGGTATGCCTAAGAAAATGCACACAGGTTCGAAGAAACAATCATAAACACAGCAACATCTATTACAACCAGGTTGGAATGACAATGACAGATTTCTGATATTTGATCTACAAATCGTTGAGAAGACTTGGCTACTACAGTCAATCCAAACATGCCAAAGTCTTCTATGGCAAAGTTTTTCTTAGCATCAACTGGAAAGCTCAGAGCGCTAGCTCATCTTGCAGCTACTAGGTGTACCTTTTGATACTTGGAAGACATACTTGATGAGGAAGAGAAAGCTACAAAGGGACCCCTCAGAACCTTACACATAAGTTCAAGTGTTCTTTGTATTTCTTTCCTGCAGAGTACTCTTGAGCACTCTTACATCAGTTCAGAGTTGAAATCTGTTTTTTCCCCTTTCAGATATGCTTCCATTCCCTCAACACACTGTCAAAATTATTACTTTGACAAGAAACTTGCAATGTATCACCACAGGGTTAATTTCCTTTTACCTTCTACTATAGGAGTGCAGAGTGCTCAGCTTGGCTCAAAGGGCATGAATAATGTAAGAGGACTCCACTAGGAGGACCATTAATGCCTCAGAAAGGCTCCTATGATTCTCTCACCAGTTCTCATTTGCCGTATCTTTCATTTCCATTAAACGTTATAGCACCAGCACTAAATCAAACCCAAAGCTCTCTCACAGCTAGCAGCTCCCCACGGGCGGTGCCACCGACAGACTGCAGGGACTGAGGAGTCAGAGGGGTCAGGAGGGGAGCTCTCTGCAGACCCTGGTAAGCCTGCCAGCTTACCCAGCTGACCCCAACAAGCATTGCCAAAGGAGGCAAAAGCTGTCACAGCCGCAGTCCCATTCCTCCACTCATCTCACAGCCCAAACAGCAGAGTGTAGGCTTTGAGAACGGAATGAGCTACTTCCCTTCATTGCAAAGCACTGTGAAGGAAATTTGCCTATATAGCCTACCACCTGTTACGTCATGGCTACTAACAGCAGATCTTCTGTTTGCATTCAGAATGGGCATCCAGCTGGGCCTACGACTAACACTTCTTTGAAAACAAACAGACAAACAGCCCTTCCTGCACTGCACACTACATGCACAGCGACTGACATCATTACAAAACTATGCCCTCCACATGGCCTGCTCCCCGTTGCTCCTCAGCTTTTCAAACGTTTGCCTTCAGCAATGAAATATTATGTCCTTCATTTAAAGAAATTCCCTTCCCTCCCTGTCTTTGAATTATATAAAGACTCAAAAATGCAAGAAATAGTTTTAAAACTTGGAAAAAGTACTCATTTCTTTCAAGAGTGGCTGAGATCCAACTGAACTATTCATCTCGTAATACGACATGGCCATTGACCTTAATACATGACTCATTTCATATTAAGTTTGGGAAAATTTGACAATAAAATGGGTTGCGGTTACAAGAAAATCCAGCCAGGTGCATGCAGCAGAGGGAAATGGTGAGTCTAAATGTTATCAGATGAGCCACAAACTTGATACATCACACATCTATGAAATTACATATCGTTCTTAATTGGATATTCCAAATCAAATCAGGAAAACACAACCAGAATTACAGGAAATACTAGGATCTTGGGCAAATTGCCTTCAGTGTCTGTTCTCAGTTATGCTATCTGTAAAATACGATCAATAAATGTAACCATTAAGTAAATGTAAAATGTGATTAGTCTAATTCTTTAGCAGAAAAAATTAGGCAGTGACTTGTTTAGAGGGTTTTTTTTTCGTGTTTTTTTTTTTTTTTTTTTTGGCTTTGCACTGTATTACAACTATAACACAATTTCCAAATGCTGAAGAGGCTGTAAAATGGAAGCTGGAAAAATGCATTACAGGCACAGAAACTGAACAGAGAAAAAATCCTTAGATTTGCATATACACAATTATGTCTGGGATTAGCTTTTTCTACATATGCAAAATGAAGTAATAAAATATATAAAAGCAAATGGTGAGGTCTTCAGGAGGAATGTCTTTACTCACAGTTGTGATCCTAATTCTGCATATGATAAAAGCCATCTTCTATACTGGAATTACCAGTTACTTTGGCACAGACTATATAACAGGAGTTTTGAGTGAGGCTGCAAGTAGGCACAAAAGAGCAATTTAAGGGAAAGATGGGAAATCACAACTATTTCCTATGTCGATAGAACAATTTTAACAGAAAATGAACGAGGAAAGGCATGAAGAGCACTGAAGAGTCTAAGATTGGCTAGAAAAGATTACTTAAAAGTAGTCCAAAGCTGAGGTTTGAAACATTTTGCATCTCCAGAGGCTCCTGTTCCAACCTTTAGAGGGTTAACTCAAACTTTCTTCAAGCTACATAAACAGAGTTCCACTGAATGAAGTACACAACTAGACTATATCAAACATTAGAAACTGTACTGCAAGACAACTGTTGAAGTATAAAATGTCCTGTAGCTCTTTAAACTACACATTTGCTTTGGTCATAATATTAACCTAATCTGTTTTCCCAATATCAATCATGGTTGTGCGAAGTGCTCTGAAATAAAAGATGCTATGTAAGTGCAAAACATTAATGCAACACACTCAACTTAATTTGGACATGCTATAGCAGGATGGCTCCTTTATTGAGACATCTGTTAGGAAACTGATTTGGCCAAATCACAGTGAGTGATAATGAGCACTGTTTAATCAAGCCAGTATTAACATAAATTTTAACTTGTGTCAAGCAGCTTAATGGTAAATTACTGAATGTTAAACAGTCATGGAATTTTACACCCTGGTCTTTTAATAAACAAGTTCTCAAGTAAAGTAAAATGTGTGGTTTTTTCAGTGTGCTGTCAGAAAGAGCCACATATAATCAGAAACAGATCTGAATCAAGTGATGCAAGACTTGATACCATTTTTAAAAGGTTCAGTACTGAAACGGTCTTCATTTTCAAACTAAATATGAGATCTTTAACAAGAAACGTATATCTAGATGTGTTTATAACTAGAAATTAATACAAGATATTAATATATTAATTAATTAATACATTAATCTCTGTCTATAAATATGTGGCATTTGTGACGTGCATGCTCAACACGGAACAGCTTTTTACATTTTACATGGACAAGATTCAGTAAATTTCTGGCCTTATCACTGTGAAAATGGCTCCAAACATTGTGCCTTTCCATGATAACCCCAGATCATGTCATTTCAACCAATAGAAACTGATATTGGTAATCAAATAACAATTCTTTCTGACAAAAATAAAACTTCTGGCATCCTAACTAGTAGGAACCAAAATGCTAATGGTAGAGAGTCACCACGCTGTGATATCAAACAGAAGCCTTTCCTGTAAAAGCCAAATAACGACAAGATACTGCTTTAGGTATTCACTTCTAAAGGAAGGCAAATTCCAGAATCCAATATTAATTATATACTTGACTTGTATGGTATTAAGTCATATGCTGCTTCTGTTCTCACCCCTTTTAAACAATAACAAGGGGCAAATAACTGACCTATGGAAATACTTTATAAATTGAAAGCTCCCGAGTCTTTTAGGTAGCAGAAAATGTTCAGACTGGCATGTGAACTTGAGTTTGAAAGAGCCTTGCTATCACAGGAGGTGCAATGCTTTAACATAAGAAAAGAGGTAGCATAATGTTTATTTCCTATTTCAGCGGAGCGATTAAACACAGCATTTCCCTTCCCTACAATACTATGATAAATACTTTGACAGAAGACTAGGTTTCTTCATGTAACATGCACACAAGAAGTGTCTATGAGCAGCTGCACAGAAGAACGTACATCTGGTTTTGTACTGTGCACATGTATGAAGTGGACGTGGGTCCTGCATGATTACAAAAGCATGTGCAAAGAGTAAAAATGTTCGCTGCTAATGTCACAGTTCCAGGACTTCCATTCACAGAGCTTAGAACAAGCCAACATTTTCAACACAATCATTTCAGTAACACTGAAACCCACAATTAAGTAGGACTCATTTGTTCCACTGTCACTCCATAACCACAGCAGCTTCAGTGATGGTCACATTCTCCCCAGCCCTCTCATGACCTATGCCAGCACAAATCTCAATAGAAGACAAGAAGGCCAAGCTTTTCCACAGGTCTACTTCTCAAAGCAACAGCCATCTTTGGGGGGGAGGAGAGGGGAAAGTGTGCTGTTGCTGTGGAAACAGAGCACAAAAATACTATTAATAGATCATTCAGCTCTGGGAGGATCAAGCACACTGGCAAACAGATATTGGAACTTCCTCTGACATGTGGGAAGGGTTAGGACAGGGAACAGACTCAGTTCAGATCTGTCCATCATCTTACAGGATTTATGGAATCTGTGCCAGCTTTTCAAAAGTAAGACTCCTCACTACTCTAGGTGAGGAAAGGTACCTTGTTTTTGAAAATGTTTACTCAAGTTTGGAAGTGGGAAGAGGATAAATTGCAGTTTGCTTAAATTTTTGATAGGCATATTAATAACAGAATCCAAAACACAGTGTTTGACAGAGGACTACTGAAACACATGGACCTGCCCCAAGAGTTCACAGGCTGAATTCAGAAGTGATGCTGGTGAATGGCAAAAGAGACAACTAGCCTACATCCTGGCAGAGTTCTTCTGTTCCTCATTCTCTAGAAGATGAAAAGGAATAAACAGAATGCAATCATATAATTAAAGACTGCATGATAATTAACATATAAAAATGTCTGAAGTAAGACCACATAGGCAACATCAATATGAAACATCTCTTAACTTTTGAATTACAAGACTTTAAAGCTACTTTTGTGCATAAAGGTAGTTCTGTTCCTCTTCCCATTCCCTTTGAGATCCCTGTTCATACTCAGAACTACACACGCTCACAGTCCGTGGTTTAGTCAGACAGAACTGTAGTTAAACATAGCATTAATGAGAACATCACATACATAAAAGCCAGCTCCAGGTTTTCAAAATAAAAGGAACTGCCAAGTGCAAACACTGTAACTACTCATACTATCAAAGATCAGGCAAAACCAGTAACCAGTAGCTGTCTGATACTCCAAAATACTGGGATATTTTAAACCTCAGACAGAGATATCAGAGGATTCCAAGAGGTTAGAAATGTGTTTAGCTTATCTATGCTACAATGCTACCAGGCATTAATTCCCTCAACTCTGAATCTTCCTGCCTTCCTTCTTATCCCCATAAAACATCTCATATTAAAAGAAACTAGACACTGGCAAGCTAGAAGAACGATTTATTTTACAAGGGTGTTGTGAAGCTTAATTCATGTTTGTAAAGCCCTTTGTATTGTGCCTTTCATCTACTGTGGGAACCTCACGGTATTATCAATAAGGTCTTTTCTACAGTAGAAAGGCTTTGCTAAAATAGCTATACTAACAAATCTGCCTAGTTGAGATGTGGTTTACACAGGCAAAGTGGTTATTTTGCCAGAACAGCTAATACCAGTTCCCTGAAAAAAATATATTTGACTGCAGCAGCACATTTTCAGTTGAATCAAACTGGGTAGGATATTGTATGTCAACGAAGGTAATTTCTGCAGAATCTAAACAAATCACAGTTAATGCTGGCAAAGCCCTGAACAGTAACTCTGGTCAGTGCATTTTGGAGACTGCAGATAAAGGATGTGCATTTATCACGTCCACAATACAAATTCTCTGCATTCATTTATTCATGTATATTAGCTAGAAGCAACAGGGCCCTCAGTGAAGAAACCCCGTTAGCAGCAGTGTACTTAACTTACGGGGCTTTTTGTTTTTTTTTCTTATTACAAAATAATTTGGGGGCTATTGTTTTTCCTCTTAGTAGCAAGAAGCTAAAGAAATAAAAAGCATTAAGATTAAGCCATGGTCAGTTATATTCTGCCAGATGGAAAAGAGCAGAATATTAACGGAGCCAGAATGAAGGCCTAGAAATGATTTTTATGACTGTAAGGAACAGGCTTCAGTACGAGAAATCAGCTTATGTCACAGTCATTTTCTAAGCATGTTATTACTATCTTCTCTTCAAAAGCCCAACTTCCTCATGCAAGTTAGAGCAATGTGAAGTGTCCAGTTGTAATTTGTCCCCTAATAAAGTTGGAGAGGTGACATCACGTCAAGTTCCCAAATAATCAGTAACCATTTTCTTCCTAGACATGTTTAGTCTCACCCTGAGTCTGCAGTAGCAGCAGTAGAGTGTTTACACATTGCCTTTCAGTATTCCCACATCTTGCTGGAAGTCTGCAGACATTCTTATTGCCTAAGGGTTTGCTTACAGAAGGAAAGGAAGCTCACCTTTCTCACATCTCTGGAAGGCTTCTTCCCTATAGATCACGATTTTTTTTTTCAGTGATGTGTCCATATGCGTCTGCAGTACCCGTCTTCCAGCACTCACATGCACAATGGTGTAACACAACGTGGTAGAGCCATATTTCATATTTCAGGTCAGAAACTAGCTAAATGTTTTCACAAAAACTGATTCCATTCAGACGTGCTTGAATGGAGTTGGAACGAAGCTCATAATCCAAAGACAGAAATTGCCATAGTGAAGAAAAGTAAGTTACTTAACAATATGGAAAATGTTTTCCATATGAAAAAGATGGGTTTCATTAACAAGATTTGTGCAGTATTCAATTGCTTTCCACTGAAAGGTAAAGAGAAATCTACTTTAAAGCAAAACACAAAAGTCCACCTTCTCTGCAATTAAGACAAATTAGCTACAATAAATTAGTCAGCAATGTATTATTTACCACATTAGCAGTATAGAACCCACAGCCCACAGAATTACTCGATACGCTGTTTTACCTAAGAATTATTGATGTGACATCTCTCAAACAATAAGCATAATAATAAGAAGTCATTTCTAATTGTTACATGTTCTCCACAACTTTCACTCAGTCACTGAAGTATTTGTCTATATAGGATGCAGAATAGCACTGACTGAAAAATCAGACTTGTCATTTCTGGCCTAGGCTCAAAAAGAACAAGTTTCAAATGAGCGCCAAATGACAAAAAAGCTGTGCAGCTAGCTAAGCAATATACCAAGCTGCAGTACTAAAATGTTGGGCTTACTTGCTTTCAGTTAAGAAGCATTTTCTTGTCATGAGAGCATAAAATAAAAACTGGATCATGTTTCCTTTTCCCATTAGCATACATTTTGCATGTAAGCAGCTGCTCCTAATCAATTGAGAGTTAGATATTAACACTTTACATGACGTGAAAATTTATGTCACGGCCCACTTTCAAAAACTATAAAAGCATTCTCCCCACTAGCTCCGTGTCATAGGTCAGAGCACTCTCCATTTGGCCTATCCACAGCATGGCAGCAATGTTATCCCTCCATCCTCCACAGCCTCTTCCTCTGATACTACCAAAAGATTTACATGAAGATCAAATACAGAAGAAAGCGTTACCCAGTAACTACACTTTCAGCTGAGGTTCATTCTTGTCTTTAGAATACTCAGCAGAAAAAATTAAGGTTATCCACCTTTAAAAGGAAGGCTGTCCTTCCCCACTGTTTCTTCCTGTTCCAGTTAGTTCTGTTTCAGCTCATGTCATGGAACTGTACCTAAAACAATGGAGGAAAAGATTAACAGCAAATATGTGGAGGCTGAGGCCAGGCTTCCCAGTGGAAGGTCACCTATTCAGAAATGTCCCACCACCACTGACAGATATCCCCCATTTATCATTCTCATGTTCAAATACACTTCAAGGCCAACTCCGTTTCTTCCAGTTTTGTATGCTAGAAAGGGAATATGCCTACATGTTAAGGGCTCTTCTTGCTCTCACTTTTCTTAAGTTTAACAACCACTCCAAAGTTTCTGCAAGGGTAGAACTGAAATTTCCAGAGTAGAAATGACAGTTAGTTGATATTATCAGCAGTACTATTCTCTACTGAGGTATGAAGCTGCAATCACAAGAGAAATGCAGTGTTACATGATGAGCCCAGTTCACTAGAGATGAAGTACAGACCTAGAGTTACCTGCAAGCATGATTTTATGGCAAATAAACAACACAATTTGAGAAAAAAATACCACAACTGAAGATGTATTCATTTTGCACAAAGGGCTGCAGTACAACCCAAAACCAAGAATTTCTTGCATATTAACCAGAGTTTTAGAAATCAACCATAAATACACTTTTTTTTTTTTCCTTTTTGAAGTAAAACACAAACTGAATGGGGGATTGATCAGCAAGTCTAGATATTCATCTGCGTGCACTACTTCTTTGATTGTAAAATAGGGGCTTCAAATGCAGCTGCATCTATTTTACTGTTCATTTCTTCATCTATCTTTGAAGGGAAGGCAGCAGATCAGTCTCTGATTACATATAAAGTATCTAAGACAAATCAGTAGTCCTAACTGGTGAAAATATATATACAATATTTTGGAAAATAGAGGCCTTTTGGCCTCTAAAAACAGCACTGAGATTCCATTTGCCCTCATCTATTAAACAGCATATACTTATATGCTGGATCATAACTTCTGCAAAGGCAGAGAGCAGCTACTCCACAGCTGAAAGTTGATCAGAAAAATGTTATCTTTAGATGAAACATGCAAAACATTTTAATGCAGGTGTCAGCTTTAGCAAAACATCAGCACTTCCAGCATTCGTTTACACACACTTTATTTAAAAACAATTATTCAATAAGATCTTTTTCTTGAAAAAGCTGTAAACAAGTAGTTGGAGACCAAAATAGTATGGAATGTGTCACATCTCTCCTGTCTCCCTGGGATATAGGTTAAAGCCAGCACCTCACACAAGACTACTAAAATGTATCTCCAAACTAGTAAACAAACCCACAGTATGGAAATCTGCAATATGACCTTATAACAGCTCATTCTGAATTAATTTTAGAGTCAAAAGATGCAAAGAGGTGAAGAAAAAAAAATCAGTCTCATACAGTCTTCTGAATGCCTCTATTGTCTCTTTCGTCACACTAAAGTTCGCTCTGTTGTTGTTTTCATCTTTCCTTTCAAAATAGCCTCCTGCAGTTCTAAGCTAAAGATCTTCTTGGAGCTTCTATGCGACAGCTGTAGTATCTTAGCCATCTGTTTAATTTATATTTGCTAATGCAGCTCCTGCTGTTTTCAACTGACAGCTTTCTTCTCTCTTATTACCCCCACACGGGAATCATTGAACTTGCCAAAGTTTTCCTGTAGTCTTACATGTCAAATCAAGTCCGGTGACAAAAGGTGATGAATGAGGCTCCTACGCACCTCCCTTTCATTTTATTAAAAACATGAAAATTTCAAAAGAGGTTTTATATTAGTTCTTCAAAGAAAAATTATAAAGAAAAAGAAAGGAACGGGCACAGAAACGAAGAGGGAGATAGTAAAGAGAAATCATACCCCCTTCCAGTCAACATAGTAATTCTGTGGGAAGGTTGAGGCCGGAGGATCTCCAAGATACCATCTGAAGCAGAATATTCCTTACCCACTCACTAAAGCCACAATTCAACCCCTTCAGTCATGTATACGCACCTACCAAGCTAATGGCTTGGCTGACAACTGACTTCCCCTCACTTGCAACCAACGAAGAATCATAGAACATTCTGAGATGAAAGGGACCCACAAGGATCATCAAGTCCAACTCCTGACTTCAGCACTCTGCAGGTGAAAAGAATTCACAAGTCAAGGGGAAGTGATGGAGAGCCAAAGCCCACATGTTGCAATGCCAGTAGTTACTGCCATCCTATAAAACCTTCTGCAGAAATGTGTGGGGGCTGCACCCTGTTCTTATTAAGAGACACTGGATAAAGACACAAATCATCTCCTGAAACAGTAAACAGCCTTATACAGTAAGCACAGATGCTACTGTCCCTGCAACTCCTCTAGAGCATGGTAACAGGAAGATTAAGGAGTCTATCCATGCTGAAAAGTGACATCAGGTTTAACTCAAAACTTCAAAATTTAACGTAGATAATCCTGTTCTGCTAAAAATCACATTAGCTGAATAATGGTGAACTCTGCAATGCCTATCGCTAATGATGGAACACCACACTCAGTGATGACTAACCCCAATCCAGAAACAGGTAGACACATCAAACACAAAGAGCTGCACAAAAAGCCAACCCTGAAGTGTGAGCGCTCACTGCTTCTAAATTTCCCCTTTTGAAGCAAACTGATTAACTGGTGAGGTACACAGAAACATGAAATGGGCACATCCCAAAGGCCTGGAAGACGTATGCTTTCTCATACCAGACAAGGTCCATCACAGCAGCTGATAAGAAGCTTGCAGGGAATACATGGAAGACATCAAGTCATAATCTCTTGTTACCACCCCTGTTCCCAGAAGATGATGAGAAATTAAATCGATTGTTCTAACATGACACTCCAGGAGCTGACTCCAACAATCATGAAGAATGCTTTAACTCTTTCACTGTGCTAAGACTTTCTGTTTTAGTTGTCTTCATCTACTCTAAGCTAGCTAGACTACATAGGGGAACAGAAGAAGAGAGAAGTCAGATTAGGAAGGAAAGAATTAAGACATCTGGAGAACGAAGAAACAAACATGCCAGAAGTTTTTCTATTCTGGCGATATGTTGCGAATTTTCATTCCAAAATTCAATCTTTCAATGATGTGCATGACTTAGTGTTTTGTTTCACAACAGCCTCAGAATCATTCCCACATGCCTTGAATAGAGCAGGACTTTATCCAGCATTACAGATCTACTACTCTGTAATTTAAGAAAGGCCTGGGTAAGTACATGATGCACTCATGCTTGGGAAGAATACAAATATCAGTGCAACAAATGGGAAGGAATTTGTGATAGTTCCCTATCTTGTGCAGAGTCACCCCACAAAAGTTTGAAGAATAAAGTAACTTGAAACTTTTTCTTTTGAAAGTACAGGAAGCTACTGCCAAAAATAACTACTGGTGCACTCTGGAGAAGCTTACTGCTTCATTTTTGTACCCTTACTTCTTGAAAAACTGTGTACAAAAGAAAAGCATATTGTACCAAACAGAAAGGCTAAAAAGGCTAAAATCTAAAACAACCTACGGCCTAATATACTAACAGCTACACCACACATGAAGTTGTTACAGTCATTCCTACGCAGGAGATCTTGTCCAAGACCTAGACAAGTTGACTTTAATTTTCTCTCTGTATATCAGTCTTGCCATCTATATATGGAAGTAAAGTCTGATGCACTTCAGTACTATCATACAGCACTACAGATACACAGCACAGATTCTATGATTTATGATACAGTGACAATACGAAGAAAAAAAAAAAATCACCTCACAGATAACACAGACCTGAAAACATGAAGAGTCACTACTCAGCATCTGTTGATTACTTGTACTTTATAGCATTCCATAAACAGCAATCAAGAAAGCAGAAAGGCAATACTCTACAATAATGTAGAAACAGATTAATGTCCTAAGTCACAGAAAAGTATTCTTAGGACTTTTGTAAACATACTGAACAAACAATTCACAACGTAGGAATTCTGTCCCACTATCTGCCTACCATGCTACTCAGGCCAAAATTAATTTTGACACCAATTCTCCCTTACCTCAACATGCGTATGCAACAGTCTAAGAAGAGCTGTGTTATATCAGATGCAGACTGAGTGAAAGCACCGCCAACCTGGGGAGAGAGAAGAAACATCATGTAAATATGAGTA
Organism: Lagopus leucura; assembly: GCF_019238085.1. Taxonomy (NCBI): domain Eukaryota; kingdom Metazoa; phylum Chordata; class Aves; order Galliformes; family Phasianidae; genus Lagopus; species Lagopus leucura. The sequence continues at coordinate 15,122,650 of NW_024962255.1, read as the reverse complement.
CCTGACAGTGTATGGCAGCAGCATCTTCTGAACGTTCTCTGGCCATGGTATCTGATCCACTTCAATATCTACATTACTGCAGTTTCCAGTTCAGGAAATTACAGCGAAGCAGATCTGATTCTGGTGCTTTGACTTTAATTCACTTTTGCATGCTTGCTAGATCCCCAGAGGATGCAAAAAAGCATTTGTGACTCTTTGGGCCAGAGGAATAACTTAATCGACCAGAAATTATCCAAAACTACAAACATAAAAATTGAGGAACTGTAGGTTAGGCAAAATATCCTACTTATTTTTCAGCCAGATTTTTTCGTTTTCCTTCTTCTTTCTGTGTTAACCACTACTTCCACTATCCTTTGTCCACAAGCTCCAGAAGAGAAAAGAACCTCTGCCGTGTGCCACTGCTCAGCCTGGTGCACCACACTGTCCCGCTAAACAGAGAGGATGAGGTGAGAACTGAGAAGACTACGCACTTCCAAATGAAAGCAGAACAGCAGTGAGCAGCAAGATGCTCTCCAAGGTGACCAGAAGGTGCCTTGCCCAGTGCGAAACTTTTAAAAACCTGGCGTAGCAATTTTTTCAAAACCAGATATGGAAAACAAAAACTTCAGAGGAAGAAGGCACCGGATTTTACAACCATCAAGAAGAGTTAATTTCCTCTCTGTCAGCTACTACTGCCCAAGGATAGAACAATACTTTTCTACCCATTAGCAGCAAACACAAGAAAATATCTGCACTGCTTCCTGTGGAGGTTATGTTATGGTAAGTACTGTCTCCATACACATCTCCCTTTGGACATCTTTCCACAATTTGACAACAAAAGCTTATCATAACCTGTGTGGTAGGAAAATCTGACATTGCTTTGTTTTTCACAAAATACATCTGTTATCCAATGTAGGCCTGTAGATGATTTTTTTCTTTTTTTTTTTTTCTTTTTTTTTTTTTTTTTTTTTTTTTTTTGCATTATTCAAGTGTAGAAGAATTCTGTGGCAGAGCTGAGGATGACCTGTCCTCTCAATCTTTGCAATAAATATTCTGAGCGCTGAACATCTCATGAGAAAACATCTGAACTACACACTTTATTCTTAGTCTGGTCAAACACCACTTGATACATCCTTCAGCCAAGCATTAACAAAGTCAGCTCTCCACTACACAATGGGGAACAGGAGTATCCACATGATTAAAAGACCCTGACCTCAAAATGCCAGTTAGGCACAGCCTACAGCTTGTTATCTGTGCGCTGCACTTTGCAGTGCTCAGGGTCTGGGAGGTCAATCACCTGGAGTACAGAGCCCCATATGAAAACCCAGCTAACAAACCTCTCAAAGCAGAAAGGGTCACAGACATGTAATATGTTACTCTTTCATCAGTTTTCCCTCCTAGAACTGCTGTAACCATCAGCCCTGCTGCACAGAGTCTTGTAGAGCCAGAGCTGCAGCCCAGACGTGCAAGTTGTGGACTCCAGCTGCCTCCTGTGCATCTAGCTCCTCCAAAACTGCTTCGCCACAGCCCATACGCTGCACAACACAGAGACGTCACTCGTAGCTGTGAATAAAGCTGGCAGGGTTTCAGCAGGTCAGTTTATGGCCTGGGGTCTGAGCCATGCATGAACACATACCCTGCTTCCAGGTCTGAGCCTGGGATTTCTGTATGGATAACTTGCAACCTGAATAATCTACCCAGGGAAAATAAAGCCTTAGCTGTAAAAATTAAATAGAAGAAAGGCCAATTTTAGTGCCCACGGTTATTCATAGATCAAAAATTCATTCATCATGCTTACAAATGCAATGCATAATGTTACTCATACACTGTTTGAAATCCTTTTCTCTCAAGTTCTGCCTGTGTGCACTCTTCACTTCCTGGTAACCTAAAGGATTCCCCAAGTGCCACTTCAGTTAAGAGCACACAGATGATAGCCTCCAGGAAATCAGACCTGATTCTCCAGGCTCTCCAACATAGGCAAGCAATTATATACTTAGTTAAGCACAACTGCCCATATATACACAGCATTTCAAAACCAGAGAATTAATACCTCAATACCACCCTGAACTCAGAACTCCCATAATTAGGTCATAGTCTTCCCTCAAAAGGCAATGCTAGTTCATTTTTAGAATAGAGGCAACAGTTTTCAACAAATTCCAAAGATTTTAAAGGTTTTACCTGTCAGAAAACCAAGTTTTGTTGCCCATCTGCACTTTTGGTGCCTAAATTAAAAATAAAAAGGCAAGTACAGCTGTTCACAGCTGATAAGGCATCCTGCTACCAGCATCTATTTATATCCATGATCCAGAGTAACAAACTAATGTACTCTAAAAACCTAAAATAACTGTTAGATAAAATATGGAAATGGGAAGATGGGACTAGAAGCCATCTTCTCTACTGGATAAATCCCTTCCCTGTAAGCCAAGAAAGAGCAAGTTTGGTGAAGCTCATAGAAGAACTACACTCCTCTTCCTGAAGACAACTGCCAAAGCAGAGGCTCTCAAAATCAATTTCCAAGTTAGTGCATCAAGACAGTACACTCCTGATGACATCCTGTTGGTTCTCATCTGAGAGTGGGGTGAGCACCTCTGCCAAACCAGCTAATGCCTTTTGCCTAAGGTCACTGATGTGCTGCTCTATGCACAGGCTCTGTGCTGCGCAGGAGTGGAGGCACGGCAGGATGATGTACATAACAGAATGACATACAGGAGCACAGTGTTAGCATTTGGGATTAATCTGATTTGTGGGGTTGTAAAGCACAGGTGGAAACACAAGCTTAAGGTTCCAGGAAGGAGCTCTGCAATAATAACAAATAGGTCCTGTGGTGTTAGGGTCATGGAGAGCACATACAAGAGAATGAAATAGAGAGGATAGAAAAAAGCCCACGTTAGCTTGGCCCAGAGCTGGTGTTATTCCTGAAGCTGAAACCCAGCCCAATTGAGTCTGAAAACCCCAGTGTAAGAGGGCATCACAACTCAGATATATGTATGCAGTTATTAGGCCAAACCGAGATACTGCTTATAGGACTGCAGCTTGTCCTGCATGTATCTGTAAAACAGTACTGCTCAGTGCTCAGTCTGGTATCCCAGAGAGTGCTCCAGAGAAGAGTTAACAGCTGCAGGGTACAGTTTCACAGGAGCATAAGCCTGTCTTGATGGCTACCAGAATAAAAGGTCGGCCCAGATCCCTAGCTATTCACAGCACACTGATCCAAATAACTAATTCACCAAAAAATTATTATCAGTCAGCCAGATTCATGAGTTGATTGAATGCACCCTACAGCTGCCTAATTTCAGAAACTGAAGCAAGACAGAAATGCCAGAACTGTGGGAGACGAGAGCAACACTGACCTTTCCAGAAGCATGGTCTGAGATCACCTTTCACAAAATAGCACCTTACTGTACATACAATAGGGGAAGGCAGGGGATATTCAGGCTGCCTAGAGAACATCCTAGACCATCAGACCATGTTTTCTCCAGGCTACTGAATTTTGGGGGGAATATTCTGGTCATGGATGTGCATTTTATCAGCTCTGTGCTCTCCTGTTTCTTCTACAGTGCTCCACTGCTGAGAAAAATGCTTTAAGTTTTACATAAAATAGAAGAAAATAACCCTTTCAGTTCTCTCTCCCCCTACTTTTATCCTTTTTGCTCTTCTGACAAATCCAGTCACAGCAAAAGTGCAGCATCCCAGTTAGGGAAAAAGCAATATACCACCAACAAACAATAATCAGGTTGGGCAGACCACCGCTCTGGATCATGACTAAAAGAGAGGATTTCATGGTGACAAAACTGAAACAGACAGCAGCTGGTTTAGAGGCACACACAACACAACTCCTCTGATGACAAAGGGCCTCCCTCATGCTCTACCCTAATTTGACTCCATCACTCACTAGCCTGCTGTTCCATGTTGTCATGGTTCTATGTTTTTGTTTTTGTTTTGTTTTTGGATTTCAGTATTCCACATCAAAACATCATGTAGTGTACGGGGCATTAAAGTGTCACTGCCCCAGTTCCAAGTACCTATCCCTGTACATTACAGCAGTCACGGGATCTGGCCCTTCCGGGTGGGGGGGCGCTCTCTTGCTGCCTGGCAGTGGGTGCTGGAGGGTGCTTTCCTGGCCGTTCCAAGCTTTTCAGGTTTGAATCGGTCCCGGGAACTCTCTCTCTCTCATCTTGTCTGATTTATTAATCTCAATTGCAATTAAATTGTATCTATTGTGTTATCTTGTATTCCAATATTATAGTAAAATAAGTTTTCCTCCATAGATTGTTGCCGCTGCTCTTTTCTTCCCTTCCTTCCTTCCCATTTTTTGTGGGACTGGGTTGGGGGGTGAGGGCAGAGGCCTGTTGCCCCTGTCACGGACATAGATTGTTCTGGTCAACTCCGTGACACATGTCTTCGTGGTAAACTGACATCAAACATCTACTCAGAAATCCAGGATTAGAGGAAAAGTATATACATACAAGAGATTAATCTCATTCTTGTCATGCTTCCTGTGTTATATTTTGTTTCAGTTTTTCATTTTGATTTTGTGATCCAAATTTGGGTTATGGCAAGATGACAGCAATTTCAGTTGTCAAGTATAATGCAAAAAGAACAAAATAAAATTTCTCATCTCTGAGAATCCAATGCTTTACATCTACAGAAAATGCAAATATCAATATTATGTGCATAATGCTTAGCCACTAAAAATTAGGCAGAAAATAGATCCCCAACATTGATCAAAGTGATTTTAAGCATAAAGTATGAAACAGAGGGACTGAGACAAAGATTATACACAAAAGCAAACAGAGACTGCCATGTTTTTCCAGTCAAACCCTCGCAAGTGTTTACCAATTATTCCAATCCCCCCATCCCAGAGGAGCAGTGCTACTGCAAACCCGAGCCTTTAACTAGCAGTCACACAGTTTATAGAGCAGCAGCTCTGCCAGGTGAGGGAAATGATCTCTTGCTGTGCTGACCTAGCACAGAAACATGTTTCGTCTCAGCTGGAAATTGTTATTACACAACCAGTGCTCTCAATACACCAGAAAAATAGCTTAGATACCCGGCATCATAGATCTTAATATTCCCACTATGGATAGGGCCATCGAAATTCCCACTGCCTCTCATTCCTCATGCACTTAATATGTTGATTTAATTAAATGCCTGTAATTCAGTTTACATTTTACAGGAGGCAAAAGGTAGAGAGATTCTAGTAAATGACACTTGAGATAAGAGAGCGAGCGAGTGGAGAGCTCATTCTTTGCATACAGGCCAGCCTGTAATACAAGGCTTAAAAATCCACTTGACTAGAGCAGGTAGGAAGATAGAAAGTCATTTGACAGTGTTGAAGTATATACACAAGTGAAGAGTCATCTTCCCAACAATGTGGGCAGACACCCCTCTCCGCTCAGGGTTTTTTCCCAGCTGCAGCCAACAAAGCCGTGTCCTTTCTCACTGGCTCGGCACCGAGCAGCAGTGGATAGGAGTGAAACCGAAGCAAATGAGGTCAGTCCTGCATTGCACTCGCTGGGAAAGCCTGAAGCAGAAAGCCAGGCACTGATTAACTGAGGACAAGGGGAAGTAGAACATGCAGCAAACAGGAGGAGGTCTGGAGCAGGACCTCCCTCCAGCTGCCTGCACGTACAGAGCGGCCAAAAGCTTCAGGGTGAGACAAGAGAAGGACGAGAACTGGCTACTGTCTAGATGGGAGAGGAGGAGGGAAAGCTGATGGCAGCGGAAGCACGGCTGAGAATGACTGCAGGGAAAAACCAGCACATTTAGGGCAGAGGTAAGCAGCAGAAGGAAAGAAGAGACAGACCAAAGTCCCAGATAATGCTGGCAAAATTCAGAAAAATTATTAAATACGCTCATTTCCAGTAAGGGATAACTGGAGTGAAACAGGAATATACTGTGAAAACAGGGATAACAAATAATAAACAACTGAAGAACAGTCAAATCATCCAGCAAATTTTCCTAGGCTTAGTGCAACAATTCCTTTGTTCAGTATTTTCCTGCAGAATTACTAAGTCCTCTGCACACTCAGGCAGTCGTTGTCACAGACATTATATTGTTAGATAATAAGGAAGCTAGAAAAATACATTGGATAAATTTACTTTATTTCTGTTCAAACTAGCTGTAGCATTAATTGAGACGTTATTTAAACACATTAAACAAGAAGTTAGCTAGCAATCTGTTAGAGGGGCTTAATTAGAAATATGGAATGATTCCTTTCCTGGGACGCTGAGCAGGCATGTCAGTAAGACGCTCCTCAGCCTCCCTGTTGATGGATGCAGCATCACGATCTGCCACTGTTCCTCATACTGCCATTTTTGTTTGTCCAAAAATATCATTTATGTGCAACAATAATTCCTAGAGTCAAAGATCCCAGGCATGTGGACACAAAGGGCTGCCTATATCCCTCGCTATGACACACTCCTCAGGATCTGTGACACTGTGTTGTAGAGAGACTGTGAAAGCCCCAACAAATTCAGTGATGGGAACTTACTGAGTCCCATGAAAGGGAACAACACTGTCACTCTGGAATCCATTTGTTTTATTGCATTTTCAAATCCAACTTAATTCTGAGGCTTAAGGAGGACAGTTCAGGAAGACCACAGATTTGAAAAGCTGGGTTTTGAATAAGTAGCTGCAGTCGATGTGAAGTCACATAATATCTGGATGCTTTGCTTTTAGTGTTTGCATTTTGTACATTATAAAGGACTGGTCTCAAGTGTTTTGAGCTACTGCAGAATTAAGGACAAGTGAATTCAAGAAAGAAAGAGTGGCTAAGAGAACTAAACTCCATAATCCAAACTTAAGGCAAAGGGCAAAATGTTCAGGATTTCCATAGCTGCACAACTTAGGGTATTTTGCCTCTGGAAAAATGGAGACAACAGTACAGGAACACAGGGCATCAGCAGGAGTCACCCTTTGGGCAGCATAAGTGCCAGGAAGGACCACTGCATTGTAACAGCCACCACCTCAGCACCGATTACTGAAGTCAGGAGGTGTCCCTAGGTAAGACTACAGAAGTGTCCTTTGGTGGTTAATAGTAACCACAGTATATTCATGAAAATCTTGGAACCTATAACGCATTTGACTGACATTTACAGAGGAAAAGTTACCAAACTGCTACTTTGCAACTCTGAATCTAAAATGAGTGAGACATAAACATTTTTTTTCCAAGAATAATTTAACTGAAGGCCAGATGGAATGAAGCAGGGAAGCTACCAGAAGCATCCTAATAATAAAATTTCCTGTTATTTTTGTTGCTGTTAAGTCAAGTCAGTTCTCATCGGGGAAAAGAAAATAAACAAAAAAGAAAAGGTCAATCTTGGAAGGGGAGAAAGAAGAGGCATTTCAGAGGACAAACGGAATCTCTGTACATTCCTGCTGAAAAAATGGAAGATTTTTTTTAAAAGCTGAAATCTGTCAGAAATATCTGGAAATTTTTTTTACAATCTCTACAGTTATTAACATAACAATCTTCACAAACAGAGTGAAAGAGAAAGGTTGGGGATTTCATCTCGCACAAATTCATAAACAGAAAGGCGTATATTTTTTGTATAGAGAAGGCAGTATCTACATTTTAAAAACCCCACAAGTTAGCAGAATAAAATGCCATGCACACCCCACCCTTGATGCCTATGCCGCCTCAGCTCCCTCAAAATCGCCACAGTAAAACAGCTGCTCACCCTTTCCCCCACCCCTTATGAATGGCAATATGATGCTGAGTGCCTATTAGGAAGCTAATCCCAAACCACAGTATCATTCTGTGTCCCAAAGGACTACCCCCTTTTCTTCCCTGCATCGCTCTCAATTCCATCTGACATGAGTGACATATTTGATGGTGAAAAGAAGCTGCTTAACAGTATAATTTTTGAAAATCTTTTTTTTTTTTCTTTCCAGTAGCACAGCCATATGGTTTCAAACCAGAAACCAAAGTCCTGTGTATTCTCACATAGGACTACAAACAACATAGATCCAGGGCCCATTATGAACTCATCCAGCTCGAGAATCCCTAATGAGCTTTGTGGCAAAAATCATACTACGATTGTCACAATAAAGTAACCAAAGAACAATATGGTATATTCATACCTATTTCGTTTACACTGTGTTTATTTGTATTTCATGCATATTCACATACACATGTGCCTCTCTGATACAGCACTGGCAAAATTCCCTTTTAATACACCAGTGGCCAAGCTGCTAACCTATGAGCATTTTGGAAGTGGCTCACACAACAGGAAAAACAACCTCGCTGCAGGAGAGCTCCAGCAGGGAGACAACAATCCAACAACAAACAGGACATAAAGCATCAAACAGAAAGTGAACTCTTGCAAAGCTCAGACAGATGCAAAAGCTGCCAGTGGTACCATGGGAAGATGTATTTGTTTAGCAAGCTCAGGAACATACAGATGCTATTCATACTTTGGTACAGAAATACTTATCAGTGCGGTACTTGGAAGAGATGCACTGAGAGTTCAAATGATCTGTCAGGCACAGCACAGCTTTTCAAAAGCACACAGAGCAATTCTCTACGTGTAACCCCTACGTTCGAAGCCCATCCCTGATCACCAGCAGGGATTCCTGCCCTGTTTGCTCCTGACAGAGCAGCTTTTTGTTGAAAGGTCACAAAAATATTCTCCCTCTCCCAAAACCAGTGTATGTTCATGGAACGCTTACAGTTGGAAAAATGTTTGAATTTCATTCTAACCACTACTTCCAGAAGTGATACGTACACACAAACCAAACAACAGCAGGCAGACACTTCCCCCAAACTCTTATTAGGTGTCATCAGGCAAAACAACTATTCCTGTACACAAGACGGGCTTCAGCCTTTCACCAGAAGCCAGAACTCTCCCAATCCCTTCCTAAGCCATCATCACCTTGCAATAGAAGAAATAAATCACAACAAAAGAAGTATTTTTGGTGCAATTTTACAGAGCTATCGTTTTGATTTTTCTGCTTTACAGCTCCGTTTCGTGCACTTCAGCAGTAACCTCAACATCCCATTCAAACCCTGGGCCTGTTAAATCCACAACTCCATGTATTTGTTATTAAAAGCACCCCATTTAGAATGCTGTTTTGAGCAGTAGCAAGAGCCGCGTTTGAATTTTCTTTCCCTGGGAGCTCTGGGGAAGCAGGAGCACGCACTCAAGTGAGCATTCATGCCTCAGCCAGCTTGAGGACAAGGCTCTGCACCAAAGTCCTTAAGACCTTCTCACAGCTGCTGATTTCATCCAAGGAACTGAAAGAGCATCGCAGCAGGACACTGCCAGCCTCCTTTTCAGTCCTCTCTCCCAGGCTGCCAGTCTCTGGCAAGTGAAATGTCAAGAACCAGGCAGGGGCGGTGTTTGGAGAAGGAGGGATAAGATTCTCACCATCCATCAACCTCAAAACCTATTCAGCCGACAACTTGAATGGGACCGGCATTTCATTCTCCATGGCAACACGGGATGGAAGGAGCTTGGAAAGGGAGAGTGAGAGGACAGACACGGGGAAAAACTGCAGAAGAAGTAGGAAAAGCTGAAAACTTTGCAACCCTTCTTTGCTGTGCAAGTTGCACATAGGAGGGGGAAAAGTCCTCTCCTTGCTGCATACCCCCAGACAATCTGTCCTGCAGTCGGAGCAAGGTGCCCCTTCTCTGAGCAGTGCGATGAGGAGGAGGAGGAAATCCTTTCTTCTACACAAAGACAAATGCATCCCGAATGGTGGGAATTAGGGAAAGTGGCAGATTTGGGGTGAGTGCCCTACAGTGAAGAGAACTGTCTGAATGGGAAGAGATGCTGCTGCTCCCTGGGCAGTGCTTTAATTCTGCAGATGGGAGCACCAGCACCGGCTCACTCTGTGCCAGCACCAACCACCGACTGGAGCGGAGAATTAACATCACCCCTCTGCATGCTTCGCGTCTCGTCTGGAAGCAAATGCTTGACTGTTGCTTCTATTGAGCTCAATCACCCAGGGGCACAGACTCACAGGCTATTTCTTCCTTTCCAAAGCACACCAAAATGAAACACAGAAACAGCTAGGCTTAAAATCTAGGCAGAACCTTTACTGAGATTACAGGAGCTCTGGGTAATTCAGCTCTTATTAATGTTGCAGGCCTGGCCACCTTCTGAACTTTTTTCCTGCTATTTTACATTCATAACTTGAGCTGTCACAGCCAGAATGTGCACAACAGGGAAATTACATTTGGATTCATGCACGTTTGTGTTCCAAGCCGGCCCCATGCAGCTACTGAAAGAGTCTCTGGCTAAAGCACTTATGCAAGATAACCAAACAAAGGGCTGAAAAGCTCTGCAAATCCTGGCTGCTGCCATCTTACTTCTTTCTCAATTCTTTATACAGATTCTTTCCCAAAGGACACATTCAAACCTCCCTCCCCCACCCAAACCCACCGCCTCTCAATCCCATGTTTGTTCTCTCCTTGGTAGTGCACATGGGACAGACCGTTGTGCGGTACATAAGGTAACAGCTTTATCGATATGGTTGGCTCTGTATTAAAGATGATATACAGAGCAGTTTTGAATTCTCTCATCAGTTACCTTGTGCTAGCAAATAAGTTAAAAAACAATCACATTTTTTTCAACCACCATTTTTGCTTCCATTGTTCCTATTTCAGTTTTGGAGACGCAGCTTTCCATTTCTTATAGAAGTCCTTATTTACCACTCATGACATTGCTGCTACCCATATGGCATGTTAATACACAGCTCCAGCCACTGAACTTCAGCCTTTATCCATGAGCCATTTCAAAGCTGAGTGAATACATTCTAAGAGTCAGAATCTTGTTGAAAACAAGCAGCAACCTCTGAGGGAATGATCCTAGACACTTCTGCTGCCACTTTCTATTGCTCTCCAATGCCAAGAGCTCCTTCACCTTAGGTAGAAGAGGGCAAATCTGCCTTCTGAAATGCATGCGAGGTGCATGGCCTAGAAGCAGTATCCTTCTTTCCTCAGGGATATAACAAGAAAAAGAGAAATGAGCCTGTTCCATTCTCTCTATGCAGCCAAAGCCAACTAAACTGGGAGTGACACACAACAGTTGGAAGTTGTCAGCCTCCTCCCAGTCTAAACAGGCAAAAAATGTAGCAAAATGCATCCACACAGATGAATTCAGCTCTTTTCACTTGCTTCTGAAGATATTTCAGAATCCCAACAAGGCATTTACACCCTCGTTTTAAAATATTCACCCACATCAGTTAAGATGAGGATATTTAAAACAAAAACTTACTGGTTTTGTTTCATAAAGCAATCTCCAAATACTTTGTTATTTTGCTTTGGTTATAGGAGCACAAAAGGAAAAAACAGCATTTTTGCCACTTGTCACAAAGCAGGATCATCTCCTCAGCACTTGCTGTTCGCTCAGCTTCACCTTGATCCTCTTCAAGGTTTGAAAGTGTTATTGTTTACCTGCAGCACAGGGAAGGGATTTTCTTTCTCTCTGAAGTTGACTCCAACATACTTCAAAGACTTGCCGTCCACTAGTATCGCTCACTTGTCCTGTTGTGATTCAAACACTACACCAATGGAAAAGGAGTGCTCTCCCAGATCCATTCCATCAGTGTAGTTTAGGCAAAGGGAAGGATGCTAACCACAGTGTTATCAGTACTCAGAAATGTACCAAAAAGCATTCCAAAAGCAGATTTCAAATCAACCATGCTGTCCCATTGTGCAGTTTCCTACAGTCACCAGAAAGGGAGCATAGATATGTCTCACCAAGATCTATGGTTTGGAAATAAATCTGCAATGAGTAGGCTAAAGCTAGCACCACAAGGCACCCTGCAGAGGTACTGAAGTGTGGAGGGAGGCATGCCCACACAGAATCAGGGTCTCACCCAGCTTCCCAAGCAATAGAATAAACTGCACAGTGCAGCCAGCATTCAAAGCGCTGCCCACCACGTGTGTCTGTCACACAAGAATAGAAGCTGGAATCCAGCAATAGCTTCAGGCTGGCTGAGAACGAAGCTGATTTTGGTTCTGGTCGAGTTTGGTGGTCTGCACACAGCTGTCATGTTACAAAAGCCACCATCCTGACTGGCCACAGCATTACAGGGCAGAGAACCAGCAGAGAGCTGCTGGTGGAAGCAGCACAGCAGCCCAGTGCACCTGCTCTGGGAAAAAAACAACAACTGTGAACCCAAAACTCAACTCACTTTTTTCAAGCAGATGTCTGCTCTGAAAAAACACCTTCATGCCCTCCAAGAAAATTAACAACTGAAGTTACCACACCATAACAGTTCTATGATTTACCAACAGAATGTTTTACTGTGGCTATTCACTAAAGTAGCATATTAAAAGGACAAGGTGAACAGTCCTGTTACATTAAGAAACAGAATTAAAACTTTGCAGATGTGATAGATTTTGAGTTACCTTTATCAGCAGAGCACAAACAGAGCCAGAATTTAGTGTCCACATGAAGATTTCTGGAAAGATATTTTAATACAGTGCAGAGATATCCCAGCCCCAGACTGACTCACATGGCATATAAAAACAGTGGGAATCAAATACTCCCCTGCTCCTGTTCATGACCTTGAGGGAAAGCTCATTCAGTCAGATATTCCATACCTACAAACACTCATGGAAAGTGGTACTACACAATAAATTAACACAACAGCAAAAAACACTAGCAAAAAGCCAGAAGAGAGGAGCGACTGGCAAGGCAGCCATGCCTGACACCCACAACTCAGTGCTGACTGTTGAGCTGCTGTGATCCTCGATGCCCTCATTTCATATAAACCAGAACCCTTCAGCCCCAGAATAATGACACATTTATCAAAGTGACAGGGCAAAAGGCTCAAGTTCGGAAATCTCCACCCAGGTCTAACAGCTATCACAATGAATACCACGTGCAGAAAAAGGCAATGCCTCTTGCTTACACACCTCTAAAGACAATTTCTAATCCATGTGAAAAAAAAAGAATATATAAATATACACTAATTTAGATTTATGAGCACCATGAAATAAAACTCAGATTTTGCCCGGTTGAAAATGCAGATGTGAAAAAGAACAAGTAGGAAAGACAGATATTCAATTATAAAGAGGCAGAAGACAAAACAGTAGAAACAGCTGGTCATGAATCTTTCAAAGCATATATTAGAAAAGCTTCTCAGAATTAAAAAAAAAAAAAAAGATAAAAAACCCATGGTGAGAAATGCATACAAAAATATTCCAAGAAATCCAGAGCTCAAAAATTCCAAGGACAACATTCTGGAAATCCAACAAACCTTGATTTAAATTGACAAGCATAGGTCAAATATCTCTGAGCTATTCTCAATAAAAGTCATTTCAAGGCAGGAATGAATACAGCCAGAGAGTGCACAAACTGAGTTGACCCAATTACACAACACAGGTCATCAACAGAAAACCACGTTGTACCACCGAATTTCCCATTTCCCACTCATGTTCCACTTCGGACACACAGCCCCAAAAGGAAAGGGATGGACTTCATTCATGCAATTTTATCAGAATCTATTTCTCTAATGGTAGGAGATCATAGAATGGTTTGGGTTGGAAAGGACGTTTCAGATCATCTATCTCCAACCACCCTGCTATTGACAGGGACGCCTCCCTCTAGAACAAGTGTCTTGAAGCCCATCCAGCCTGGCCTTGAATGTCTCCAGGGTGAAGGCACTCACAACCTCACCAGGCCACTTGTTCCAGTGTCACACCAACCACAAGAGTGCCACAAAATGAACCTAAAACAAGGGTTTATTAAAAACGTCTCCAAAAGAGTCAGCATTAGTTTATTAGGCTAAAAGGATAAGGATAAATATCTTCTGAATCTGACAAAATTGAAATTTAAGAAACACTTGAAACTAAATCTTTCTTTTTTCCTTTTTGAGTGTTTTTAAAACTTTTCATAAAATACCCACTTATATTCAATATCATCCATTAAACATTCTTTCCCTAACTTTAGGAAAAAAAGAGCAAATACAATCATACGAAATGTTTCACAGGAGTAATACAGAAAATCACAACCAGAGTCCTAACAATTTCTTTGGCTAATGCTATCTGAACCAATAGACACAGAGTCACCTAAATCTGTTATCCAATAGCATGCAATTGCAATGTGCACTAAACACAAATGACCCATGGAGAAGCAAAAGGACTTCTGTGAAGGAAGAGCTTTCAGAAAAGTATTAGCAGCCTTTATGTTTTGATGTCTGAAATCTTGTATCGTCAGTAAAAGTTTTCAATAATACACATCCAAATGTTTCCAAGCAAGTAAATATTCACTCCCTTAAACTGAAAATCAAACGGTATTCTTACAAGGGCACAATCAGATGTTTTCATTGAGTATAAATCAGACAGCTGCCTGCAATTGGAAATGGAGGCCAAAGGTGTGCAAGAAATGCCTTTTTTCCTTGCAGAAGTTTTTCCCTGACTTAAGGGAAGGTTTTACTTCAAGAAATGAATGTAACATTATCCAAATCTACAGGACCTACATCCTTAATGGGTAAATTTACAAGACAGTAGTTGGTGTCTTTATTTTCTTATTTTTTTTTTTTTTTGCTCCCCAGAATTTCCTCTTGGATATCACACATTCTGTCTAAGATTAAAACAGGTACAAAGGTTCTACAAACCAAAGTAAGAACTTCATGGTATCTCTGCAAATAAAGCTATCTTGGTACAAGAAGCAGAGGCATCAATGCAAATGAATCAGCGCTAACTGCTATTACTAACAGTGCAAAAAAGAAAAATGCTATTCCTTGATTTTAAGGGAGGTGAGAAAAGACTGAAAATTGCATGAAGTGAATCTTGCAGAGAAATGAGATAAAAGTTTCAGAGAAACGTGTCTCAATGTGTTTCTGTCTAAATTTCATAATCATACTTAAATACAAGCAATATATGATATATGCTTGGGATTTAATACATTACTTATAGCACAGCACTAAGCTGCACCTTAAAGATCTATACCAGTGTAACCAATGCAAAAAATAATTGGTTTTTTTTCTGGGGGGTTGGCAGACAGATGAATGGAGAGAAGACATCCTAACCAATCTTCTTGTTTCAGTACTAAATCAGAATCTCAACAGCTTAACTATCTACAAATGAACTTCTCTGAAGAAGAAACTGATTTCATTTAATTTTGTACCATTCTACAAATAAGAGGGCAGTATTTAGAGCAGATGGCACAATTTACTTCCCTCTATCTGCTACAAATACCAAATCTCATGATTTCTAAACTGTTTTCTAGTTTTGCACACAATGATTTTGGCTGGTACAGAACAGAAAAAGCAAGCTCAAACAATTCCCAACATGCCAGCTGTGCAAAATGTTGCAGATAAATACAAAAAAAAAAAACAAAAAAAACCCTATAAATTACATATTTTTACTCACCTCCACTCCCAAGATACCAAAATAATGCAAGAACCCACCAAGGTACCAATGCAGATGCGACCTAAGGCACTGACAAATGAATAACTTCTATAACTTTCAAGGCAATGCAAGTTCCCAGCTGCCTGCTTTCTTTCCCCAGCGTAATAAGATGCAACACGAACTCAGTTTACAGTATGATGCCATATTTTGGCTGGAAGGCGTAAGAGATCTGGATTTAACAATGTGTTAAATCAGAGCATAGCACCTGTGCCTTACTTTTGGCCTGCTTGATTTCCCCAGGGGCCAAAGACATGCCTGCCACCTGGAGATGGGCAGCTGCCTGACTCGCTCTTCCCAGCACAGCTACATGGACTTCAAGTCCCAAACCTGACTGTGATGGTGGGGAGGGAAAGCACTTTGAATGCTATCAAGTGCTTCAGTGAAAAGGGATAGTCCCTGAAAGAAAATATTTAACACTGCTTACATGCATCTTTCTCATCATCTCCTCCCGCTTGCCAGAGTTGATATAAGAAACATTACATTATAATTCAGACAACTGTTTCCAGCGGCCACGTTGCAGACAGAAGGATCAACACCTGCTGCAAAGAGACACGGGAGGCTCGGCTCTCCTGCAAAACACTCCACAACACTCCTCTAAGCCGCAGAGAAGGTTCTCATCAAACGTTTGCATTCTCTGAAGCTGTCTTACTGACAAACATGGTAATACGATGTGTAATGAAAGGGGATAAAGCCTTGCTTCCCAGAAAATAAAATCAGACAGCTGATTTTACCGGAGGAAAATAAGGAGGCTGCAGCTCTTGCTAATGGCTTTGTAAGTGTCTAATTTCTAAAGCTAAAAGCTTCCTACACTTAAGTGATGAATTTGGAAAGGAGAAATTAAACAAAGGTGTGTTACACACACTGTCTCACAGGCATGTTAACTTCTGCCTCTTCTCTGAGGGTAATTTGTACATTTCAGCTTTCTGCATTTCACAATTTCATCGTCATTTGGAGCAGCAGTAACGGAGACATGTTGCTGAAAGCACTTCAGATTTTTTAGGCTGACCTTCTGTTTACTGCTTCCCCACACAGATGAACGCCAAAATACCAGATCAATTCTTCTGTCCCACTGCCTTTCTTCTCCAATCTCCAAATGTATTCAACTACTCACAAATACTGTGTGACTGCTTGGAAAAACCTACTATATATATCTCCCTCTCCCCCATCCCCTCCCCCCCAGACCATTCCTCCATAAAACAGTTAATCTTGAAACGACAATGCTGTCACCTTCCTTTTGCAAGTTTCTGCCATTGCTGTCACTATGGAAACAATCAGAACTTCAAATACGTTAGCAAGCATGATTTCTAAAATATGAAAGCGCCAAAGGTAAAGATTTTACATAAAAAACAATCAAGACAAAATTAGCTTGTTAGCATGGAAAGACTGGCTTTAAAGATTTTCAAGTTAATATGAAGTCCTAGGGCGAAACTGCAGTGAGCCTTGGCCAAAGAGAGCTGCCATTGCAGCATCACACATCAAGACACACAGCCAAAGGCTGCAACTACCCGCCAGGACTGCAAGCATCCCTTTTCCATCTGTTTATAACACAAAAATAAAGGCACTAAACAAAAGTAAGCCAGTATATTCTCAAACCATTACATTAATCTGAAAAATTCTATACAACATACAGGAAATGGGATCCGTTTCTTTGAGATTCAAGAATCATTAAAACAAGGAAGGTCCCTGTAGCTTGCACTGCCTATATCTCAATAGCAATCCAGTCATCTTCCTCTCTGTTCATCATCTTCATTCACTTCCACAACAGATGCAAACTCAAAGCCAATTATTCTTAGTCTCCCAACCAAAGAAAGATTTAAAGCAGATCTTAGAGAAACAGTGGCTACAGAGCTTGGTTGGACAGCTATTCTGCTGTGTTGTGGCTTCAGCAATGCAAAAGCAGTAAGAGTGGGCTCACGCAAGCCCTGCATGTGCAGAAGAAGCAGTTTTCCCCCACTCCCAAAGCTCACCACATACTTCACTTTGACATGTTGGCTCAATTATAGCACACGGGAACCTCCAGGGAACAAATACAGCTTTTTGAGACAACTCCCTCCCCACCACACACACATGCTCACTCTGCTTTTTTAGAAACTCATTTCAGTGAATGGTTTGTGTTTCATTTTTCTCTCCCTTCAGTACATTATTGCGATGTACCCCCTCGTGCTGCTGCTCTCCTCACCTGCACTGGCTTAAAAAGTGAGCCACTATTCTACCTCAAATTCAGCTGCTAAAGTTCAAACACAGAATGCAGAAGCAAGAGGGACTCCTCCTTATTCCAGTGCAGAACACTCCAGCTTAAGAAAACAGAGCAAGAAAACAGCTCAAACGCAAAACACGCATTTTTTAAGAAAACATCACAAAATCTAAAGAATACATGTACTCTTATTAATTACATGGCAAATGTTAAGTGCCAGGTGCCACTTCAGGCAGAAGCCTGCCATCTAGTTAGAGCTGGACAGGGAATCCTGGAGACTGCTCGCTGCCCTTAGGACTTGGCTGAAGGACTCTGCACATCCACTGCATTCAGCATCATCCACACACAGCAAACTGCCACGCCCTTATATTTCAATTCTCCCAAGTGGCTTAGTAAAAAAATGCTCTACTGTATTCTTAACATAAAAACGATTCTGTTCTTCTTTGACTGCATAATACCTTACTGACTGCTGGAAATTACTATACAAAGATGCTGAGGGGTCCGGAGGACAAGGTGTGTGGAGAGCAGCTAAGGTCCCTGTGTTTGCTCAGCCCAGAGCGAAGGAACTCCGGGGAGCCCTCATGGCAGCTACAGCTCCTCACAGGGAGTGGAGGGCAGCGCTGAGCGGCATGGAGCTGTGTCAGGGGAGGGCAGCTGGGGGTTACAGAAAGGGTCTGCACCAGAGGGCGGTGGGCATGGAACAGGCTGCACAAGACAGCGAGCACAGCCTGAGTGCTGGAGTTTAGGAAGAATTTGGACACTGCTCTCAGACACAGGGTTTGGATTTTGGATGCTCCTGTCTGGAGCCAGGAATTGGATTTGATGATCCCTTCTAATGTGGCATATTCCACGTTTGGTTTTTATGACAAAAGGAAAGTATACAGTCCTGGTCACCTGAGCAGCAGCTCAAGGTACTGGAAGATGGAGTTATTCCCTTTGTCACTTGAAACATGTTTTCAATTTTCAAAATAGGAGATTATATAGTGTGGCTGAGATTTCCTCTATTAGACCACAGAAGTCAGCTGAGACGAAACCAGAAGAGAATGAAGGATTTAGAATTCTGCAGTATCAATGTGATCAGGAAGAAAAAAAGTTGTAAACTACAGAACTGAGAGGGAACAGAGAACAAAGCGAGCCGAATTAACAGATCTGCAGGAGTCCCCCTTCCACCCAAAAGCATCTTCTACAAACAGTAAGTGAATTATAATGCTTTGTTTCTCTGGTAGTTAATGATCACACGGTTCACAATCTATGGAGACTTCACAACAGCACAGAAAACAAAAACTCAGAGCAGGAGTTTATCTTGCTCAAATATTGGACAATGTGAAGGAAGTCACCTCTTTTTTTTTTTTTTTTTTTTTTTAAGTTTGAAGAAATCCTAAATTAAAATATTCATTTGATGTAATCAGCATTTAGAAATTGAGATAGACATTGTACCTTATGAGTTTTTATCCTATCTAGTCACACATGACCACTCCCACTAATTGCTATCTGCACCTCAAAATTAAGAACAAGAGTGGCCACGCGTTCCACAGACAAATCTAGGCACGTCCTGTTCGCAGTTTGGTTTGCTTCTGTTCAGCTCTTCTGAATAACTCTTTGATCTCGTGTGGATGAAGAAATGTAAAGAGGGAGTTAATAATCAATCTGTGCCAAAGTATTCACTATTTCCAAAACGTATTCCACGTTTGCCACATCTTCGCAACAGTTCCAAACTTTTCAATTTGGAATCATTTTTGTACATCACTATGCTACTGCTCATTTTTGTACAGCTCTCCTTCCCTATCTTTCTTGTATCTCATTTTATCCTTTTCACTTCCTTTAAGCAGAGTACAGAACTACATTTTGATGCCCATGTAACAGCATGGTTTCACCACAGTATATTTCAGTATTATCATCTCTTGTGCATTTCAAGGGATTATAGTACAATTCTCAGACCGCAATTATAATAAGCTACTCTAATCGGTCTGATGCTAATTACAGCATGACCTCTACTAAAAACTGTTTTTAGGACTCTGAACAACTATTAAAGATGGTGATACAATACTGAGTTGAGAAAATCTAAGTAGTAAACACTACATGGTTTTGCATTTACTGGATGACTTCTGCTGAATCAATTATGCTGCGAGATCATCAGGGGAGATAGTTTGCAAAACTCCTTCATATACACGTAAGGAGCTTGCATTTTGGGAGGTTATTACAGGGCATTTGGAAAGGAAGCTTAAGGAACAGCAAATCCAAGTTACCTCATCTCAGAATAAGAAGTTCACACCATGATTTAAGGTGCCTTAGCTTACTATATATTGACTTCTTATCTTTACAAACTTAATTTCATCTTTTCCAGTGAACTAAGGCAAAGAGGTCTCCAGCAGTCAGTATGGCAATTTATCCCATTCTCCACATGCCTTCAGAAAACAGCATGCTAGGTAGAACGGATGCTTGAGTGAAAACATTGTCTTGTGATAGAGGATATATCAAAAAGTGAAAGTTCATTTACCAGACTCTGAGATGAGCATTTTGTATTGATGGAGAAAAGGACCATAAAAGGGTCATCGCATCTCTATAAGTGTCATCCCCTGCAGTCCCAAGACTGGTTACTTTCAATCTCGCTACTTGGATATAACTTGCAACAATTCTCTAAAGAGGAAGAACTTTAGAATAAATGGAATGCTAAATCTGTCTAATTTATGGTATGGAGACCTGGTCAGCTGGGGCCCAGGTTAATTTTATCGGCTCCTTATCTCAGCAGAAATATGCAGGGAAGCAAAGATGAAGTCTGTGAATAAAGTCCCTGATGCCTGATGCATCATGTACATAAGTAGTCAGAAATACTGCTCCCTTAGTGCAACTAAAAGCATAGCCACAAATCAGCCACCTAAAGCACAATTTGTGCATTTAATCAAACCCTATTTTGGTTGCACAAGTTGACCAACAGGCTTTAAAGGCTGAAGTAACAAAGCACATCTGGGATAAGAGACTGATATCAGAGAACTGTGCAGCCTGATGAGCAATTAACAACATGGCAAATCAGTACTAGTGAGGAAAAAGGAGTTTCATTATTTGTGATTCAGCAGAAGAAAAATTTTTTAGGATCTTGCCTATAAAATGGCATATAAGGGAAGCAAATACAGGACTGAAAAAAAATGTAGGGTTATCATTGGTCTTGCAGTGATATCTGTCTAATCCTGTCTAATCAAAAAATGTACCTACAGTTTGAAATAGATATGCAGTTAATCTTCTCATGTTGTTCTTCCTTCGCATATTCAGAAAATGAAATTGCATCTGTTACCTCTTCGCTCCTTGATTACCTGATTAGTGAGCAAGATGTCATCTCACTGTGATTTCTTGGACTTTCATTCTAACAAATTAATTAAATGGAAAGGCCAAAACATCATGTAGAAAATTCTTGCCTTTCATTATTTTAATATGTCATTCCAAACTGGAAGATACTTTTCATACACATACCCGAGGTTCACAGGTAGAAACCAGAGACAAAAAGGGGGCAACAAGGCACTGCTGGCAATCTCATCAAACCACAAATGTGGGCTAGTCAGATACTGACTCATTACCTGCGAAAGACTGAACTTGTTCTAGACATTCTCATACTCTGAAACAGAGCACCAACAAGGCAAACAAGCTTCAGATTTATTACTTCTGGCAAATGACAGAGGTGTTCGGTCACATAACAGCTGTCTTGTAAGAAAATAAATGAAATCCAAACCATTTTACTGATTCTGTGCTGTTCCAGAAGTAACACTGGACACGACCTCTGACCAAATGCAGCTCTGTCAGAGTCCAGCAGGCTCCCTAGAGTAGTCACACACTACCAGAACAACCATAGTCAAAATCAACATGTGAACCCAGGTCTTCATTTTTCACAGTTTATCCCAGCTGCTTTACATATTCCTCTGCATTAACTTAAGAGGTGAAGATAACCTGCTCAGTAAATATGAACAAGCAGCAAAAAGGCATAAAACTTCACTTACTGTTCAGTAAATACTTTAATTCTATGAATTCCATTGCTGATATTTGTACCCCTTTTCTTTGACGAAAACAAACTAAGCAGTTACCCTGCTGACAGAACAGAATCACTAAATCCACATAAAGTTCACAATTTTTGTGGAAAAGGAATAGAATGACAATCATATGACATACATTTATCACACGCCTAACACACTTCTGGAAACTGGATATGTTCAGCAAAAAGCACACAGAGCAGGAATTTAGACAGAACAAAATGAAACGCCTGAAAGCAAGGTTCTTGGCAAGGAACTGTCCCCATTTAGATGAAGAAAGACTGCATTTCTCAGCAATTTTTCAGACCCAACACAAATTCAAAGCTTGTACTTTGAAGAATTTCTCCTGCCCTTCCTAGTTCATGGAAATTCCATCTCCGTCAGCCAATTCAAGGGAATCTGAACAGCAAATTCCATTAACCTGAACTCTGAGACAGCAACTTGGCTACTGTGAGTCACTGACAGCTGGGAATAATCCTACCAGCTTTGGAGAAACACCAAATTCAGCGTGATATCCACCCCCATGTACTCTAGTGTACGAAATCCAGCAAATCTGAAAGGAATCACAAGGATCCTACCACATACTGGAGAGGGAGATGTCAGTCTACTTGAAAAAATCCCTCAACAGAGAGGGAGCCTGCTTCAGGCAGCCCCTGTGCCCACAGCTCCTCAGCACTTTATGTTCAAACCTGATGTTTCTAAAACAGAGATCTGAACTTTTACCTGCACCTGAGTTTCTGGTTTGGGTGATGATCTGAAAAGTGGGCTTAGACAGCTTTCCTGCACAAAGCAGTTATGTTTGCAGTCACCTCCAGAACATCAGTTCTCTGGGCACCAGAAATGAAGGGGAGAGGGCAATATTATCGTATGCAAGGAACTGCTTCACTTTTCACATGCATAAAAGAGTGTTTAAGCCCTCCTCCATCACAGATCACAGACACCACAGAACACCAGGGATGAGCCATCATCTCTTTTCAATGCTTAAAATTACACTGTGCACTGTATACAGCTCTTGCTAGCCAGGTAGATTGATTGCATCCCTTCAGCTTAACCAATTACACAAAAATCACAGAAGGCACACAGTATGCAATTAATTTAAAAGAATGAGAGAAACGAGGAAAGAAGCAACTTAATTCAGATCCTCCAAACTTCTACAAAAGCAGATTTGGAAGCAAGGAAGTTGTTGGTGGTTTTTTTGTTTGCTTGTTTTTAAAGAAATCCATATCTTCTAGAGGACTACAACACAAGCAAAACTCAAAAACTGCCCTGAGACAACACATAAGCTTTGTTTGGTCTAATGGCCCTGTCTGCAATAGGAAGTTTTAGGGAAAAAACTTGATACTGCCTCCATCTCACTTATATCATTGAGTTTCATGATTTATCTGCAAAAGGTAAAATGACCAAAGATGCTTACTAAGCCCCAGTACTACCATAGGAATTGCTAAATTGGACCTTATTGGAAATGATTATTCTCAACAACCCCCAAGGTACAGAGAATTATTCTTTATGATTATTTGATAAAATTACAATCTCATAACTATAACTTCTTCCAGGCCAGATCCTCACATCAACCTGCCATCTCTTGCTATTAAGCTAATTTCTTGGTAGCTTCCAAATCCTTCTGCATGCTGTGTTCTCCAATACTGCTCCTCACCACCTCCTGACAGAAGAAATACTCCAAGTACAACTGGCAACTCCAATTCATATTGCTGTGCCAAAAGACAGTCAGAGACAGACTTCTGACATGCAGAACCCACTGTGAGTTGCATGCAGCACACTCCTTACTTCAGTATCCTTCTGTTAAGAGACTATCAGTCTCCTTATTCAGAAAAGCTTTTATGATAGGTGTCATAGAGGAAAAAAGTCACACAGCACCCCCTTGCTTTACACGGCATATTTATCTATGTGCAAAGACAGGACAAGAATCTTGCCTTGCCTTTTCTGATTTCAAATGTATACCCTGAAATTTATTAGACATCTTTGAAATGGCCAAAGGAAGAGGGGGAGGAAAAAAAAGAAAAAAGAAAAAAGTATAACACCATTTAGGCATTAAATATCTCTATTAAAAACTTTACTACAGGAAACAATAACAACTGACCAAATTTCAATCTGTGTATCTCAGAATGTTCAAGAACTAGAAACCCAAGTTTCAACTCTGAAAGTCCAGCTTTCTAATGGAATGTATTTGTGTTTAATCTTGACTACTCATTCCAAGATATTTTTCTTTGTATGAGTTTAAAAAGCCTCTTTAGGCTACTAGTTGGGAACTTTCAGAATGTTTTACCCACGGCTCTCTTCAGGTCCTAAGATATTAAGCTGGTGACTCTAATACAGAGTATTTTTACGGTACAGGTAGATAACACCAGTATTTTTAAATAGAGAACAAGAATAAGGAAATTTGTCTGCAAAAGACCAATACACACATAACTGACAGCCTAAAGTTTTATGGATGCTCCTGAAGAATGGACGTCAAACCTTATGCATGACATCCCCATTTCTGACAGTTAATGCAGTCCTGAAAAACAGACTAATATAAACTTTATGGTATCACCTATTTACTTTCATCTATGAGGTATAAATATTGTCCTATAAACACAGTCTTGTTGGTAGCTTATCTGCGTGCAGACAGAGCACAAACACTACTTCACAACGATAAAGCACTGAGATGTTTTTAGAAGTTCCCTTTTGTGCTAACACTCTTTTATTTTAATCTATTCACTGCCAATTGAAAACACTTGTAAAATGACACCCACACTTCACCTTCACGTGTCTGGCACACACAGTATTTCACTGACAAGGGAGACTTGGAGAAATTCCTACTCAAGTACTACCAGCTCCTTCCCAGTCACAGCAGGGCAATAAACATAAACCCATCTCGTAAGTAGGTCTGGCTGGTCAAAACCTGTTCTCTTTCGAGGAAAGCTTGGGTGCCACAGTTAGTCTCAGAAGACAGTTGATGTGTTAGACATCAGATTTGATGTGGAATTCACACAACTGTAGAAAATAGGTGCTCACACACTCCTCAGCCATCTTTTCCCATGGCAGACACTAAGTAGAAATCATATTTTTATTACTGTTTATTTCTGGGGTCTTAGAGATTTCTATTGCTCTCAACTCAGATCTGTGCAGTAGGTGAAACACGCTCACCTTTCAGCTCCACTGGTTTGCAGTGCTGCAGAATGCCACAAAATTTACACTAAACCATAATTTAACCAAGCTTTGATGGCTGATGATCAAAACTTTATGAGCTGGTAGATTAGATTCTTCCCATTGCAACCCTAGGTACAGTTTAAGGTGACAGGTTCGGTGAGTTTAAATTTATCAGTTCCTAAGAACATACCTCTACATCAAAGGGGATAGAAGTTAAATACTCACCCTTTCAGCAGCACCTTTGTTCAGAAGCCAGCACACAGAGCAAAAGCCAACAATGCCTGGCTCACAGTCAACCCTCCAGCTGGGGAAAAAAATAAAAAAGAGTAAAATGGGTCTGGATTAGAGGTACACAGGAAGGAAAGATCAAAGATTACTTTATGGGAGTATTAAGATCATCATGTACAGGTTGAGC
The DNA here is from genome assembly GCF_019238085.1 of Lagopus leucura. NCBI lineage: Eukaryota > Metazoa > Chordata > Aves > Galliformes > Phasianidae > Lagopus > Lagopus leucura. The sequence goes on along the minus strand of NW_024962255.1, from coordinate 15,097,526 downwards.
AAACAATCACTTTGTTCTAAAGATGAACTATTCAACAAGACAGTGCACACACTATTGTGCCTCCTTAAGTCTCAGCAACCAGAAGACAGAATTTTGTAACACTGAAATTAGATAAAATGAAAGGCAGGAAGGGAGAGAACACGGTAAGAACTTCCTGGCTTGTTTAAGAGGTGACAGCTCACTAGTCAGGGTTACAACTTCCATGACAGTGCCATCGAGTCACTGAGTTCAGCTTTAAATTTCACATGAGGACCCTTCCTATAATGAAAGTGGTAAAACAGCCTCAGATGAAGTTCTCTATATACTGGAATTGAGACAGCAGCTTAAATCCCTGTACAGATGCGTGTAGAGACCACGTATAGAAATGCAGTGTACATTAGTTTTGTCTTCGTGTCGTTTGAAAACTAAGGTTCCATTTCTACTCTTTACAAAGGAAACCCCAAAACCGGTACACTTCCCAAATTCTTTACATAATCTCCTCCAGTTAATTGCAGGGCTGCCTGCCAACCAAACACAGCCACATAACTCCACTCACAAGCCTGCAACGTGGGCAGCTGCTCCACATGGTGACTCCTCATCATCTCCCTCCACCACACTAGAGCCTAGGGTACCTGACAGCCTATCCAGAAAAGAAGGAACTGGCACAGCAGAAGCTTTTCAGGTTCACTGCCAGTTTGGCAAAAGGCAAACAAGACGTCTAGGGCCACCCTTCATTCTCTCAGATGCAGTCACACTGGCTTTCTGACTGCAATTTAACATACAATTTCATCCGCTATGGAAAAATTCTCTGCTGCCTTCCTCTGCACTAAAGAGGCTACGCTCTTGTTCTCACCTCCTGTCCCTTGCAGGCTGGCTGAACATAACTGCAAGGAGTAACTCACAGTCTGGGAGATGCCTCTCCATCATGTACCTCGATCAAAACAGTGCAACCAGGCCTTTATCAGTATTAGTTTACTCCCATTTATCTCCAACCACAGCTTTTAGGCAGTATGTAGCAACATAATGCTCTTGAAAATCACTCTCAAAGCTTATTCACCTTTCTCTACCCCCAATATTTTTACATCATTTGCTCTAATGCTCCTTTTTAAAGCATATTTTCTAAAGAAAGGCAGGATCTAGGATTGGTATGCAATCACATAGATTGGAACTGGCAGGAAGCATTAGGGATGCAAAAATAAGAAGGTAAGAAAGGCTGCCAACTTCCCCTAATACCTCAAAAGCAAACAGAAATTAAATGGGTGAAAGAGCCTTACTAAATTATCCAACCTATTTTCATCTGAACATGGACTCTTTGATGTTAGATTATTTTCCAGATATTTCTACAAGTCTATATATACAAATATATATATATATAGTTTGTTCTTCCACCCCTTGCTTTGGGGGTGCATTTCATAATCTCATTCCCTCATTTCCAGTTATGTCCCTTCTTACCTTATTATATTAATTAGTTTTCACCTTTCAAGTATGCACCTCTCAAGTTTTCACTGACTGTTATCACTTCTCATAACAGCACTCCATTTATCACACTGCCAAGGAAAGCATATCTACCCATCCCATCAATCCTTTGGTCTGTACTCACATGCCATTTTTCCCTCAGCTCTGTTCAGTTAGTTTCTATCTGTCCAGAAACAAGATTTTTGGCCCTGTGCGCTTGGCAAGTTAACTCTCACAGTTGTTCCAGAAGGAACTGTTCTTCAACTTGTATAACCCCAAATCATATTAACTTGTTGCTTGCTTTCACAACGCATCTGCAAACTGGTTGATCTGCTGCACAGCCACCCACCCCAAAGGCTTGGAACAACACTCGTGCTTTTCCAGTCCCACTCTCCCTGGATGCACACATTTCAGGTTAACTGCTTTTTGACTACATTCTTTCCAGCACCTCCACACAAATGGGAAATACCTAATTTCGATAATCTCTCCCTATTTCTAATACCTCTAGTTCTTGTGTGTTAAGTGGCCTTCTTCACCAACATTTGATTTACCTACAACATTTAGCCTCAGAAGTCTGGAAAAAAAGTAGCCTATCAGAAGATTCTCAGAGCCATGCATTTCCCAGCAAGACACAGAGAGAGAAGGTGTCCACGTGACCCAACATGATGTTCAGCACAGCTGTGAACGTGTTTATATTTCTGAGATTTCCTGCAGAGAATTTCCTACTTTCAGCCTAAATCACCTAATGTAAAAGGACAGGAGCAGACCAAACAACCCAACATATCTTAAGCCACGTATGCTACACAGTTAAGCCAACAGCAGTGAGAAAACTAGGCATTTATCTTGCTTCGCTTTCCCACACATTAACCAGCCACACGCTGCTGTGGCCACCACTTGTTGCAGTGCCCATGGAACTTTCCATTTTTAGATTCAGTTTATCGTTCACCTGTGCATTTATAATGGCACATGAGATTACAGAGTGACAGGAGAAAAGCTAGACTGTGTGTAAAGCTATGCCACTAAAAAATGTCCGCTATTGGCCTTGTATTTCCATTTGTAAGCAACACCTCAGTACAGGAAAATAAAGCTGAACGACTGTAAACTGAGAAGGCTGCAAAAAAAATGAAGACTATTCAGGTAGAGAGGGAAAGAGAATCACTTTGAGCATGTGAACATGGAAGATTTTCGCACGGCTGCAGGACAAGATGAACTGAACACAAGGTAGATCTGTTAAGGAGCGGAATTCCTTCCAGGATTAAAAAAAACCCTATGGAGTAAAGGCATACAAGAACACATTGTTTATCGGAACGTTCTCAAAAGATTTTGTGAAGTCCTTCACAAAGGGCTACTCAAGTCACTGCGCGGGCAAGAAGAACAAAGTACTGTCACAGGCAGGAAACTGACAAAAAGGATCAAAATGGGCATTGCTGATCAGATTTGAGCGTGGAAGAAGGGTATTTGGGCAGCTCTCAGAGATTAGTATCGATTTTCTTTTGGGTTGTTGTTAAGTATCTGCAAGAGGAAGCAAAGGATGTTTCAGCTGAACACAATTTTCAGTAAGGCTGACTGCACACACCAAAGGTTGTGTGCTGGGTTAGGAAATTCTAACACGAAGGGAACCCTCAGACATTTGGCAGCTAGAGCAACAGAGTACCAGAAGGACACAAGAAACAAAAAGAGAGGCCTTTGCTCATGTGCTCTAAATTACCTGCAGAAACTCTAAGGGTTTATGGTCCGATTAGTACAGTTAAAAAATAAACAAGGCACTGAAGAAATTAATAATATTCACAATACATATAGTAGTATTCTTTACTGTATACTTATTGACAGTACTTTCACCTTCAGTTTGTTTCAGTTCACTCTGCTCAAACTGTACTGAACAGAGATGAAAATCCTCACAAAAATGATCAGAGCAAAGAATATGCTTAAAACTGAACGTAAACCCTCCAGAATCAATTTCAGTGCCCCTAAAAGCACAAGAGAACAGGCGTGAAAGGAAGTTCTTTCTGGTAGGATCAGTGATATCTAAAGCTTCCTGACACATTTGCCTTTTATCTCTGCTAACATTTTCCAGGGCAGAACTTCAGGAGATCCCTAGACAATCCACTCCATTTAACCACTTGTGCTGTTGGAAAGCTTTTCCTAAAGTTTAGTCTAAATTCTGTACTTTAAGCCCTTTACATCTGATCTCATCCTATGTGAATGTGGAGGAAAAAATATTCTTTTTCTCTTCGCAGCACACTTTAAAGTTTTTAAATGAATTTATCTTCTTCAGCCTGAACAATCCTGATTCTTTCTTTTCTTGTAGGGCACATTTTCACTGCTATTGCTTTCTCATGAGCTATTTCCAGTTGGTCCTCATCTTTCCTAAGTGTGGCGTGCAAAAGAGGCTGCAGCATTCCAGCTGACATCTTACCACTTCATGCTAGAGAGAAAGATAAGTTGTCTCAGCCGCTGGGCTCCTTCATACACATTATTTGCAGTGTTGACTCATGTGAGAGGTATGATGCTCTATGCCACCTGCTTCTTTTCCATTGGCCTACTACTTGGCCAGCCTTGCCAGTTCCACACTTGTGCAGCTGATACATTGTGCCTGAGCAAGTTGTTTACTTCAAGCAACAGCAAAACACACACTGCAATCAAAAGCCAAGTTATTTAAAATGGAAAGATAGAATCAGAAGAAAAGCAGCCTATTTTATTCATCAGTAGAGCAGTAACTTTGTAACGGCTGGTAAAACACACAAAAACAGAAACATCTTCAGTTTCCAGAAGCACAAAGGAGGTGGGTATTTATGCAGTTCTGCTGGTTTGGGTTTTTTTAATCTCACTGCTGTCCAGCAAATTTCTCAAATGCTTCTGAAACTCACTCACAACTGTCTACTTTGGAGATCTTAGCACGCCCTCCAAAACAACTGATCATCAGGTACACAGCTCTGCTTTAATGCAATATTCTCATCCTTTCTTCCAATTTCTCCTAAGTGTATTTTATGATGTAAGTCAGAAAAGACACTGGGTTATATGGCAATAAGAATTATGATTTCAAAAAAAAAAAGTTACCAAATGACAGATTTTTTTCTTGCACGTTTGTGCACAGACCCATGAATTCTGAAAGCCATCGTACAGAGTGTATGTCAAGACCTAACACATCACCTACAGTTAAAGTAGGAAGCTATTTTCATGACCAAACTGTTGAAAAGCATATCATTTTTATTTCAACTATGTTCTCGTTGCTATTTACATTACAGCACGCACTGAGGAGCTTCAGCCAAGACTGGGATTGCTGTATGTTATGAAATCTAGCCAAACACAGGCACGCATCCCCATCTGTGTACACAATCAGGATTCTGTATACTTAATAGAAGACCAGCCCAGTCCTACATACTTCTCTAAAAAAACAGAGATAGCACACAGCAATCAGAACAGAAATCTTATCCTAATTTGACAAAACCATAGCCGAGGTACCAAGGAATTTAATTACCAAAGATCAGAAGAAAGGCTGAGCGAGGGACCTACGTCCAATTTTCTAAACCCGTTACAACATATTAACCACTAAACAATCCTTCTGCATTCCCTTCCCTAATCACCAAAGCACACTGATGGAAGATGTCTGCACTTAATGCTTACCCACAGGATCACCAGTGCTAAACAGCACACAGCCATTCTCCGAGAGGAAGTATCCATGACTTCATTCTTTACCACCCTGAATTCAGAATGCCTATATCACTGCTTTCTTTCTACCTTCTCAGTCAGCTCATAGCAAAGGCCTACAAAACATGCTTTAAACAAACAATTTCTCAATCAAAGCAAACCAAGAACTCAGTTACTACAGTCCAATTGCTAGCAGTTAAGCCAGGAAAACTAAAAAGCTGTCTTAGATACTGCACCCTTGAAGCAGAAGTATCACAGAATGCTACTAGAACACTTGTGGGGAAAAAATAAATCACACCTGGAATAAAGTACAGCACCTCTATATGTGAGCAAACAGAATCAACGGAAAAAAAAAAATCATTAGAACTGTCATTTTCTTCTGTGTTTGAAAAAAGCATAGTAAACAGGCAAGTAAGCATATATTTGCATGAAGAAAATCAGAAACACTGCAGGAAATAATGGAACAGAGAATAGCTGAACCAGAAAGTAGGTTAGAAAGAGACATCTCTCCAGAGCCCTAACAAATCCATTACAAGGCCCTAGGGAAATGTTAAAAAACAAGGGACTGTTGTAGAGACATCTAACACTCCTTTACGTGACACAGCGGTTATGCATTCAGCAGGAAGAGTAATGCAGCACGCTGAAATGAAATCCACAACTGCAAATAGAAATAAAAAGACAAGACGGCTTTTAATCAATGGCACGCACAAGGTAACATATTTGGGACGGGTACAAATGGTAGGAGAACTTTGGGTTTATTTCAAAATGCAGGGAAGAATCCACAGAGAAAGCTGGCAGAAGGTACCACCAGCACAGTACCTGCAGCTTAGTGACAAAACCCAGTGCAGCATTACAGCAAAGCACAATGCAGCATGCAAACCAGTGACTACTGATGTGCACGGTGGGCAAACAGGAAACATTTAACTGCGTACTTGATGACCTATTTTGTTCCTTGTATATTAACAAAAGCCTTCTAATCACTTTATGTTAGTATCCAGGCAACAGCACCAGCCATGCATATAACAGATCAGGATGCTATTAATACATCTTTAAGCTGGGACAGATGACAAATTTTCACCGAGGCACTGGAGAGTGCCAGGCCTCCCCACCAACACGCCCAATTATACAGCGTGCTGTAACAGAGCAAGTAAGCTGCTGCTGCTGCATGTGTTGTCACGGGACACAAATTCCACTCACACCATGTGAAACAACTACTTCCAGTCACAGAGCAGGAAAGTACTACGAGATTTGGTGGGAAATGGGTTAGTGGGACATAAATGCCACAACTTGCTTTCCACCGCATCTGCAAATGCCTGAGAAGAGGATGGACCACAGCCAATGAACGCTTCTGCTGCTGTGGATCCATTCTGCTGCCAAATCTTCTCACCTTTGAGTGACAGATTGCAGTTCTCACTTTCATCTCATATTTCTCACACGCAGCATTCAATCTAGCAATCTAGACTTACAGTAGAAAACAGAAGAGCCATCCCACTAAAGATAAGGCAGTGTATGTGAACAGCGAAATGGCAGCGGGATGTGCTGGCTTGTACCAGAGAGTAGTACACTGACCTCAGCTAATACAAAATCCATCCCATCTCTCTGAAAGCAGTGCCTGTACTCTATTAATATCACAAGATGAACTTCAGCTGTATAAATAAAACCTCTCATTTCAGCTGAGTCCTCAACATCTCTCTGGCATCCATCACCTTCTCCACAACACGGCTCTCAGGAAGGCCCTCTCTGGAGGTTTCCACACAAGCATACGCTCGACAGGAATGCATGTCTTATTATCTCCTTTGGGCTAACATCCACACAAAATTATGTGGAAATTAAGAAAAAGAACAGTGAAGTTCTGAAGGAAATGCTCAAGTCAGTAGGGTTTAAAATGAAAGCTCATTGTCTGGAAGTCAAAGGGATGCACGTTGTCTTTTGGAGGCTCACTAACAAGCTGGGTGACTTCAAGAACATCTCTTCAGCTTTCCTACATTGAAAAAAAATCCTCCTCATCCAACCTTCTTAGGTACCTTGCTTTGAGAACTAAAAAATAAATACACTGTAAATTGTCCTATTATTATTACTGCTGTTACTATGGGGGCTGAGACTGCCGTCAACAAGCAAGGAGGACATAATTTAATTTTCTTCAAATATTTATTATGAGACAACACAACCATCTGTTTAACACTCACTATATTTAGTTTCTGTCTTAAAAAACACAGGGAAGGAAATATCAGCTTCTGCCTCTCTCTTCCACGTATCCTTTCCAGCCACACAGCACTCATGAATGCACAGCCAATATCCTTTCAGCTACAGCACATGAGAAACTGCAGGAAGGCAGACAAAATTTCAGCTTGGATGAAAACAATTCCAACCTCAAATGTATTCTACAGTACCAGAAACAGTCTCCAGTTTTAGAAGTATTAAATAAATGTTATTTTCAGCTTTGAGGACAAAGAACAGGATATGAAGGGAAATGGAGGGATGAGAGCAGATAGATGGCAATAAAGAACACGATGACTACGTGCTAAAACAGGGCAGATACAAGAATATTGTCTTTCCATAAAGAAATAGCAACTCTTTAATAAAATTAATTTATCTCCATCATATTATAAAATAAACCATCATTCGTAAGTAACAACTGTTACATGAAGGTGCCTTTGGTTTCATAATGAATTCTATTCAGATGCTTTTATGAAAGGGCTTCTCCCAACAGCCTGCTGGCAAAAATGTAATGCCTCACACCACATCACTGGGACTCTGAGATAATACAAGCCAAGGAGGCAGCATAAATCTCATAATGAATTAATTAATTACTTAATTAATACACAGAGTGAATCTGCTGACGAGAAAAAAACAAAAAACAAAAGGCACCAGCTACAATGCACCGATTCCCTTTTATTCTTCCCCATTCCATCAGCAGCAAGCCAGGCACACAGTGCTGATGAAGGACAACCGGTGCTCTCCCCACGCTGACACGGCACCCAGCTCCCCTCGCCAGGCTGGCCTCACAGCCCTGCCACCCTCCTGCCGTGCACTGGGAGGTGAGAGCCCCAGCCTCTCCTCTGCTTGGACAGACACAACTGCAGACAGACTTCACTACAGAATGAAATGGCACTGGTTTCTTAAGTAGAACGAGATTTGAGAACAGGTCAGATACACGCCACTGCCTGCCCGAATAACGTGCTGCTAACGGGATCTATTACTGTTACAGGTCTTTAGGATTGCTCCAAACAATTCTCTACTGCTCCTCACCCCCACAAAAAGCCTGCTTTTAATTTATGTAGCCTGCCTGCACTGCAGAAGGTTTGTACCTTATATTTTTAACCAGTGTAATAATTGGAATAAAACACCTTGCTTTCAGAAACTGTTTTTCAGCACCTGCAGTTTACTAGAGACACTCCGCCCTCGATGGCAGAACAGCTCTAACAGCTGTATGAATTAGCTCTTTTCTGGAGCACCACTCTTCTGAACCTGCCATCACATCTAATTCCTAACTGCAGGATGTGATGCTTGCAGAAGCCAAGACCTTTGTGATGCTGTTTTACAGAGCAAAAAAAAAAAAAGCAGCACATACAAAAAACAGCCAAAAAATACTTGAAAGGTGTTCCTTAATGAACGGACAGAAAGGAAGAAACACACTGAAAACACACTTACAGATTCTAATATGATAATTTGTCTTCTTCATCCACCCCAAATTGTCAGTGTGGACTGAGTAGGGCGCTCACTTATGCCTGCATCATCACTCACAAAGCTACATCTTTCATCGTGGCCTGCTTTTGTCCAGAACTGCTGACAAAGCCAACACCAAAACCTCTGTCAATGTGCCCCTCTGTCATCTGAAAACCTTGATACCAAGCATGTGACCCTCCCCTCAATTAAAAAGCCTTGCAGAGCCACTAATTCATCTCTTGCAATTTCAGGTGGCCCTGAAATAGATTAAACATCTTGCTATCCATCTTTAGAGATACTCTTACTTGATTTTATTTTTTATTTTATTGACACCTAGAAAACATGGACAGAAATCTAAATAAGGAGAGCACATACTATTTCCCTGATGTCAGAAGTAAGGGCTTAACTTGCATTAATATAATTTCTCAATTTATTAGCATAACAATTCTGAATGATTCAACATTGTTAAAGTGTTAAACTAAAGGCCGTCTCCTGGCAATGAGATTACACCACCATATCTGAAATGGAAGAAGTTCTTATAACAGTCTTGAGTCATTTGATGCTGGCAATAACCAAATATCAGTGACATCATTTTGTCACTCTACATATACAAAAAAAAAAAAAAAAAAAAAAAAAAAAAAGCTTTTTGGCGCTTTCCCCAGGGGCTATGGCCAAAAGCATTCAATCTGGATGAGGCCAGAGATATTCAACCTGGTCATACATCAAACTATCAGCGAAACACACACCATTTTTATTGAGTTTTACCATATATCTAACGCTAAGATGCTGAAATCCCCCTTGTCAGCACAGGCTGTAACTAACAATGGTCCCACCTGCCAGACCCTTCTTTCTCTCTCAGAAGCTGCAGAGGTACAAACACTGCAGCCACCTCATCCACTGCTCACAACTTCCCAGTCAATGTGGGACACAGTCCAGTGACACCCAGTTGGCAAACCACCATTTTATGAGTCCTGTGGGGAAAAAAAAAAAAAAAAAAAGAAAGAAAAGCAACACTGAATGATTTACCCCCAGGACAAAAGCCTGTGCTGTATGCACAGTACTGTTTTCCAGTTTCTCTCCTCTTATTACTGAGAATTCAGTTTAACTATCTGCAAAGAGTAATCTGTGCTCTGCCCAGCCCATCTAATTTCACCTCTCTTTGAAACAGTACTGAAAAATAACTAAAAATAGTTACTTGCTAATTAAGGAGTCAAGGCGGGGAGCAGACACAGCAGGAACCTTTCACTGATGCACGTTATGCAGATGAGATAAAAGGCAGAACGTTTTGCAGAAAGGCCTCCAGCAAATGCCATTTTTCCATTTGATCCTGAAAAATAACTTCTGGCACAGACAAACTATCTAGAACTTAAAAACAGCTGAACTCAATGTTGGGTGCAAAATGAAAATGTCAGTTGCAAATCAACATAGTCTTTTAAGTTTCTTTTTAAGACATTCAAAAAGTACTTCTTCACATTGATTTTTCCACTTCTGTCAAGATATCTCTTCCAACTCTCAACACCTTTTCCTACCTATTGTGTTTGTTATTTAATATGGAAAACATGCATCCATCAGACTTTTCCTTTCAGGGTTGCTAACAGAGGCAGTGGAACATGACTCACTTCCCGCTGGTTGTTGGTTTTTGTGTTGGTTTTTTTTTTAAATCCACCAGCAAAATCTGTGCCTGCCTCCCATCCCAACTTCGTGCGCCAGAGGCTCAAAAGCAACCCCACATGGCCCACAGAGCTGAAAAGACACAGCAAGCCTCAGGTCACCAGGCAGCAATGCCAACATTCGCCATGTCCCACTTCTCGTTAGGTCAGCATGCTGCCTGCTCCAAGCAGAAAGCTTCTGGACGGAATGACTTCCTCTTCCCTTCAGTAGTAGGGATTTCCTAGAGCTAAATAACCAAAAATGTAATTTAAATATCAATCACAGCTCTTAGCATGACGTAACAATGAATTTCTACAACACTACAGGAAAAGCCCTGCTCTTAGTGACTTTCAAGGCAAGGCCAGTTCAGGCCCAGGGCAACCTGTTTGAGCTGTGCACATCCCATTCACTGCAGGTGAGCTGGACTTCACGACCTTTGAATGTCCCTTCAAACTCTAAGGAATCGATAATTCTAAGAAAAGCACACATCCTAAGGCAGGTTGCCAGTAGTGGTCTTCAAGCAAGGGAGCTTTGTAACAGAGACACAGCATTTGGTTGTTTTAACAGAAAGTAAGCGATGGACTGCTTGTTAACCTCTTTGGTCTTTCCACTGTGAAGGTCTGAATTTGTACTTGGTAAAATGGGAAAACTGATCTACTTTAATTACAGTGCCTAACAAAGATTTTTGTTCAGGACCAATTAAGAAGAAATACCAGATCACAGGATTGCTGAGCTACATCAGCTAGCTAGTCATTAGGACTAACAGTCTATGGAAAACTCCACTGAGAGCCCCCAGATTTAAAACCTTACAAACGGAAATTACTCGAAGATCTGTTCTACTGGAAAAAATAGCTTGAAAGCTTGCTGCAGAAAACAATTTGAAAAATTTATTATAAAAAGGGAGAAAAATAGTTACATTTCTACAAGTCTAACTACTGAAAAGGTTCTGTGGTAACATGCCACTGAGATGACAAGGGAGTCAGTTCTCTCTAAACTGCTGCTTCAGTCTTCAACCTGAAAGGATTTCCTTACAGTCACTCACAGGAACATGCCTGAAGGCTTCTCATGCTGGCTACTGCAGATGGGTGTGTTGTACAGAAACATGCTTCTTCACAGGCTAGGCAAGCTCAAGGTGACCAGCCTTGTGGGCTGCCCAGATGAGCAGTAGATGGATTTGGGGAGGGGATCTGATCTGCGTTTATCCCACGAGCTGCAGGAATCCAGTAGTGGATTCTTGTTTCCTTGCTCTTCCTGTCAGTTTTATAGAATGAAAAACACCTGCACCAACACATATTAATTTTGCAGCTTCCCCGCCTCCCAAAAAACAAGGCAAAGAGTCTGGCTTGAGAAGGGAAAATAAAATACCCACGTGGACTGCAAAAGGAAAGAGGAAATTACTGACTCACAAATCATATATTAAGTTGTTTCATATGACCTCCTACATCCTCAGCCCCTCCGCTTCCTTTTTCCTTAAAAGCACACAGATTTGTAGTTTTTTCTCTCCATATGCCACCAAAGCTTTGCCATCATTTAGGCTGAAACACTAATGCTCTTATCACAGAAGACCAAAGGACAAAATACAGGAAGCAATTCAAGGTATGACTTCTTTGCAATTCATTCCCCAAAGACAGGAAAAAAAACCCTGGCAAACACAGCAAGCCGAGATCTTACTCCCACTGTTTCAAGGCTGCAAACAGCATACATCACTCTCTAGCACCAGTAAGAAGAATTAATACACAAAAAAATGTTTATTTGGCATGCATTGTTGGGTTCCATAAGTTCAACTAATACCATTAGGCACAAAAAACCTTGGATCTGTAGCCTCCTTCCTTCCTTAAAGAAAACCCATTCATTTCCCAGAATCACACTTTTTTTCCCAACAGCCATAGCCTCAAGTTGCCACACCTTACAGCTTCAGCAACCAGCTGAAGCTTTAAAGATGTACGCAGGCCAGTGTGCACACAGCATGCTCTTGCTCACAACCCTGGGGTGCCCCAGTACAGGAGCTCCCTCCTATCCCCTCCATAAAGAAGATGCAAAGCTCAGATGTGAGCACAGGCTCTCGGTACTGGCACTAACTCCAGTGCTGACCGTACCCAGCAGGCAAGGACCTACAGTGCATAGGAGAAACTGGGGTCAGCCCCAGGCTCAGCCCTGCCCACTGGGGTGGGTTCTTCAGAGCTTCTAAGCAGCTTTATGAAGTATTAAGAATATATAAACTACATTTCTTCTCTGAACGCTGCATCTCTGAACTAACTTTCATAAGAATGGAAAAGAGCATTTAATATCAACACTCAATATCAATAACTACATATATACATATATAAAATCATATAAAAATACAATAACGTTTATTTTCATGATAGTTCTTACAGATTTTACCATCCTCTCTCTCCACACAAGTGAAAAAACACACCAGCCTTGACATAAAGGCTCTATACAGTGCAGACATAAAACTTGCCACATTGTACAGAGAAGTTACAAACTCCCCTAATACTTACCCAATTAATAATAATAATCAAAAAAAGCGAGACTTTTCCCTTGAAAGCAGAATTGAAATTTTAAAGAGTAAAACTACAGCAGAAAATGCTGCTACGGTTTTAAGTACTTGTCCCAGAAAAGACTCAATGCTTCCCACACCTTCTGATAAAAATTAATGTGGCAAGCTGCTGAAGTTGATTCAACTGTATTTACAAATACTTACAATGTTTGTATCTCTGGCTCAAAAGTAAACCTAGAGTTTTCCAAGACAAAGGTATTGTGTATTACATACTTTGCAAATATAGTGTATTTTGGGAAGTGCTTATCATTACGTACCCACTGGCAAGAAGAAAAAAACGAAGCAAAGTACAAAAGCCTTCCAGAGATAATCGAATTATATCTCCTCTTTCAATCTGCATACGTGGGCTGGGAAGGCCTTTTGATGAAGCCAGTGGCCAACCAGCACAAATGATTTGACTGTGATGAGCAGCGTGATGCAGAGTGATAAGAACAGCTCTGAAGACTGAGAAACAGCTTTTGCTGAAAAATCAATAGAATCTGTTGGGGTGGAAATCTTCACAGCACCTCAGATGTACGGACATCACAGATTTCTCTGTGCAGTGAACTTTCCTGAGATAAAGCCAGTCTTTAGAACACAAGTCCCATAGTGCAAAGCACAGCCAATGCAAAGTCGTATGATGAACAGCTAGTTCTTCTAACCAGAAATAAACCACTTCAGAAAACGTAGCTTTTCATTAGGATTGACTCCTGGGTCTCCTCCTGACAGCTGACATCTTTCTCCAAAGCACCACAGTAGAACGCCTGATATCTGTAAACTACTTTAGATCTCATAGTAACAGAAGAAAAACATTACATTCGCTGCTTAAACAAAGCAATCAGGAAGTGCTCTTGCAGAAACTGCCACGTCAGATATCACAACTGGGAGGCAACTGGTTTGTAATTTCTGCTGTGGGGCCGTACAGCCCCTGCACCTCTTTCAGAAAAACAGCAGCTGACGCACGCAGGTCAGAAGAGTCAATATTGACTAAAGTCATTTCAATTCGAAAATCTGGAATGAAATTTTCATATCACTGGGCAGTGGGGCAAGAAAGTAAACTGTCTATCAAAGCAGCTGCCTGATCTGTTGGAAAGACCAGACTGGTAACGCAGTAAAAACCAGCAAGAGCGAGGGTCCCTTATGCAGAACAAGGGTGTGCCTCACCACACACATCCCCCTTTTCTCAAAACCCACCAGAGTGCAAACGGTCAGAAGGAACAGAGCTTATCTCAAATTGCCAAGGGGCCGACACACTTCACTGGAGTTAGAAGTAGAAAAATACGGCAGAGGCAGTCCTATGCCTGCCTGGCTCCTGGAAGTGCTGGGGGGCTCTGGTGAACGTATTTATTGCTGTAATCTTGAGCCCAATGCCTAAGGGTAACTGCTATTTCAAATACTCTAAAGCCTGTGAAAACAGATAATCCATTGTTTAAAGATTTTAACTAAAAAAGACCAAGGTTGCAAAGCCTCAGGCAGAATGAACAATGAAACACCAGACAGGAGAGTACTTTGCATTAGTTTGCTGCCTGCGTATTTCTATGCCCTGCGCACCACAGAAGAAATAGCAGGAATTGCATCTCTGTGGAGAAAGAGCTTTTACTGAAGAAGAAAGAGAAAGGGGATTCCTCTGCCCACTCTCATACATGCTCCCAGACGCACTAAAGGTTTTAAGCCTCAGCAGTGATTAACTATGCCCAATATGAGCTACATTAAATAGGCACAGAATTTTTAAAGTACTTGGCACTTGCTCTGGTAATGAGGCTCCTTTAATAAAACGCTTCAAGCTGAATAGTTAAATACTGCAGCATTCAGAAATCAGTAGTCATTTATAACCTCCACAGTTCGTACATTTAAAGCATGATGATGCTGTGCTACCAGTGTAATGGGAATGTTGACCTTGTGCAGGAAGCTTGCCAAGCCAAAAAAATGCACTGCATGGCTTGGTCCTCTGGAGAGAGAGACCATCCTCGGGCAACCGCAACAGGGGAGGGACTGCCTCACGTGCTGCTCTCATGTACTGGTTCCCAGAACTTGCCTTTTCCAAAAATAACAACAATTAGCATACGTTTCTAAGAGTTTTTGATGTGACATTTTCTCACTGTTGTTTAAGATGGTGTTGGGTGACAGTGACAGAACAAGGAGTCCTTTGCTTTGGCCAACTCACAGTTAGATTCAGATCAGTACCAGAAGTCACTTCCAGTTTTTTCTCCCATTCCCCCCCACTGATCTCTATTTCTGCAGTTCCAGTGTGTCCAGCTTTACAGGGAGCAGAAAGGAATGAGAAGCTTTTTCCCGTTCACAGAATGGATTTCCCTGCAGCATCCAGTTTGTTCCCACCATCTCACATGAAACATGGCACTTCTTGCTGCTTCTCCTTTCTCCTCCTTCCTGTTAGGTGAAATAATATCAGATGGGGAGATTTTACTAAAAATTCTTACCTTGGGATAATTAATTGTAGGATACCTACAGGTAAGATGTAAGTGTTAGGTTATATCCTCATGTCTGTGCAGACATGGTCATTCCCATTTCACTCGGCTGTGAGTTCCTTTATCTAATCCTGGCCATTACAGGAGCCCCAGGAGCTGTGCTCACACACCACACAGCCACCTCCTCAGCTCTGTCAGTAGCTCCATAGCTTCCAGTAGCTAAACTGGAAGACAGCTATCATAAAAGGTCGTGGCTAAAAGGGAAGATGAAACTTCACACAACGAAAAGCCTCTGACACCCCAAGAGAGGCACAATAACAGTTGAACTCTCAGTGTTTGTCTTAATTTTTTTTAAAGTTCATTCATTTTTAAAACTACTGAATGGAGTCAGTAAGACGAAAAGGCATACAGAGATAGCCTTCAAGAAAAGCCTTGATTTAAGCACAAATACCGTATCAATCGCCACTGCTTTGCTTCCCAGCACTGCCTCTGGCTGACCCTCACCCTTGCACAGGATACACTTCATGAAGACATAATTGCACGAAGGGGTCTGAGCACTCACAGTAACTTCAGTCCCCAGAGATCTGTCCAGAACAGTATCACAGGTCAGGCACTCAGTGGCAGGGTGCTAGAAAAGACAGTGAGGAAAACACGGGAACTTCTTTTTTTTTTAAGAAGGTATGAAACCTAACTGGTTTTCTGACATGAGCTGTCTGGTAAATTGCACAAACATGTAAAGATAGTGCAGCATTCCTCGTTGGAGAAGCTGAAAGGTCCTCCTGAACAGCTCAAGGGCTGCAGCGCAGAACCTGCAACCTCACTCTGCTCTGCCCCATGATCAGAGTAGCTGTTTTCCTCTTCTCCTGGATGCAATTCAGTTAGAAATGGCTACTGCTATTCCTTCCTCAACCTTTCTCCTCATAGGAAACCATTCATAAAACAAACCCACCATCCAATTAAAACGTGGAAAAGAATAGGAAGCAACAAAACTGCAGTTATTGACTCCCAATCTGCTGGACACACAGACCATCTGCTGTGCTTCCTGCTTCTTGTATCCTTCTGGAGGTTATGACCACTGTTAGCAACATCTCACCTGTGTAAATGTGACATTTAAAAACGTTGTTGGACTGATGCAAGGAGAAGCAGTGCGAGACTCCTCTTCAGATTGCACCATGTGACTGTACACTCTACAGGTGATAACTTGGAGTGCATTTATTATTTAGGTGGCTGCACCTTTCCACCTAAAAGAACAGTCCTGGCACCTTCCAAACCCATCCCATCCCCAGGGCACTCTGTGGTGTGCCATCACAACAACATTTCAGCCTGACTGGGTTTCCAACTGATAATCCACAACATGCAGAAAAATTAACTGTCTCAGTCTCACAGAAACACTATGCTGTGCACCACCTGCAATTAGGACAATCCTTGAGCACTAGCTGGCCCTTAACTTGCCCACAAACACCATACGTTACCAAGAGGGACCTCCTGGCTCTGCCCACTGCCATCAGCACAGCATCATCATGTGTGGTCAGCAAGGAATTTGTGTTTAGAAGCAATGCTGGGAAAGGCAAACACCAATATTTCATTGAGGCAAAGCAGAAAGCTCTGTGTTTACATGCTTATATAGACTTGGGCCAAGGAAACTCACCCTGCTCCTGCACCGTGACACGACACTAACTTATAAGTGCTAGCACACACTCACAGCAGCCTTGACTTATCCACATCAGGCTTTGATACACATGGACAGATCTGAAACAGGAACAGAGAAGAAGGATATGGATGAAAGTCTGTGGACAAAACTAAATCAGGAGACAGTGATGGATCTCTGCTTACGAGGAAGATGATTATGACTCAGACAAAAGGAAAGCACATTCAGATTGAGCTGCAGTATCACTGACTGACTCCAGAACAGTTAAGGCAGACAAAACCAAGGAAATTAGAAGTAACAAATTAAAATATGCCAACTGTAACTGAAATGGGGAAGGAAAGGCTTGATACTTTAGAGGTGTTCTGGACAATAATACAGACACAGAGACTAGCAATTCATCCAGGCTTCAGTGCTGAAATAAATTTGCCCCTGGACCAGCCTAAGACCTCATTTTATCCCACTAAAAAGACAGATTAAATGCTGCGATAGCTCATATCACTCTCCTTAAAGCGGATTCAAAAAGCTGATGAAACTGAGCTCCAGCAGTCCTCACATGAGGCCACTCGCTGCTGATTGATATGGTACCTTCAGGAGTCTCTGCCTACTTTGTTACCACCTTTACAGCCTTTGATAACTCAAGGACACAGGGTTCACAAACAGCGAGGTGCTGAGGAACTCAACTCCTCAGCTGACACAACGACACCACATCAGAGATGTCCCTGCATGCAGAGCAGACGGGCACGCAGATGATCCCCAGAAGAGAAACAAACGAGGTATGGGCCACGACAGATGCAAGAGGACATTTTAAGGAGTCAGCCAGCACATCAGCTCCTCATTCACCTGAGACCATCTAATATTAAGAGTTATTCAATTTCTGTGAAATTATTTTATGCCCTTCAAGAAGTGTTATGAACATAACGCACCACTATGCGGGTCCATTTCAAGCCTGAACTTGTCACTCACTGATACACAAGGCTTCCAGCAGTGTAATTCCCAGCCTGGGCAGGAGAGTAACCTGCCTCTTCACTGGACAAAAAATCACGTAGGACATGAGAGGTCATTTTGTCATTCAGCATGTTCCCAGAACCAAGCAGAATTTCAGCTGCTAAGATCTTGTACCAAACCAAGACTGACTCAGGGCCAGGTCTGGCTCCTCTCTAACAGACTGGGACACAGCAAGGTCCTGGTACCAGCCAGAGGGAAACCCTGCCTGTGAGCGATTGCACTGAGGAGGTGATAGCAGAGAGATGATCAATACTGCAAATTTAAAAAAATAATAATAATAAAGAAGAAAACTAGAGGGAAAAGCACTGTAAAGAAGATGGGAAAAGAGTTCAGAAGAGTTATATTCACATAAATCAATTATCAGTGAAGATATTGAAGTGCTGCACTGGAAGGAGTCCAGGATTAGAAGCACGTTAGTGTCACTCTGGAGGTGCTCAACCCATCTCCTGTCAGGAGGTTCTGCTGACATTTTCTGCATCTGCACTGAGTATCCGATGAAGCACCCTCGGTTTCAATTACATTCAGGGAAAGACAAGAAAAAGAACTTGAGGAATGTGATTGGTCTGGCCAGACACGGCCTCCTGCTTTAGGGTAAGCAGAGCTGCACCCCAATATGAAGGGAACGCAGCGGCCAGTTCAGGTTCTCCCTATCCTTTGAGAAGGAAGCCTGCACTTTTCCAAGCTGATCTCTGTTATCTCTGGGTTTAGTGTGGGGCTCTCACACCACTGCTTCCTTGAAGAACTCAGAACAAAGCGATTGAAAATTTAAGAATTTGCGTGCATTGAAGAGCTCAAAAATTCACATGTAAACTTTGATTACAACAGAAGTACTGCCAAGCAAATTAGCATTAATTAGAGACACGCTGAAAAACTGATAAATATTGGGCTAAGAGAATCATCTGGAATTACCAGACTAAAAATGATTACAGGAAAAGAAGCTGTTCTGCACATAACCCAGCAGTGCTGACACAGAACCCTCCCAGCAGAACCTGCTTGGAGGAACACCATATTGCTGGGAAGTTTCCTGGTACAGAAATGGAGAATGTGTGAGACCAGAGAAACAGAGGCAGAAGACCAGATGGCAGACTAGAACTACAGGGATGAGGGAAGGAAGGATAAAACTGTCATCTCCCTGTCCCTTTTTCTTCCTTCCTTCTTGTATGAGCGATGCCAGCCCAGCTCCCCTGGGACTCTCTAGCTGCGGCAGACAACCGCAGGTCAATAAATGACAGCGATGGATCCAGGCCCGGGGGCTGTGACCCCTGCCACGCCATTTATCACGCTCGTGGCACGTCCCGCTCTCTCCCCTCTGGTGCAGAACCTCCCACTCCAAGGAGCCCACGTCTTGTCACTGAAAGAGAACTGCCCCTGCTGCCTTAACAGGGATACCCAGAACTGTCATTTCCATAATAGCCCAGAACAGCCTCGTGGCGCACATCTACATGCACACAGGTGTTTCTGAGCCTCACCTTGGGGGTGGGAGCACACAGGCAGGTGCTGCACTGTGCTGTTCCTATTCATTCTGCACCATTCATTTCACTTGGCAAATTCAAAAGCAGGCTTAGACAGGCTGTGGCCACCCTCTCCTAATTTGGGGTGTTTGACAGCTTTAAAACACAAGCAAACAGGAGTTCTCGCTTCTATGAAATCAGACCTTGGGACATTACTAAATCACAAGCACTCGGAGAAGGACTGCATCTCACAGCCCTATGGCTGATTGCCTTTGCTGGGAGACTGCTTACAGCCGGCCAAAGGCATCAGAGCAGGCTATGTCAGAGGGAATCTTCCTGGTGCAGAAGGTTAATTCATTGTTCAGCTCTAACGGATTCTACTGTATTTTTAACAGGACTCAAATAGATGGAGCCTAGTGATCTGTATCACCTCCTTTCTGGATACTGATCTACACAGAATAAATGTTCTGGTTCTCCTGAGCCCACTGCAGAGCCAGCATGGCCCCACACCCGGCCCTCGGAGGTGCAGGGCCAAGGTGGGAGCGCTGGGAGCAGGCACTGCCTGCACGGTGTGCAGCCACAGGCCAGGGAGAAGCAGCTCAGCCCGGGCACAAGGAAACACAGCCTCAAGAGCTCTCTGTGTTATGTTCAGTTAACCAATGCAGCTGTACTTGGGGAAATCACAGCACGCTTTACAGCCAAATGGTGCTGTGGGCCTTCTAAAAATAAGCTCCCAGCACTCGGCTCCTGCCAGCCTGAGCTGCTCCAGGCCTGGCCCTGCAGGCAGCGGTAGCAACCTCACAGTGTCACTGTCACAGAGACTGGAAAGGCAGCAAGACAGGGAAACCTGAGTTCACAAGACCCCCACACAAGCAGCACTGGGTAAGCAGAGCACAGTCAGTGTACGGAGCACTCATGCCATAACTCGGGTCTCAGGGACAGACCTGACCATACATGTGCTGCAGCCTGCCTCCTGCTGAGCTGGGAACACGGCACGCTGTTGGGCTGCTCCTTGCCTGCACCATGCCCTGCAATCAACTATGTTACAGAGCAGGAGAAGGGGTCCTATACGAGGGAAAATTAAATAAGTCTTATGAAAGGCAAATGAGACCAATTAAAAGAGATTTGCTGCAAGTGCTGAGGGATTTTGACCTGAACTGTAATCAGGGACAGAGACGCATTCCTCTAAAAGAGGGAAACCAGAGAGAGATCATGTGTAAACAACTCTGCCAATTAAAACAGAGCAGATTATCTTACCCACGCCACTCAGCTCACAGAACCACTGTGTGTGCCAGGCACACTACTCAGATCCCAGATAGGCGTCAGACCTCACAAACAGGCACGACGGCAGGACACAAAGGGCTGCAGGGCTCACTGGGACCACCTGCAACCAGACACCTCCCTGCACTGAATTTACAGAAACCACAAAATGCCGACAGCAAAGCGGGACATCACTGTGAGCTGGGATGCAAAGCAGGGCCAGGCAGATGACACGCCTCACACAGCACCATGCAGCAGGCACAGGCCCCACGGCCACACCAGCCGAGGTGGAAGGGTGCAGACACACCACAGCCTGCACTCTGCCTCCAGGCTCTGCAGCTTCCCTTTGTGATTTTCAAATTTTCCATTAGTTCATCATTCAAAACCACACGTATACACAGAAAAACAGCTTTACAAACACTGGAAACATCCAAACAGAGGAAGGAAAGACATGTTAAGAACACTTAGGGAATGAACAGCAAGGGAGATAATTATGGAAAGAGCAGAAACTAAGAGAAATGAAAACAAGAGAATTTGGGATGAGAAAGGACTTCAAAAGCAAGCAGGGAGCACACCGAACAATAACCCTGAGAGGTACATCCGTGTTCACAGTTGCTGACAGTAGAAAAGTTTCAGAGCACTTCACACCACTGCCAGGCTCTAGTCGAGAGTTTGTCCACTGGCTCAGACCAACACAGTTCGATATCTCCAGACCCAGCCCAGCATGTCCTTCTGTACAGCTAAGAAATCACAGCTAGATAAGTCACGTGCTGAAGCCCTTCTGCGTCCGACCGTCAGGAGCCAGACCAATGGCTGTGGTGCGACGGTATCAGCAGCACCGCAGAGCGGTGCAGAACCATTGCAGCCGATAGTGGCACGTGCACCGTGGCAGCAACCCGTACCACCCACAGCCCTGCCCCAAGCGTGGGACAGCAGCCTGGCGCTGCGCCTGTGCCTCCCTCCGGTCCGTCGGGCGTTGCACCCACAGCGTCCCACCACACGGGCACTGCCCGGAGCCTCTGCAGCCCCGCGATTCCCAGCCCGGTTATGGCGGGTACCCGAGGTCCCTGCATGTAACCTGGGTCCGTCACACCCCAGCTCGCCCCGGTGCCACACAGGGAAGGCCACGCTTCTTAAAGAGCAGCGTGCTACAATTAACAACCCGGGATGTTTCTCTGGCGCCATTTGTCACAAAGAATCCCAGTGTGCGGCCGTGGAGCCCACGGTTAAATTCAGACACACAACGATTTGCCCACTTCTAATTCGAGCGACACGGCGTCGATTCACTCAGCAGCGGTGAACAGGGGCGCCTCGTGCTTCATTTATCGCCGCACCGCTGCGCGCACGCAACAGGACAGAGGCGAAAAGGCAGCACCGCTGGACTCCTCGCACCGCGACAACTCCTCCC
>NW_024962255.1:14959014-15074872 GCF_019238085.1 Lagopus leucura | reverse complement strand
CGCCAGGCCCCGCCTCGCCGTCGCCCGGCGCCCCCCGCCCGGCCCGGCCGCGGGAGGAGCGGAGCCGGGGGCGGCGGTGGCGGCGCGGGGGCAGCGCAGGGAACGGGAGCGGCGGGCTGTGCGGGATGGGGCCGCGGCCGCCAATAGCGGGGCGGAGGCGGGAAGGCACGCGGCAGCTTTTGTAGGGAAATAACACGGTGTAGCTTCCCACGCGCAAACACGAGGAAAACTGCAGCAGGAAGCCGGAGCTGCGCGAGGAGCAGCACGACGGCCGCGCTCCCGTCGGCACGAGGCGCTCGGAGCGCTCGCGGCTCGCGCCGGGGCCGCGGGGCGGCTGGGGGGGGCCGGGCTGCGAACGGAGCGCTTCACTCACCCGGTGCCCGAAGAGGTGCGTCCCGGCCGAAGCGATGCAGAAGCCCGAAAGTGCCGCTGCCGGCCGCCCGGGGCTGCCTCGGCTAAGCCCGCAGCGCCTCAGCCCGCGGCCCCGCTCGCTCCGTCGCGCCGAGTGAGCTGGGCGCGTGCCGGCGGTCGCCTCGCTCTGCACGAGGCCGGCTGCGCGCGGGCTCTCGGCACACCTGCCGCAGCCGGGGAAGCGAGGAGGCGGCTGTGCCCGGCCCCCGCGGAGCGCCCCCGGCCTCCCGCTGCGGGAGCCGAGCGCGTGGCGGCAGGTGGTCGAATTAACCCACGCGGGTGCCGGAGGGCTCACATCAGATCGAACGCCGCCTCCCCGCCCGCAGCCATCGCGGCAACGGAGGGCGGCACCTGGCATAGCGCGGCAGCTGCGTTTCCCGAACACCTGCGGGCACGCAGCCCCACGGAGGGAAGCCACTGCGCGCAATGCAAAGCGCCGAGCTGAATTTATGACCCATAACCGTGTTCTGTGCAGTTAGATTTAATGTTTCAAACTGATATTCCGGTATAGAAATAAGCTGGAATAGGATCAGGAGCAGCCTAGATTTAACGTCTGCAACACCCAGCTGGGACCCGCAGAGGTGTGCGTGCCACATTTGCCTACGTGATCCTCAGCCAAGCCTTTCTACCTCCAGCCTTCCCCTCGCCTCCTGGGTCAGGGGTGCAGGCAGTGGCCGCGAACACTGAAGCAATGATGGCCTTCAGCAGCTCTACCTTCCCCATGGTGCCAGCACCCTGCCCACGTGCTCCCTCATTTCCTTCACCAGTTACAAAAGAAGCCCTTCTTGTCCTTGACCTTCCTGGCCCCACTAAAGATACAAAAAGCTTACGATTTTAAATAAAACAAGCAACAACAAAACGCACAAGCACACATTCCCTGCGTATTCAGTAAAGAGAAACAAAAAAGTGTTTGCAACTTGCTCTCTTCTATTTACATTTCAGTGGGTCAGGAAACCCATTTCTTTCAAAGGGGAAGGTCAGAGTATAAAAGACAAACAAATGACAGCACATCTAGAAACCAAAGAGCTCCCCAAGTATTGGTATGAGATATTTTTGTGGACATTGTACATCTACAGCAAATCAGGCGTTCAAACTTGCTGACCTATGATTATTTAAATTATGTCAGCATTAATACTATCATAGGATGAACAAGGGTGGAATCTGCTGAAGATTCTTAAAAACATTGGGACTATCTCACAGTTCAGACCACCTCCCCAAGAAGGACACGTTCTGCCTGTAAATTGTTTGCCATCCATCTCTTCAGATTGATCTCATTCTTCATTTCATTGCAATAAAGAAATCCATGGACATTAATTTCCCAGTGTAGGGAAATACAAGAAAAATACAATAAATCCAAGGGGATGAATTTCAAACAAGGTACACATAGAACATAGTCTTAATGCAGTAGCTTTTTTGTTTAAGCTTCTAAACGTGCAGTGACAAACCAATAAGTGCCCCTTGGAGCAGAGCAACACTGCCTGGGCGAGTGAAGTCCCTCAAGCAGCTTGTAGCCTGTGTGGTACAAACACTGCACTTCTCCACAGAAACATGGGGGAGAGGTAAGTAATACTGACTTCTTTAGGGTACCCGAGCATGGCATCAGGAAACTTCAGACTGACATTGTATTGACAAAATTTCCTGCATCCTTCCACTATGGCCAGGTTGCTACAAAAACCACAAAATGTGATTTGTTTTTTTTCCCTCTACAAATTAAGTATAAAAAAATTACTTACAATTCTGTGATGCTACACACCAATAAATTCCTGTTCCTTACTGGCCGGCAGGGCTCTGCAGGTGAGGCATTTTCACATCTCCGGGGAAAGATTCATAATCCTCCACTCAAGCCGCTTTAAGTGGCCCCAAGGACCACCTTTCCCAGCTCTAAAATAAATCAGTTCCAAACTCAAATAAACAATCATTCCAGGTGCACTGCCCTGCAGTTCTAAACCTTGCACAGTCTTAGGGGAAAGAAAAATGCAGCCTGTGAAGTGTAGCAGCAATACCACCCAGCTGCTCTCCATCACTGCCAGTCAGTGATCTGGCTTTCTACAAGGGTCAGCCCCGTTATCAGCACATGGTGAGGTTCTCTCCAGTCTCCCTGCAGAGCCACAGCAAAACCAGAAACAGATTGCAGGCCTCCTGCTTGCTAGCCTAACACTCCCTCCATTTGTGCAGATTATCAGTTACATGTGAGGAAAGGGTGATAGTTTCAATCACAAAATGGAAAGGTTATGCACACTTGAGGTCTAGTTCTGCTTGTGCTTCTCTCCTGCTCTCATGCATAGCACAGCACAACAGAATCCTGCCAAAACACATTCTACTAGCCCAGCAAGTGACAGCAGGTCAGTCCTGGCTTAAAGGGACATCTGGTTTAAGCAGCAGTAAAAGCTACCATTGGTCATTGGTCTTTCACAGCATAATCAGTCACTCCATGTGTTAATTATAGGTCTGTGAGAAAGGGGAGATAGAATCATAGAATCATAGAATCACCAAGGTTGGAAAAGACCTAAAAGATCACCCAGTCCAACCGTTCACCTATTCCCAATAGGTCCCACTAAACCATGTCCCTCAACACAACATCCAGCCTTTCCTTGAACACCCCCAGGGTCGGTGATTCCACCACCTCCCTGGGCAGTCCATTCCAGTGCCTGACCACCCTTTCTGAAAAGTAATACTTCCTCATGTCCAGCCTGAATCTCCCCTGCCGTAGCTCTGGTCCTATCACTAATGACACGAGAGAAGAGGCCGACCCCCAGCTCACTACAACCTCCCTTCAGGAAGTTATAGAGAGCAATAAGGTCTCCCCTGAGCCTCCTCTTCTCCAGGCTGAACATTCCCAGCTCCTTCAGCCTCTCCTCATATGGCCTGTGTTCCAGACCCCTCACCAGCTTTGTTGCCCTTCTTTGAACATGTTCCAGGGCCTCAATATCTTTCTTGCAGTGAGGGGCCCAAAACTGGACACAGTACAGATGGGGAAACTGTGCTCACATGCTTCTCTTAGCTAGGAAGATGGCAGATGCTATCCAAGAGGATGAGTAGACTCCAATCAGGCATGGTATACTGGAAAACAAATTTGTGACAACTTTGCAGCCTCAGGCTCTAATGCTAGAGGTGTGAAACTGCAGATCTGAGCCATTCCCAATCCCCTCCGTGACAAACGAAAGCAAGACAAGAATCCTTTCTGAACAGAATTTATCAAATTGGCACATTTTTTGAGCCCTCATCCAAGACAACTAATAGAGCAATTGCAGGAGGTGAAGGCATATACAGTGCAACTTGAACAGCATAATCTTTATTAATATATTTATGTCTCATAAATATGCTGAAAAGCTCAGTATACACTACGTGAATATTCTTGACAGAATCACAGAACATCCTGAGTTGGAAGGGACCCACAGGGATCACCAAACCCAACCTAGGCTCCAGCAGAACCTAAAACCAGCCTGCCTGTTGTGCAGCTTTCAGTAGCAGTGAATAAATGGCTCGTCCTCGTTAAAAGAGCTACAAAAAGCATAGAAATTTATCACTAACTGTATATCTTTTCCTACTGCATATTGAATTGTACTGCAACACCTCTTCTGAGATCACCAGATAAAATTAACTGCAACAGCAGGAGCTTACCTGCTGGCCATGAGCAGATGGCCTCATCCCACTTAAGCAGGCTGCGAAAGTCTCACCTCCCTTCAAACTAAGGACAATTTTCCTCCAGTTTCTTCATGCCGGAAAAGCAATCACCTCCTCAAGCAGTACCAACTGACTTACCAGGCATCTGCAGCACTTTGAGGGGTTTCAAGACACGAAGCTCCCTTCCTATGACAGGCCAGGCAGCCCCTGCCCACCAAAGTGGTTCACCAGCATGACCTATAGGGCCAGGCCTGCACTGCCACCTGGGCTCAGAGCAGCCTGCACGCAAGCAGGCAGTGCAGCCCTGGCAATCTCAGGGTGGGAAGGGGCAGCTGCGGCAGTACGTGGCACTAGCAGGGATAGGGTAACTCCAGGCAGAAGGCACCTGTCTGCTCTTGCACAAGCAGCCTGAGCAGCATGAGGCTGGAAACGAAACTGAAGGAAAAGGCCAAGGTAGTGAAGGTCTGAGAGGAGCGAAGCCAGCAGCTGAAATCCAAGCAACTTCTGCTCTGCAAACCCCTTGCACTGCTGGAGCAGGTGGCTCTGCAGGGGCCCATTCTAGAACACGAAATAAATAGGACAGTTAGCAGACCTAGGGCTGCCGAGCAGCTTGCATCAGTACATCTACATCAGGCAAACCCAAAGGTGAGACATTTCTTCCACAAAAAGGCTGAAATACAGGTGAGGAAAACACAGACCAAGAAAGGAGGTAACAGCACAGCTAGGCTAGGCTATCAGGGCCAGAACAACACTTCCCTATTATTCCCTGGTCCATCAGGGAAATATTCTGAAGTTCATTTGCATAGGCTCTCCTGGCCCTTAGCTTTAAATAATGCCATCGCCTTTTCCTTTCAGTTACAGCATCACTTACCTTTTTCTTTTTAAATACGGTAGTTTCTAAACACATTATTTACCGACGTGTAAAATAGCTCTTTTTAAAAATGATTTTTACGCCAGAAGTCCCACGGTTAAAACAAAAAATGTGACACTCAAAAACTGCGCACTGTTTAAATGTTATTTTATTAAATATCTTCAGTTCAAGGTTTCATTGTAACAAAGCTATGAAGGTTCTACCAACATTCAGACCAAACAAACAAACACTAGCTAACTTTAGTTATTTCTATATCATGCAAAAATTCTGCATCAAATGCCTTCCATTTCCTGTTTAAAATGTGATATTTATAATATATATTATATAGATGCTTATATTAGCCCCATAAGAGAACATTAAGAATGCTAAAGGTGTACAGCTGTGTTTGATAATGGCCATACCAAGCTAGGGTTCTCATTAACTTAAAAGGAAACAAAACAAACAAAAAGAAAACAAAAGAGAGTTTGTCTCCAAGACTGTGCAAAACCAAGAAACCCGAGAGTTCTTTTCTTTTTAAATCTTCTCTGAAAGATGCAGATACTTAATACACAGGGTCTTCTTTTTCTTAATAATAATCATCAGGTAAAGAGACAAGGAAGATCAGACCTAAAGAAGGCATGCATAATGTTTTGTATTTAGCCTTTTAAATGGCATAATTGTAATCTCCTGTTTGCGCTCTCGTGACTTAAAAAAAAAAAATCTGAATAAAATATCCCAGCTTTTCATTTTTCCACTTCACTCATTGGCTTAGTGCTGTCTTTAAAATGTTTTGACATATTAACACCTCATGTTTGCTCCCTGTGCGTTCAAGCCCCACAGTCCTCCCTGGGGTGGTGGAGGGAGGAAGAGAAGAGTATTTGTTCAGACAAACCTGAGAGATGCGCATGGTCTTTTCCTGCCTAACAGGTTATCTGATCCAACCCTGGTGTGGCATAGCACCTCTCTGAAACAGGGAGCAGACAGCAATCTGGGGGAGACAGCCCCACTTTGTGCAACAGCTTTTATTTCCTGCATTCTGTTAAATAGGATTAAAATTCCAAATTAGCTTTCTTCTGTCCCGTAGTCTGTGCAGAGGTTGCCTCACATTTCATAAGCTGTCAATGCAATCACGTTAATTTCCTTCAAGGATCCACAAAAAATAATGAGGGGTAGACAGAAATTCAGTAATAGTCCGTCTCAGATTCTGTAAATAATGAATAAGCCTGTCCTTCCCCTTGGTCAAGACAAACTCTGTTACTGAAAGGGTCCACCAGAAAGGTAATTTACTTCTTGGGGCTAGGATCAGTTCTTGGTAAGATCAACAAAACAATTCCACATTCCCTATGCAGTGAACAGAGGAAACGGACTCCCTTTCCAGCAAAGAAAAGAAAGGAAGATGACTTGGCCCAAAGGACAAACATCAGATCACATGTGCTAATTCCCTTTCCCCTCTGCTTCATGAGGTATCCTCTAACAACCAGAGGCAGCACCAGGAGGTGGCCTGGAGTCCTACAGCTACGGTTTGAGGTTCTGATCTGATAGTTTCTGTGTTACAACATCACTGTAAAAAATAGAAAAATTATCCAAATAAACACTAGGAAACATGACACTTACAAACATCAGATGGGTTATAGTGGTGGGGAGAAGCACCTGGCTGGGGCTGCTGGCTCCCACTGCTATTTTCATCGGAGATCAAACAAATCAAACAGGAGGCCAGGTAACCCCTTTAATTCTATGGGTGCATATATTTCAGTATAAAAAACACACGCTATTTATGCCTCGTATAGGAGTGTATGTGCAAGTCTTCATGAAGAACGTAACACTAAGTTTCTTGTCTGCTTCCTAAGGAACACGTGTTCTGCAGCACTGTGGATCCCAACTATGCTACTAGAAAGGAAAAAAAAAAAATAGAAAATCCCAGACATATACCCTCTTTCCTCTGAAACTTCTGCTCTTAATGCAATGCATTTTTTTTCCTTTTTTTTTTTTGTTTTGGTTGTTGTTGTTGTTAAATTAAATAAGCTGGCTTCAAGTCTCCACGTCTAGCCAGGTAGTAGCTGTTCCTAGGACTTACATCTCTGAAGAGCAAGCTTCTATCTAAATTATATTCACTTAAATCCATTTTCTTTAATCCCTACTTCCACCATTAGTTTTAAATCAACATCCCGTTTTGTTTCTTTAAAAAAAAAAAGTCTATTTTGGGATCCAGCAGCCGAGCAACCAGCTTTCCATGGCGTTCTGGCTGTGCAGAAATGTAAGAAACTCAGGCTGAAGTCAGTCTGCTGGGCAATGCGAAGAGAAGCGCCTCCTCGCTCACGAGCCCCAGCCTTCACTCTGGCTCCTCTGGGGTCTCCACGCCACCGCTCACTGACTGAAGTCACAGTTCAGCCTGAACGCGATGTTAACTTCCACTGGGCTTTGTAGAACACAGTTCAGCCATCCGCTGCTCAAGCCGCCTTCTTTTTTTCTCTCCCTCTCTCTCTCTCCTTCACTTTTGCTTTCCCCCTCACTTCATTTCAGAAAGATGTTCCAGCTGCTGCCATTTTCTTAGCCCTGGGGGAGGGGGCACGTTGGATAATCTGTCATTTAATTAGCATTACTCCTGTTTTTTAATTATTTTATACAAACAACATGTCTTTTTTTTTTTTTTTTTTTTTTTTTTTTTTTTTTAAGATTTAAAAACACCTTCGTACAGCAGAAACAGACACGATGGATCCATGGAAAACAACAGAAAGGCAGTGCCTGGAGCATCAGATGCATGCAGGGTTTCGTGCATTTGGCTGCTGCCTGTTTGTAATTTTTATTTATTTATTTATTAATGTCAAAACAGACATGACCATTGCTGTCACTCAGGCACTCCAGAGCTGCTTGCTAAGAAGATATTGCCCTCCAGCTGAGTATCTCCTCAAGTTGCTGCAGTCATGAAGAGGTAGCATCCACCCAGAAAGGAGAGGGGAGAACAAGACAGAAGATGAAAGGAAAGAAAGTCAAATGTTAGCTGTGCACAATTCATAAAACAAGTTTTTCTGTAGGCTAATTACTTGGTGCAGGGAGAAACTCTTCCTAAAACAGACGGGCTCATCTGGAGAGCTATGAAGACAAGAGGAACATATTTTCCTTTCCAGGTGACTCAGTATGCTAATAAAATAGCTGCCTGCTAAAATGAATTGCTTGACTAGAGCAGATCTGGATCTACCATCTCATAGTGATGTGTGACAGAAGTTGAAGAAATTTTCCCAAAGGACTGATAAAAAGTCTGGTCCTGAGGAAAAGTTTCTGCCTCATTTCCAATTGGCTTTTGCCTTGAATAGAAGAACTACAGTATTTACAATTTTGAAGTCTTCAATACTTAGATCCCTGGATTTTCTTAATGTCTACAATGTAATGTCCTTTATATCCTGATCTGTTCTGCATCTTTTTTGATACTTTGCAGTAGATTAAATCTATGATAGGAGCCTTCCTCAACATTTCTATGATGAAAAGTGATGTAAATAAGTTATTTTTTTTCTCATTCCAAAGGCTTTAGTCTTCTAATTGTCTGACTACCTGAAAATTCAGCTCTCTTGAAAGCTTCCCTGCTTGTAGCACATCCAGACTAGCTGTTACTTTCTAAATTCCATCTGTGATCTCTGCAATTTGCTTGTAATAGTCCACACTCTTTCCACTGCCATCAGTAGGGTTCAATCCATCACAACACGTAAGAATAAAAATTGCTCTAGGCAGTAAACTAGAACCCAAAACTATACTAGAGTGGCTCATTCTCAAATGACCGCATTTAGAAAAGCTTCCTTATCAAGTATGGGAGTTGGTTTTTTTTGTTTGTTTTCCCTTTGCTCTTAAATAGAAAATCATTAGTAAAAAAGTTGCTAAGATTAGGAAACTTAGGTGTTTAAAAACAAATGTGACGTAAACTTCAGCATACAGTGAAAAGAGGCAGAAAGATTACGTACATCTGAATAAGAGAAACCACTATGCCACAGCAACCAAACAAGAGTCCTTTCTGTAGTATAGAAAGCAGATCTCTGATAGCTAGGAAACAGAAGAACCGTGCACACCACATGATGCTCTTCCTCTCTGGTCTGCAGAGCAGGACTGTTAACTGTGGTCTGAGCACAGAGCTGAGGAAGCACTATAGGTACAACGCTATGCTCAGGGACAACGTCTGGCACACAGCTCCAGTTTGTTAAGAGTGGCAGATAACCCCCCTGAATACAGAGGACAGGGCTTTCACAGAGCAGTGTAAGTTATTAGCCTACAGACAACTGAAAACAATTCTCTTTCAGTCAGCTAAATAGCACTGAATAGTCAAGGCGCATGGCAGTGAATTCCCACATAGAGCACCCTTGGTGTGTGCACGACACTCTCTCCCTGATAGCCCGTACCTGTGTGTGATCCTCACTGGAGAGGTGCTGCAGGGGCTCCAGAGCAGTGGTAGTGGACATTCAGCCACTTGCCATCTCGGCGGTGCCAGACGCGCGTCTCTTCGGACTGCGTGGTGCGGGGCCGGCCTTGGCCGTCAATGTACTGAGTCAGGCGGATATATGCGATGCACGCAGCATCTTCACCAATGACATGGACGTGGGGGTTCAGGATGGTGGTGTGTATCGGCTTGCTGTTCTTCGACAGTACTGGCAGAACATGCAAAACCATCAGCTGAATTTTACCGCCGAGAGAGGAACAGCTCCCCTCCCATCCACCATCTTCTGTAGTCTACTCACCTCCAGCTTGGTTTGGGGATACAACAAAAATTGCTCATCATTTTCCAGGTAAAAATCCAAGCCTTTCCAATTCTTTTTCCTAGCACCAATCCTTTTCCTTTGGAACTGAGCCCTTGCTATTGCCTAGAATCCCCCATTCTCCTTGCCCTCACTTCTGTAAAGGGTACTTGTTACTCTCAATATCAAAACTGCAGCTTCTTCAGTTACAGGAAATGCTGTTTTAATTACCAGAACATTGTTGCAAGAGAGTAAATGATCAGGAAATCTATAAGCTAGGTCTGCAGTAAATACAAACAGGTCTCAGAAAAATGTAAAACTTACTCTAGTACAGGCTTCTGAAAGAGACAAAGTCTCTGCACACTTGGAGCACTTGGAATTTCAAACACTGAACGCCTTGATTCACTTCTCAAAATAAAACAAATTACATTTCAGTTCTCATCTTGTGGAGACACCCAGAAAGGGAGGCAAATCCACTCCTACTGTCCCAGGCTGGCAAAGCGATCCTTGTATCCATTTCAGGGGTTCATTAGATATTAGA
Organism: Lagopus leucura; assembly: GCF_019238085.1. Taxonomy (NCBI): domain Eukaryota; kingdom Metazoa; phylum Chordata; class Aves; order Galliformes; family Phasianidae; genus Lagopus; species Lagopus leucura. The sequence goes on along the minus strand of NW_024962255.1, from coordinate 15,064,731 downwards.
GATTAGAAACTGCCTAGGGAACTCCAAGTTAACACATCAGTAATTTGTGTATGATTATTTTCATGTTTGACTATTCAGTATATCTATCTCAAACATACAGATTTTTTTTTTTTTTTTTTTTTTTTTTAAATATGATCATTCTTTTCCATTTCAGATCAGTAGCAAATCTGGTGCCACAAGCTCCTGTTCTCCATGCTTTTAAATAACTTGAACCAGGCAAATCATATGCCTACAGTGAAGAGATTTGGGAGCATAGAAATTGTTGGTGGAAAAGACTTTGAGGGAAAGCATGCTATCTCTTATAAATGCATCACAGTCCATGCACAACCAAGTGCTTTCTGGTTCTGATGGTCAGAATAAACATGAGCAATTTTCCCCCAAAAAGTGAAATAAGGGAAAATTAGAGAGAAGGCTGATAATGTTACCAAATCTACCCACTCACAATTCTCAAAGTAAAACTTATGGAAATCCATTCCTTCAACCAGGTTCCCCAGTGCTTCAGGTTCAAATGAGGTCAAACCAGGATCACAGATTTTTCTGCAAAGAAAAACAGCACAGCTTTAGAGCCTCCATTTGTGCCCATTTACATAGTGAAGTATTAGTATGGTATGTGAGCTGCACCCCGCATGCACCTGACAATTTCACTACTCTGAGGAGTAAGTGCCTGGATGATGGGGTACTGCAGCAATACAGGGTTGGTGCTAGTCAGCACTTCACACAAAGCAAGCATCTACTTTTCTGGTATACAAACTTGTATTTTATTCTCAGACAACTCTACTACATCTTAACTACGAATGAGAAAGGCTACAATATGCAACACTTTTTACTGTCCCTGTGTGACTCCTTACTCATATCCAGAAGTCGAAACATAACTTGCACACCACCTGTCAGAAAAGCACAAACCACTAAGTACTTACGTATAAGCATCAAAGTCTCCATTGTTGATGGCTTCTATCAGCTGCTCTGTTATCTTAATAATTTCTTGTTTACGCACTGTGAACAAGGAAGAAAGAGCAATTTAACTACACAAGACTTAAATGGGAATATGAGGTTAGTGGGTGCTTCCTACAAGCTATTTGCAGAGCACCATTAGTCTAGATCTCATAGGTCATAGGCTGCTCCCTGCACTCTGGAGATATGCAGTAACAACAGCCATCCATATGAGAGTAGAGGGGCAGTGGTATGATAGGGGAATGGTGATCCCATAGTGCAGGGAGAAAGGAAATAAAGATGTAATGTGCACAAGACAAGCCTTTCTAGAAGAATTTGAACCAGAGGTGTCTCCTGAATGACAGCTCTGTGTGCTTCCAGGATTCTGACTAGTAAACCTGCCAATGTGAACCATCTGTCTGGCAGCTTAAGATGTGGAAACCCATCACCATTGCAGCCATACACAAATGGCCACCAGGCAGACCAGACCAATTGGAAAAGTCTTCCAGCAACCTGCCCATCACCATCACCAATACCTCAGCTACTGTGAATGCTGCAAACAAGCAATTGGGACATGTAGGGATGATTCCCACAAGCTAGAAAGACAACTGCAGCAGGATGGATGGATTGGACAAACAGATCCTAGGTGTATACTGATATGCATTCTGCTCCTCAGGCAGATCCCTATAGCAGAGCTCTTTTCAGTGCAAGGATGGCACTGCCATTAACCCAACTCAGCATACTGAGCAAGTGAAGACAGGTGGCTAGCTGCCTTCTGCTGATTCAGCACCTGTGCACTCTCTTCTCTTGGTCTCCTATAGCTGAGAGGAGGCCCCATTCCCTTTGAATTTTTTCCATCTCCCCTCCCATACCACAAGTCCTTAATGCTATAAAGTTTGGTTTGGCCCTGCCAAATAACAGAACTTGAGTTCTATAACTGTATGCACGTCCAACAGCTCTTCAGACTTCCCACAGTTTCCCATGAGGTAGTATATACTGCACAGTGTACAAACATCTAAAAAAATGCTCTATCATTATGTTTGCTGTTATCAAATAATGTACAATTCCTACCATCAAAAGTAGAATGCCTTTAGGAATCTAAATTGCAGGCGTCTGACATGGAACTAGTCACTTGGCTTCTCTCCTGCAGGCCCTTAAAGAAGCAAGCACCTTTGGAAGTCTCACCTGAGGTATCTCAGATGCCTACCAGCAGGAGCATGGTGTTGGAGTCCAACCTGCCATCTTTGGATGCCCCAGTCAGGGAAGCTGAATTTCACTCTAGTTACTAGATGCTAGACTGAATTCCCTCCACCCTGAAACTTTATCCACGTGTGCCTATCGCTCCAGCTCTGAGAGAGAAGTGCAGTGGAAGATCATCAAGATGGTAATCACATTGGCTACGAAAAGTGTCTGCATCCACTCTGGAAATCCACTAAGAGGACCATACTTTTGAGTTAGACACAGAAACACCCTGGATAGGGGACAGCTGGTTCATGATGCTGAAGAGCTAGTTTTGCCGCTTGGACTGTATATATTTGCACACAAAAAATGACACAGAAAGAATGGGTTAAAAGAATACGGTGGGCTATGTCTATTGGGAAAAACATTTTTACAAAGCCTCTCATCTGGAACCATTTCCCCATGAAGCAGGCCTGTGCATTGCAGCCCTTCCCACGCAGAGCACACCCAGATGCGTGCAGTACCTGAAGGCAGGGCCTATAGGAAAGGTTCCACATGAGACAAAACCTGCAGACCACAGCCCCTGTGTGCTCCTCATCCCAGGAAGATTGGCACCTGCTTCCCAAACGCTGCCACACAGCTGCATTTCCCTACTCTTCAGCCACACCATGCCATCAGACCGTGCTCATCAGCTTGCTTTCACTACATGTCCCGAGCTGGAGTTGACACACGGAGGGTGAGCCACGCTTTCTAAGGAATGGTGCCCCAGGCTTTCGGGCAGGAAGGCATTCACACCTGCTGCTTGCTATGAGTCCTGGGGCCTCCTAATTCACACAGCAGCAGGGCACAGAAGCAATCAAGCACACACCAGCAGGAAAGCGCGACAGGGGGCAGCCTTTTGCTCTGCTGGGTAGCCTCACGGGATGACCGGCCACAGCAGCCGGCTGGAGCTCCCGCAGCAGCTCTCAGGGAGCCGAGGCCCCATCAGAAGGCGCAGCGCGCAGCCGGGCTCCCCTCGGGGCGGCGGGAGAGCGCCGACCCGCCCGGCCCCGCGGCGCCCCCCTGCGGCCGCCGCCGCTTCCTACAGTCCCGGGCGCGGCGGGCCGGAGCGCCGCCTACGGGCGGCCGTGTGCGGAGCGAGCCTTGCCGTCTCCCGGCCCGGCCCGGCCCGGCCCGGCCCCTTCCCCGCCCGCTGCGAGCGGCCGTGCGTCTCGCCGGCTCCTAGCAGCCGCCTGTCCCGAGGGGGCCCGGAGGTGGGGGAGAGGAGGAATACTTCACAACGAAGGTGACTAGCGTTAGTTGTACTACTCCACTACTGCTACCCGGCTGCTAACTTACACGGTGCACTGTTAAGTACAAAGGGAACTACTGGAGTTAGCAAGGGCTCCGACCGAGCACGCTCTAACTCCAATGTCTGCCCTGGGCTGTCCCAGGCAAGAAGCTTCTCTTCACAAGACTGTGTAGCTGCAAAACAAACGTAAGCATTACAATAATAAACAAACAAACGTAAACCAGAAAGCAAAACCAACAAAGAAGTACAAACGCACACACAGCCCCAGCCCGAGGGCACGCAGACTCCTGCAGCCCAGCCAGCTCTGCTAGCTCAGCCGCGGGCGCTGCTCCGAGACACCTCGAGCAGCAGAGCCCCGGGAGCTCAGCGGGCACCGTGGTGCTGCGGGTGGAGGGCTGAGGAGAGCAGGAACACCAGGTGAGACAGAGCAGCACGAGGGTGAGTAGGAGATGTGAGCAAAGGGAAAGGCAGCAGAGCACCCCATCACTGCAAATCTCACTCGGGAAGAGGGGTGAGCGGGGAGATGGTGCTCCCCAGGGCACCGAACAGAGCCAGTGGACAGGAGGAGTGAGGTAATAAGGAAACAGCAAGGGCACTTCACAGCAAAAAGGAATCGAGAAGAGATCATTTCCCTTCCATTCTGGCTCAGCAAAACACCTTTCCTTCCCACTGTGCCTCACAAACCAGCAGTGTGACATTCTTACAGCTACTTCAAAAATAACTCACAGAGGGAGGCTCTAACTGCTGCACCACACGAGACATGGGTGCTGTGTGCAGGAAAACATGGAAGGATGGCAGGAGGAGACAGAAGAACACACCTGGTCCTCCCTCCCCAGATTGACCTGAGCAGAACCAAACAGTCCCAATGTTCCCAACTCACAGCAAAAAACCTCCCACCACAGAGTTCAACAGGCAACAAGTAAGGTGTGTTTGTAGGAGGGAGGCTGGGAACACCATGTGCATCCTTCTCCAACCTACCAGCTTGTGCACACCCTCTGTGCAGAGCTTTTCAACCACAGGCTCCTGTCACAGAGGCAGCCGGTTCGGGAGGGACCATGCAAGAGGCACCACAGCTGACTGACCAACCATGGTACCAGCAACTGAGCACCACAGTGCAATGTAAAGCACTGCAGAGAGAGATGTCCCTCGGAGCCAACACTATCAACAGATTTTCATTCTGAGCACCTGATGGTGGGTTTAGAAATGCTGGAGGGCCTTGCAGCAGCCACATCTCTTCCAGAACACAACTGATGCAGGAATCAACAACTGCTATTCACTCACACTGTTCTTCCTGAGCATCACCCTTGGCCAGGGAGCTCCCAAGCTCGTGCCAAGTGAGACTGAACTCAGCCTCATGTGCCCTGCAGCAGAACTGCTCTGCTGGCCCACCTACAGAACAGGAAAGCCAGATGTGCAGGGATTCCCCCGAGGAGACCCCGAGAGGCAGCGTATCTCCCGAGAAGTCCACATCTCACCTAGATGGAAGCAAGGGAATGGAATTGGCCAAGATGAGGTTCTGTCTTTTCAAAAAGGGAGGGAAGGGTTTGGAAGTTTTCAGAGTGTGAAAGAGGGTATTTTGCAGGAAGGGAGATGATTTCTTTTTGTTCTAGAGTACTGAAAATGAAAAAAAACATATCAACATTCTGGAAGGAAGTCGAGGAAAGGAAAGTTCTTGGGGAAGGAGAAACAGGAAAGGTAGGAGGGAGGGGTGGGAAAAAGATGCTGTGGAGCACTGCACCCCTGGACTTACTGGCTGAGAAACAGAGAGAAAGCTGGGACTGCATGGACTCAGTCTGTGTTTTGCTCTCACTGTGCCTCCGTCCTTCAAGCACTGAGCTGCCGTCCCCGGTGGAGAGAGGGGGAGCTAGCATGGCAGGGAATTAAAACACAAACACAAACAAAACACGCAAGTTCAGTAAATAAAAAAAGAGAAAGGAAATAGGAGAACATTAAAGAAACCACAATGCTGGCACAAAACATGCAGGAGTATCCTTCAGGGCAAAGCCAAGAAGACAGCTTTACAACATGGAACTGCTGTGCAATTTATATAGACACGAGGGGCTGCTCCCTTCAGCCCCACCACAGTGGAAATAACACAGCCCCGAGGCAACTGTCACTGATGTAGCACAATGTCTCCTACAACACAGAATAGACCTGCATAACCTGTGTCTATTGAAAATAAAAGGTCAGAAGCAGAACTGCATGAGATCTTCCCTGTTTCCAGAGTCATGGCTATGCAGAATGCTGAGCTCCAACACCTCAAAGCTTTTGGTGCATTTAATCTTGCTTGAGTGCTTGCTTTACTTAAAACGGGGAGGGGCAGGAGTGGAAAAGGAATACTACTATAAAGTGAAGCACTAAAATTACCAGATAGAGCTGGCCATAGCACAAAGCATTACTGTGCGAGTTCGTTCCCACCCAACTACCTTTCAAATATTCCTTTCTATTAAGATCATAATATATTCTAACCTCTGCCAAATCTGTTTTGATTTGCAGCAATGCAGTCCTATATAATTCTTCGTAGATTTAGTCCTGGCCAGCTGCCCTTGCTCCCCCTCCTAGCCTCACTCTCTTCACAGCATTCATATTCCTGTCTTGCAGGACACCCATTGGCTCAGATGAATCCAGTATGGAAACTCTCCTGAACGCAAGCTTCCAAAGGACAGGAGGTTCTAGACAATTTTCTATTCTGGGCAGATATGCAGCAGAGATTAGGTAAACCAGATTCATCACCACGCTACAGAAGCCATCCAGTTCTCTTCCCTCAAAGCTGGGTTCTTAAACCACAGACTACTCTGGCAAAAAGGTGAGAGGCTGCTATGTTATTATGCTACTATGCTATTATGAAGTCAGGTCTCATTTGAAACAACTGGTATTGTATAGCTCATTCAGGCACCAGCATACATTTCTGCTCCCTATGACTCCTCAGAAGAGAAGATAGCAGCTTGTGACAAGCTGCAGGAAAAGCAGCAGGAACTAGCCCAGCTGACTGAGGTGACATTGCTGCTACGCCACAGGGCCAGCTTTCATTTTTCCCTGGATACTGTAGTCTGACTGACTACAGAGAGAACAGGGATGCCTCTGCCTAAAAACAAACTAATACCATATCTGCCAACTGCATTCACCCATTCTAAACCTGCTCATTCTGGAAAACTTCTTTCCCGTCTTCCTTCTTTATGGAGGTCAGGATAAAGACAACACTAGCAGATAAGGGACACAGAGCTCCTTCATCTAGCGAGTTTTATAAGCACAAAATATTTATGATGTGATCACTGAAAGGCATGAAATCTCTTCTTAATCTCTTCCTCTACCAGCATCTCCATCAGGGATATGAGAAATCACTTCAGTTCAGACAACAGGCTACCATCTTTGTCTCTGAAGCAAAAATAGAGAGACCCAAAGAGGAGGGCCGGGGGAAAGAAAGGTGTGTGCGCATCACTAAAAAGGCTCCCAGAAAGAGGCAAGAAGGGAGACTGCTTCTTTCTCAAGTGAGAGGTTTCAACTCCCTGTAACCTGCAGGGAATCATAAAAAGCACAGATTCCAAACCTTGAGAGACTAGCAGAGATTTTCCATGCCTAGAAATGGACTGGAAATGAACAGATCATGAAATTTTCAAGCAAATCTCTAAATCTGAGACAAAAACAAATTAGTTCAGGACAAAAAGGGTTTGTATCTCGCAGAGGCCAAGTTAACTGCTTCCCCAGCATATTGCCCACTGTGACAGGAATGGCAATGTCACTGCGAATTTATGAACTGAGTCACATACAGAAACATGGGAAGACAGTTCAGTGCAATGATCAAATCTCCAGGAACCCCTGCCTGCACTTAACTGTATTGGAAGTTACAGGCAAAACACCTACCTTTCAGATCCTCATCTTCAGTTGTGGTGTTACAGCTCTCTGTAGAACCCTGCATGGCAGAACAGAGCATTACCAGGCATCAGCAGTCAGGAGTTAGGAAATAATTTGATTTTTAATTTTTTTTTTTGTAAAGGAAGGTAGGGAAAGCGTAAACACATAGGCAAGAGTGGCAGAGCCAGGATGACACAGCGAAGATTTGGATGAAAGCAGGCCAAATATTAAGCAAAACTTGATAGCATCACTGCTAAACTTCTGCACGTAGAAGCAAGTTCAAGCCATCCACGCAGAATTTTTATACAAACAGAAGTAACCAAACTCTGTCAAGTGAGATCAAATGGGAGTTGCTTCTCTTTGGAAGAAGAATAGCCACAAGAGCTTAGGAGTCCTTCCTTAGCTTTTCTCAAAGGAACAGATATATATATACATATATTAGATATATATATATTTCTTTCCTGAAGAAATATATGCATGAGCACCTGTATCTTATCTTCTCACCCAGTCCACCTAAAAGTGGTGGTTACACACCACTGTAGAAAAGAGATGATGATATTTGAACTGTTGTCCCTACTCAGGCTCTTCTAGAGATCTACATCCACACGACACAACCCTCCCAGTCTACTGCCAGCAGGACCATGCTACAAACCAAACACCAGAAAGGCAGACACACAAAGGTGAGAATGTCGGAGAAAAGTTTCTCTGGCAACACTCCCATCCCTTACCTTTATGCCATCTGTAGCATTATGGACAACAGTTGTTTGAGGCTCCTAGGAAAGGATGGAAGAATCATTAAACTCCAGCTCCCATGCATTCCCTCATCTGCTTTCACTCCCCAGCAAGTGGAGAAAAGGTGACTGACATAAAAATCAAACCACAAATTCCAAACAGCAACATGTGCTTGCGTGCACGCGCACACACTTCCTGCACAGAAAGTTTTCAGAAGAGAGACACTATCCGAAAAGCTACAGTCACAAGGAGACAAAGCCCCCAGCACTCCCTGCAATTACCCCAATCCCCAATTTGCCTCCGGAGAAGAAGACTGGCACAAATGCCAGACAGCAGCACAACAGCCAGCCCTCTGTGGCTGTTCATCAGGTAATGATGACTCAGCAGTGTCTTCACTGGATAATGATTCAGAAGGTGAATGAAGGGTAATACTGGGCTGGGGCCTTTGTCTCCTAGGTTTTGGGAAAGTATGCCGGGTGTCCTGTCCTTAAAAAGGGACATTCATAATTTCCTTATCAAACAAGGGTAAGCCAGACCACATAGATGCCTTTCATCAGAAGTTGCTAAGGGAACTAGACTGAAAAAAAAGGCTCGTTTGTCTACAAGTCTCTACGGTGGGATCCAATTTCAATAATCATAATTAATAATTTAGAAAGGTTCCTTCAGTATCAAAACCATAACGAACAGAGCCAGTGAAGGGAGAGAAGAAAATTATGAAGTGTCCCAAGAACCCTTTGCCCTATAACAAACAATAAGAACATCAAATCCCACCATTCCACCCTCCAAAAAATTGCCAAATCCAACTCTCCAGTGACACACAGCAAAGAGCAGCTACAGGCCAATCGGTGCTAACTAGCTCCTGCTCATCCCTTCACTACCAGGACAAGGCTTCAGGATCCTGCACCATTTCCTTCAGCTGCCATCTCTCTGGCAGGGTGGCTCAGCAAGGGCACCAGGACTGTGTTGGTGCAGTGATGTACACTAACCCACACAACTCTATCACTCATTTCACTGCTGATCTCCCAATGTGCTGATGAGAGCACACTGTGCTGCATCATTAACTGCACTAGGCAAAGGGCACCCTATGAAGCCTGCTGTACACTGCCTGTCAAACAGAAAATGCTAGCCCAGCAAGCCAGTTAGCTGCAGAGGATCAAGCACACAACCGAGTAGGCCAAACAGACTGTCTAAGGCCTCGCCTGAATACCCTTTGCCCTTTTCTTCTGTGGTGTCCTGAAGTCCATCCTCAACTCTCTAGATGTTGGAGAGTGGATAGAGCTGGGCCACTCTTCTTCCAAACCAGCCTCCCCAAAGCCAGCAGGACCAGCTGAACGGGACACAGAACTATACAGGGATGGCACAAGGGGAAGTCCAGGCAAGCTGCAATCCTCACATCCCACCACAGCTCTGCTCAGCACCCCCACCCCAAAGCCTGTGAGGCTGTGACCAGTACCCACAGCAGCACAGGGACACAGACAGAACAAAGCCAAAACACAAGCTGAAAAAGCAGCACAAGCAGCACTCGGGGTGGGGGGAAGGAGTGAAGGGAACAGGACAGAGTCAAAATTAAAACAAACAGGAAAAAAAAGCCGTTGGGGAAGATACCATGGACGTCTGCACTGGGGGTGTTTCTTTTGCAGTGCTTACTATACTGGTTTTGTTGTTGCTCTGTGGCTGTGACAGAAAAACATGTTTTTAGTTCTCCTGCTGGGCAAGGACAGCAAGATAAAAACAGCATTGCTTCAACTCCAACCGTGTCTTCACACCCACCCCTCCCCACCATCTCAGACAAGAAGAGTGAGGAAGGAGGAGTTCTGCCCAGACTGCTTGGACATCATCCTTACCTCAGAGGCAACAGATGTTTCAAGGGAAGTATCAAACCCCAAATGTGCATGGACTGTTAGAGCTATAAGGAAGGAAAATAGAAGGGGAAAAGGCAGCAGCCTAAAGGGATAGGGGGGAATCTTGGAAGGAGCGCTGACAAAAATATCTGGTGAAGAAGAATGGGAAATGACAGCAGTCCCCAAGAGAAAGACTACAAAAGTGACAGAAGCACAACTGCCAATGTGCTGCCTCAAACAAGGGACAAATGGGAGTTGTGACTGAGAAGTACCAAAGTGCCCAGAAACAGTCCTAAATATGCAATGATGCTGAATCTCCCAGAAAAACTACTTATGTAAGAAAACACATGGTCCCTCTAGAAAAGGTAGAGAAAAGGTGAGGTATGGTGCATTGTGCCCTTGCTGAGTCCTGAATTACAGAAACTTATAGGGCCAAAATATGGAAAAGTGAGGGGAATGCCCACAAGGAAAAGTCTTTGCAATTCCCCAAGCAGCAAGTTCTCTGGATGGCACCCAGTAGTTTTTTCATCTTTTTCCTCTTCTGTTCCTTGTAGCTGTGGTTAAGAATAGAGTTTCTGCTTCCTGCATTCACACAGCACAACAGTGAGGTAGTCACTGGCTTGTTGCAAAGAAATGTCCCACTATAATGTATGTCAGTGCAGTTGGGAATGAACAAACTTTGCTTCAAGGAAGAACCTGTGCCCACTACAACATGTTTCCTGGCACATAAATCCAGTCATTTTTAGGAGATGTAAGCCCACAGTTTATACTGTTGCATAACCCCTACACCAGGTGTATAGCACTCTTACTGTCAGATACCAGCAACAATCTCAAAATAAGCACTACAAGAGCCTCACTCAAACTCCTTGGTCAACAAGTGAGGGTGACTGGAGCTGAGCTCAAACAGCAAAGTGACCTTATTGCAGTTGCTCTTTATTCCACCATTGTTGAGGAATGCACTCACACTGCAAAACAAGGCATCATTACCCAGTCTCAAGCACAAAGAATGCACAAGTCAAATGCTGAGTTGGAAAACATCTGCCAAAAGTTTGATTAAGTCAACTAGAGAAAGAGCTTTGAGGCTGAAAATTCATACAGACCACTAATACTTCAGTTTTCCTTCACAAGCAGTGTACTTTGGCTTAGCTATCCCTTTAGGAGATGAAGAGAGGGCAAAGAAAAGGATGATGGGGTAGGTGGAAAGAGTGGTAAGTGAGAGGGGGAGACAGTAACGAGGGCTTTAAAAGTTAATAGGGAAAAAAAAAGAACATGTGACATACTCATTCCCCAAAACTAAGAAAGGAAAAACACTTTTCAAATTATTTATTGCCTCTTTCTATACAACCTCACATTATCCTAAGACTTTGGCCTTCCAACAGCTTTACTTCCTCCATGTTATTTGCAGCCTGGTGGCACAAGAGATGACAGGCTGCTGTGAGTATAAGAGAGGAACAGATGGACCTGTAAAAATGAATCCCAATCTATTTCATGGCAATGCTTGGGTCCACTTATTCATACAGCACTGAAGTTCCTGTATGTCTTCAAAACCAGTGATCCTAACACAGAGATCTAACTTCCAAACCTCTTGCAGCGAGCAAAGCACAATTTATTTTTCTTAGTTCACTGGGATGAGAAGATAAAGTTAGCATCAAAGAAGGCATACAAAAATGCTTTATACGTGAGATCAAATAGAAAAAACATCTAGAAAGCCACTGTTCTGGAGAAAAAAGTTAATATAGCAGCTTTGTAGGTGTGGGATGTCACCTTACAAAGCACAAATCCACACGCACCCAGAACATGTAGCCTGCCCTCCAAACTGCACTGAGTATTCAGTTCATCCATCAAACCCTTCCCTGTCCAGTGACAGAAAAAGAGCATCATATTTGCCAGTCAAGTAGTATATCTGCCATTCACATAGTATTCTACACCACAACAGAGTCCCAAGAGAATAAGAGGTAAAAGACTTAGGCTAAACACACTTCATAGTTCTTTCTCTGACAGAGGTATCTGATGCACTGAGTTTTCCACACATACTTGGGTATTCTGGCTTTCTAGCCAACTGCCCTCCAGTGGAAAAGTCTGGTATGTCTGACCCCAAGCCCAGGGTAAACAGCCAGCTCTTACCCCTTTTTCCCAGTGTCACTGGGCAGGCTGTAATCCTTGGTAATTCAAGCAGCACAGCTCAAGCTAGAAGAGGCCAATTCACCTAAAAAGGTGTCAGGCCTTTCTGAAGATCCATGTAACACTATTAGTTTTGGCACAGCATTTGGCAATGTTTCCTGAGCTAGACAAGAGACAGACAAGACAGGCACAAACAACACAGGGTGCAAGAGAAAGAAAACAGACCAGTGATCATATCGCTAGGGACACACACTTCTGGCAAACTAAAGAACGTAAGTACTGATACACGGGCCGTCTCTGGTTATTTAGTCACCTTCACTGCTTCTAAGTTTTCTACGGCTGACACTTACAAGGTTTATATATCCCCAACTGCTTTAAAACAACACGCAGAGGGAATTTAACTCCTGCTGGCAGTGGGCAGATAGGCAAAGCTAGAAAAGTACAAAGAACTCCTGCCCTGGTAGTTCATAAAGGCAGGGCTGGTGAAAAGCATGATACAAGCATCAGATTTTCCAAGCAGTACTTAGGGATTACATTTTGTGTTTGCAGAGTCTTAAGGCTCTGCAGCCTCCTAACTGAAGGAGGAAGAGGGGAAGTATCTTCCAGACAACAACGTAGAAATCCTTCTGCCTTCTCATTACTACAGCGTTCCTATTCCCATCTGCAGTAGCAAGAAATATTTTCTGTTCTTCTTCAGTCTAAAGGAGACAATGCCATCACTAATTTTGTACTTCAGTCACTGTTAATACCTCAGTGTACAGACACAGGCGTTATCTAACAGGCTGTATATGAGCCCTTACAATATGGCACTGGCCAATTTTCTCTTTGCTTCCTTCAGAGTAGATCTGACTACTTTTGTAACATATTCTATAGATGTCAAACATCTGGATGGATGAAAAACAAAATGAATAAGACAGGGGACGTAGTTACTGGGTATTTGGTCATGCTGGGATACATAAAACGAGATCAAAACAAAAGGAAGTTCGGGATTATAAACGCTCTGAAAACCTTTCCAATAAGAATGCTAAAACAAAACAAAACAAAAAAAAAAAAAAAAAAAAAGTGACCAGCAACTCTGAGCCGCCTGGCAGTGCTGTGCCCACATATTTCATCTGTACAGTAGAGCCCCATCAATCTCTGCCACATTTGGAGCGACTCCCAGTTTGTTCTACACTGCAGGGCTCCCAACAAGGATGACTGCACCAGTACCAGGCAAAGCACCTGCTTTTCTTTTTGGCACCTCTGCAACAGAATGACAAAGCCCCATGTCCAGGCCAGGCACACACCTGCCCTGCTGAGCCCAGGAGAACAACTGCCTTTTTTATTTCACACTCCAGTCAGACACTGACAGCAGGCAAGGTCGAACTGCATTTCCAGCAGCGGATTTTCCACACAAAATGGGAACTGTGTGACTGGCCGGGGGCCAGACGATCACAGAGCCCTTTTAGTGAGGACATGGACTTTTCAGAGCACAATGACTCCCCGCCACCTCCCCCCTGCACAGACATGCTATGTAGGGTGATGAGCACAAGCCGAGCGTGCATGGCATGAGAATGGCGGACGCACGAATCGCAGGCAGCTTACGGGAGGTGCTCACCATCAAATGCACACTGGAGCTCGACTTCCTTTTCTGGACACACCATTGAGAGAGGGAAAGAGAAGGGAAGAAAGGAGATGAGAAGAAAAGCACAGAAACTATTCACACATTAGTGTGCCAGCGAGGGCCCCCCTGCCAATAATGCTCCCCTACGGCAGGTATAAGCAGCAACAGAAAGGCACAGACACACAGCAAGGTGCAGTCAGAAGTTGAAGAGCACTGCTACACACCAGGGGAAAGGGCAGGGTGGAAGACTCCCATCCACTCAAACACTGAAGTCAAAGCATAGGTGCCCAATACGTTGATAAAAGGAGAGAAGAGGGAGGAATATATATGTACAAGACATGGGATGCAAGGGGAGTCTTTCCCATGTGCTTTCCCATTTCAGAAAAATGTGCAGCTTGCCCAGCAACACTGAAGAAGTGAGCAGTAAACCTCCAGTCATTCACATCATATAAGAAGCAAGGGTGTGTTTGCAACTAGACTGAGGGGGTGGGAAGGAGACCACAGTGGGAGAGCTGTCCCCAAAGGCTTCAGGAAAAAGGGGAAACTTTTGTGCATAGCAGCAGAAAGGATCCCTTACAAGGAAATTAGGGCTGACTTGAGAGGCAAGATGCACCCATGCTCAGAAACAGAGGAAAAACAAGAAAGGCAAAAAGGCACAGAAAAACAGCCAGAACACCTTGCACTCTCAGATACTGGGAGAACAAGCAGTGAGCAATGCTTAAGCACTACCCAGCTTTCCAGGAATTTATTCTTGCTCAAAAGACATCTTCAGTCATCTTCAACGACTCCTTCACACCAAACATCACTTTCCAATAAACCAGGCTCAGCATGCATTTCTCTGCTCTTTCATGACACTCTCAGTGTCCCACTCTGTCCACACCACATCCAGCAGGTCTCAGCATTACAGTTTCTCACCCCCATCAACTCGGCATAAACTTTCTATCCTTTGGTGCTATGTAAGCTTTGACGCCCACCGATTTGTTGATTGATCTTCCACTTCATGGAGGAAACATAAGGCTTGCCATTCATTACCTGCCTTACAGTCTTCTGATTGACTCCATTTCCTTTTAAGTCATTTTAACTTCTCCACAAGTGTTCCCTAAAGCTAGAGCTAAGATGGGATGTACCACCAGCAAATGAATACAAAGCTCACACTACTACCAACTCAGAGGAGTTTCCAGTCACAACAGGGAATTCATGACAGGGAAAAGATGAATTTCACACCAACTGAGAAACTGCTTCAAAACCTGAGTTATTTTTAATGTATCCTACAAGTTGTAGCAGAGAGAGACACTGCAGGGAAACTTTTCTGTAAGGAAGATAGCATCACTTGATGTTTCAGTAGATTTCCAGTCAGTTACAGAAACAAGTAAAGGAGTGGAAAATGGTGAGAGAACCAAAAGTTCTTCATAGAGGGAGAATCAAGTAATCCATACAGAAAACAATCACCCTTCTATTTCTCTTCTTCGGAACTGAAGGCAAAAATAACACCGACACAGCTTGAAACAGACATTTCTGCAGAGCAGAATTTAATTAAGTACAACCTAAATTTAAAAGTTTGTCTATTAACATGATATCCCACATAGCACATCATTTCTGACTAGGCGGTGAGTCAGGAGAACAGAGTATGCAAGTGCTATTACAACTCAGGACAGGCTGGACAACACCAACACCAGGCACTGACATTAAGTGTTAAAGCATCAAAACATTAAGTTGAAATAAACAAATGAAAGTTTCTGACAGCAAACTGGTCTCAAAATTCCCTCTGTAACGGCAAGCCGTGTCATCCTTCCAAGACCAGATGAGTAAAACTTACTTATTTTCTTGCGGTGTGACTGTAACTCAGGAAGAAAATAAGATAACAGAAGCTTGCTTACTAATAGGTCTATTTCCATGACAGCTACATCTCTAAGTGTTTTTAAGCAATACAGAGATATCATGAGTAGAAAAAATTGTTAAAGAAAGAGATCTAGCTTACAGTAAAGTACTTCACTGATCACTTGAAGGATTTCCCTGAATCTAAGCAACAAAACATTCTCCCAAATCACTATGAGTAACATTTTCCTCTCAAACCCAGGTATTTTTTGTGTTAAATTCAGGTGGTCACTTCCTAAAAAAGGAATAGATTCTCTGCAATTAAATTTAAAGAACCTCACTTCAGGTAACAATAAGCTCAAGTCAGCAGATGACAGAACATACCCTGAAGAATCACTGTCTCTTCAGCATAGCTGCAATATTAGAAAGAAGCAGCGTAAACTCTTCTGAGCACCTACAGAAAACACAACGCATGCTAGAAGATGCTAATGGAAGTAGAGTGATTCCAGTAAAGATTCCACTCAGTTCTACGCCCTTAACAAGGATATATTTTTTACAATAGCTTTTTGCATTCCTGCTATTTTCACGCAGTTCCCCTCCAGTCTGAAACAGATTTATATATTTGTATATTTACATATGTACAGATATGTATATTTATTAAAATATCACTCCTGTTCTAACTCACAAAATGAAAAATCATTGCAGGACTCAGTGTAAACTCAAAGTCAATCAGTGAGAGGCAGTCTGAACTAGCAGCTGTGGGGGCCTATTTCCACCTTCGCTTTAGTCTTTCTGTGCGATGCTGAGTCAATCATTTTGTCTCTGTGAATCCATTTTTTCTCCTGCCCTTTGTCAGCTTGTCTATTTAAACTGTAAGCTAAGAGGCAGGGATTTTCTGCTTAGGCATCAATACAGTGCTAAGCACATTGGACCCTTGATCTCAGCTGGAGTTTCTAGGCATTACAACAATACGGTACAAAGAGTGAATGCATCAAAGGTGCATAAAATGCCTTATTGGATGTCAGGACTTAAACAGACCTGAAGTGCTCACTCTGAGCATTTTGTGTAATGCTATTCAGCATAAAACTGGTGTTCAGGTGAACTTGGGTTCTCCTCATTTAGCTTTAGCATAATAATCTAATTTAAAGAGTATGATTTCAAGATCACGTACAATACACAGACAGAAAAGGAGCACTAACTCATGTTGATCACCACATGGGTGTTACTTGACCCCTACAGATTTCAAGATAGATCATTTTTGAGGATTCCCTGTTGGTTCACCGTGCTGTTGTGGCTTTCATCCAAGGCATGTCATCTCTAACTGGTTTCTCAAAAGCAAAGACAGCTTAAAGAGCACTCCTGTCTTCCCCACACACTTTTTTGTTGGGCAAAGTGCAGGGAAGTACCCACTAGGCATAAAACGTACTCTTACTGCAACGTGCCTTATTAACAGCAAAACAAATGGTATATGGTACATCTCTGCAGTTACATAAGACTAAGGGAAGGCTTTACAATATTACAAAATTAACCTTGTTACAATAAAATGTGGATTTTCACATTTCTAGTTAAGTTCTCCTTTCAGCTACGCTAGTCAGCATTTCCTGTGAAAGAGAACTATGGATGCAGTAGAAAGACAAGGTAAACAGTCAACAATTTTTGCAGAGCACTTCAAGTGAATGCTGTTGAACCTTTTTACATCCCATAGAATTCCACACAAGTTTCTATTTGTATAAAAGTTGGCCTGAAAAATATCATTAGTGTCATTTCGAATTCTCAAGCCTAATTGTTCAGTGGAAAAGAAAAAAAGCCATGAAAAGAAGATGAAACTGCCAAAGAGCTTAAGAAGATCTAATTTTAAAATAATTACAATTATATCCTTAACTAAAAATAGCAATTTGTGCACCAGCATATTCTGATTACAAAGATGGCTCTGACAGGCCCTCCAATGACTGGAAACAAATGCATCCTCTCACACTAGAAGGAAAAGAAATCCCCCTTTAGGAGAAAAAAGAGCAAGGTTGTTTCAAGTTCTGCCTAGAGACAAAATCAACAGCAGGACTATGACACCAACTACAGGGAGCCCAGATCCTGACAAGGGCAGAGAACAGACATTCAACAGAAAGTATCCTTAATCTTCATCTAGTTGTCTGCCCCTGCTCGTTCCTTAACCCCTCCGTCACCTTCACTGGACAGTAAATCCAGATCACAGCAGAAAGAGGAACAAGATAGGAAGTAGATTTGATACGAAACGGTGCAAAATAAAGTTAAAAATTGCAGCTGCACAATGTTGCTCATAAATGCAGAATCGTAAAAATAAAAATAAAAATAAAAATACCTGGAACCTACAGTGCTGGCCCACAAGATATCTGGTATATTACATGGCTCTGCAATTCGTCACTCAGTATCTTCTATAGCCTCGCTTTCTAGATTTGAAAGCAGAAAAGCATGCTCCTTTAGTGTCAAATCTGGGCCTTCCTTGTTGCTACTCCATCAGCTTGGATCCAAATTATGCCTGAAGAAAGTGAGGGCAGCACTACCAGCAAAGGTTTGATGAGCAGGGACAATTTAAGATTCAAGGCAGTTTAAATCATTCATTATTTAAGATAACGGAAAAGTTCTCAAGTGCCAAGCTGATGAAATATCTACCAATTAGTAGAATTAGTACTTTAAATAGAAGCAGCAGTGCAGAACGAAAACCAGGGATACTTCAAATAGACACACAACGAACTTGCTAGAGGAGAGGGTCATCCACAAAGAAATTAACCAAAATGAAGTTCATCAAATGTCACCAACTCCAGACACACTTACACTGGAATAAAAATCTTTCCTTTCTGTCCTCTCCTACTGATTTGAGTTCTTTTTTCCCCTGTCCAAAAACATCTGATGCAAGTAAAATATATGCATCCTCACTGATCCAGCATGTTATGCTTGCCTCAGATAACAGGTAAAGTCAGTTTCACAGAAACAAATAAAACTTGTGTTTGTTTCTTACAGCTAGCATATCATATGAGCATCATGCCCTCATCACGACATATGGCTATAGCACATCTCTCTCATCATTTATGCTAAATCAGCAGCAACCCTCTTCACTTTGCATCATATATTCACTAACAGACATACGCAAGAAACTCTTGTGAATAATGCACAAGAAAGACATATAGGCCTCACTTAAACCATGTGGTATGAATTTCAACTCTATTTGTGAGCTAAGGTAGGACTGTAGCATAAATACCTCTGAATACCAGATGAAGATAGGAGAAAATGAATAGAAAGCAAATCATGACAAACTGATCGCGCTTTCCTCTCAAAAGGTTTGGAGCCATTAATTTTTACAGTTGTGTATCATCAATTCATGGCAGAAATGCTATGTTTGTTTCATCTACTGCGTAGATATCTGACAGCGCTTTTGTGGAGCACACGAGTGCTGTCACAGGAGTTTTTCCTTACCAGGAAAAACCAAGGGAAAAGCTGAAATACTTTCTTACAAATCTTTACAATGCATGAATTTCTAACAAGACATTAAAAAATAATTAATTTTCAAAAGAAAAACAAGGAAAAACCAGAAGTCTTCTTGTCTGGTGGGAATGGAAGAAACAACCTAGCCACATGACATGTGGTCAGCAGAAGGCTACAGCTGAATATTCAGCATGCAACACTTGTTCTAGATCTACATCTAATGTAAAATCTTGTATATAGGAAGCGGGAGTAGTAAAGATACCACAAAGATGAAAGTGCATTTGGTCATTTTGTCTGAGTTCTGCACTACTGCAAACAGGAAAAAAAAATAATCCACTACAGGCAATGCAAGGCCAGATGCTCTCTAACCAAACTCATCACTGGGCACAAGTTTTTGGTCAGAACTAACTAGGATGAGAAAAGTATGGCTAAGATCACATGTTTCCTGCATGTGGAACAACACACAAAAAGAACTAACAACAGTGAGGCCACCAACCAAACTGACTGGCACAAAGACTACTTCACAGCAGTCAAGTATACCAGTGCCACTCATAAAAACAAATACAAGGGGAAAAAAGGCTACATTTCAATGAGGTGACTACTGGGAAACAAGAGCTTATACATGGAAAGTAAGGCAGAGTAAAAAGATACTTCTGTGTTTACACGTGTCCTTCAATAAAAGTATACAATGTACTACACAGAGGCCACCACATGCTCGCTGCCTCATTTAACATGAGCATGGCAGGGAAGAGACCTGTATTTGTATATATCTTCATTTTTAAGCAAGAGGGTTCTAAAGCACAAATTTTAGAAAGAAATATACAATATATCTCTGAGTTACAAAACTCACATAAACGAGGACCCAAAAGCCTCACCTGAAGTTAGATGCCATTTGGGGAAAAGTGGAAGCTTAACTCTTCAAAAAGCCCTCAGCTGAGGCTGAAAACATGTGGCACCGGGTCATGTCTCCCTTGGGCACCACTCAGGTTCATACTGCAGAACAGGTTTCTCTAACAGAAGAGAGGAAATTGCACGCAAACACTTGACTGCAAGTCTCTCACCCACAAGCAGAAGAAGGCAACTCCATTTAGCGCATATGGAAAATGCTATATTCTCTCACCCAGCTTCCACATTATCACTACTGTGATACTACCACATGCCCTGTGAAGAGTAAACCCGATTTTACTCCATTCAAAGGAGGAAGATTTTGTGTTCTAAGCAAAGAGCACAACTCACACTTTCTATGAACTGGAAGCATCTTTCAATTGTAAAGATCTCCTTGTGACTACATGACCAGGAAGCTGTGTCTCAGTGCCAGCGTGAACATCATCTATCTGCCTTCAGAAGATCTTCACCAAAGTAAAACTATGAGTGACTACTGGAAATAAAAAATTCTGAGACAAAAGCCTTTTTTTTTTTTTTTTTTTAAATTCTTTAGGGGACAAAAACTAAGATGTGTTATTTACTGGCTTTCCAATTGCTTCTCCCCTGTAACGTTGGGATTTTGAAGTTCTCAGTTCACAACATTTGGGATCATCCATTCTCATTCTGCTGGGATTTTACTGCAATGATTTTCATATCTACAGATGTGACACACTGTATTATTGTGCATGTGTTTGATGTATGTCTGTACAAAAGAGGAAAGCATGTGCAAAGGCACAAGAATTCACCCTTGCAGGCACATTTCAAACGATGAAAAGTTGGGGCAAAATCCACATTGTTTCTTAGGCAAAAATTCCCAAAGGCTTGGGAAATGTTGTTGGAGCAGACCGAAGCAGAACTGCAAGAATGAAGATTTTACTAGAGCAGTCCTCAAAATAAACGTCACTACTCTGAAGCCGTTTTTCCAGTTGTCTCCTTATAACTATGAGTCCTCTGGAAACAGAGCTTCATTAAAATGGAAAAAGGATAAGAGAATGGGAGATGAGCATGCTAGCCCTGCAGTGTGCATGTCAATCCCCAAAGTAGGGGCAGAATGAAGACTGTCCACAGTGCAAAACCAGATGAAGTATTCTGCTTAATAGTTGTGAAGAAAGGTTTCAGCTTCAAGTGGAATTACAAGCAAATAAAACAAACACATTCTTCTCATGCAGAGGACAGTATTATTTAGAACTCTTACTAGAAGATGCTGCTTGGGCCCATGGCTACTCCAGTAACAGATCACAAAAAACTACAGCCTGCAATAACACAGCCTAGGAATGACCTATTTGGCCTACAGAACAAAAGGATGACTATGATACAAATAGTGAAATGAGGAAGAAGTAATTCCCCTCAGAAGGGAATAAGAGAGTGCCTGAATTTCAGGCATGGTAGCTGAACTCTGACACAAATTTCAGGTTCCACTCTGTCTGAACAGGAATATCTGAAGACTTTTCCTTCCCTACCCTAAACTTCAGTATCTGTCAAAGGAGGGAGACAAAGATTTCCATGGGATCTGGTGGGTATCATCAGCAACTGATAATTGCTGTGTGCAATTTCTATACCCAGTGCATTCTGTACTGAGTCAGAGCCATGTATCGCACTTGAGCAGGTCTTTGGTCTTTTCAATCCATAACACTGACAAGTTCTCCATACTTCAGAGAAAGGGGAAAAAGAAATCTTGTACCTAGCTTGTTGTGTGACATCTACAGTGCATGTAAGGATCATCCCACCCGGGGTTCATTACTATGCAATGATCGTAACAACCCAAGCCACAAGACAGGGCTGTGGTTTTACCCTGTAAGGGAATGGAGAAAGTGGCTGCCTTCTGTTCAGGTGGTGGGAGAGAAAGCGAAATGGGAAAACAAGAACTTACCTTCACTCCATCTGATTTCTTGTTCAGCAGGCTTTTGGCAGCTGTGAAGAGAAGCAGGAGAAATAGGTCAGTTTTTCATTTTTAAACTCTTCTCACTTCCCTCAAAACTGCATAAGACTTCAGAATGATAGTCATCCTGCTAATCTCCCTCTAACAGCAAGAGCCCTGGAAGTTAGGCCCAGTCAGCCAGGAACATTATCCTGGTAGCAGAGGAACACCCATTCCATTCTCTGTGCATCTTAACTGGGCAAAAATCCTTCTGCTATCAGAATCTCAGCAACTCTGAAAAGAGACTTTAGAGCTCCTGTGTTTCAACCCTCTACCGGCACACTGTGACCCCATATCCAGGAATGCCAGCAGTTACAGAGGGGAAAGCTAGAAAAATGTACCAGATCTCTGCAAGAGGGATAAACCTTACCCTCCAGTACAGCTATTTACATAAGACTTTGCTTACAAAGGGGGCACTGATAATGCAGAGACCTCCTAATCACCACCATACACAACAACAGTATAGGAACATTTGGGACATCAGAAATGATGAGACTGGAGAAGTGCAAAAGGCAGAGTCTGACAACCACTAAAAAAGAAAAAGAGACAGGAACTAGGCTGAAGTTCTTCACATTAAGATAATGCTCTGCTGTGCTCAACCCAAACAACTGGCATTAGTCATGAAAGTGAGAGTATGATAAGCATAGACAGGGAATTCACTGCAAATGCCTGGCAGAGGGCACACACACTTGGGACTCAAGAAGGAATTGCTCCATCTATTACATGAAAGTGAGACGCTGACAATGACTGTCAGCAGTGAGACCCCATCTATAAAGCTCAGCTATTATGAAAAAAAAGTTTGCCTATTTAATGAAGATCATGTAGTTGTTTTAGCTCCACTGTAAACAGCATGCTAGAGACCTGCTGGACCAACACACTGACACCTCCACTAAGCAGCTGCCAGGAAGTGTATGCATTCAGGGACTTGACCTGGATTTTTGCCCATGCAGTGCTGGAGCCTAAAAGGCAAGGCAAGTAGTAAAACAACGTTCACATGACTGTTGAAATACTTCACTCACCAGGAATGACCAACCCACGCAATGCTCAGTCTCTCTCTAGAACCAGCAACATCGGGAAAAGTTTCTTTTGCAGGATTCAAGCAATTGCAGAAATTTTCTCTCAAAGCACTTCCCACCCTGCCTTTCCTGCCACATGACCCTATAGATATGGATCAGCTACATGGTATCAGTAAAGCTGGTGCAAATTCTCCTCCTCTTAAGTTCTGCTCCATTATGCAGATACAAACTCAGGAATCTACCTTCATCCCTGCCCTCAAACCATCCCAGAACACCGGGAAAAATTCAGGCAGATATTGTCTAAAAATGATTGGTCAAAACACAGTGCTCCAATGTGCACAGGTAAAGGTGAGCAGACAAACTGTCCTAGGCAACTCATCTGCCCTGCAACAGCCTCTTTCCTGACTGTACATCTACAGAAATACTGCGAGAGTGAATTCAGCAGATGAGTCCTTGCCACCTTCAGATGAAGGATGTCAGCTCAATTCCACATGGAAGTTAGAAGGAGAACAAGGGGACACGGAGGTCAAAACATGTCCAGCATTTATTACACACATACATCAAGGTACCTCACACAACAGCAGCTGAAAGCATGTAAACATTATAGCCTCACAACACTTAAGAAAAAATAAAGGATGGTACATCCTCAAAGTGAGGAGGAAAAAAAAAAGCAACAAAAATCTGTGTATTCTAACTCCTATCTCTAATTCTGGGCAAAAACAAAATACACTCTGCTTTTACAGACATTTCCGGTACAGAGGGCAACAAAGAAAGCAAGCAAGAGAAATGAACTGCTCCAGACAAAGCCATTATATCCTTCTATCAAGGAGCATAGATTACCCATGAAGAAGCTGCTGACCATGTTTAACAAAGTGTTACAATGAAAGGCATTATTTAGAAACTACCATCTATATGTAAATATCATGAGAAAGCCATTCAAACCACATTTCTCTAAATTGATTATGCTTTTACAGGAAGAAACTCTTCTCTGCCACCTAGCATCATCTCTAAAGGAGAGGTATGAAACAACCTGATAGTGGCTACTGCTTCCATCAGCAAAACAGCCAACTTAACACTTTGCCATGGTGGCTTTTCAGGTGCAAGTCACTAGTGTCCATTTAAACCCAGCAGGATGATTTCCCTGAAAAGCAGGGAGTTGTTGTCCTATGTCCTCTATCCCTATTTTGGTTTCTTGGCAATCCCATTCCTCTTAGATTCTCCACTGAGCTGTTAAAGGAATTTGCTGGAACAGCAGTGATGCCTGGCAATTGCACGGGAACATTATGCTCTGGCATTTATTCCTCAACAAGACTAGAGTCATTCTGCAATGACTCTACAATAGAATAACGGAAGTTTTGTGAAGCCCAGCCACTCCAAAACACTTTTTCAAATGAGAAAAAAAAGGTATAACCAGATGGAAAGGCAGATAAAACCTCCCAAACAGTTAGGCAAGACAAATCTTTATGTGGTCTGGACCTACAGAATCTCTAGACATAGCACAAACCTTCCTTCCTATCCAATTCCTATCACCAAACACTGTTCATGTCAATAGCACAGTGAAGATACGTGCAACACTTGGAAAAGTCTCAAAGGTTTGAAGGAACACTTGGATCCTCCATAAAAACCCAAATGGTTCTCAAAGAAAGATTAAAAGAGGTAACTAGCATTCATTAATACTAAAGCCTGAAATACACAACCCAGTAGTATCCTCTTGGCAGGAGCTGAAGAGCTCCCAGTTCTCCAGCTAATGAATAACAGGGAAATTGTGTGCGGCGCAGTTGATTTCCTTCTGTTTTTTGCCCCCTACCAGCCTCAGAAAACTAAGGCATTCTCCAAGAAGATGATTTACAAAGAGCCAAAGCCCAGCCTTACATTTTGTGATATTTTATGCTTTCAAATATCTGCCCACCTATTGCAAAAATTTCACATCCTGAAAGATGACCACTATGCAAGCGTCTACATGCATGTACAGAGCGCAGAGCCTATGAGGTCAAGACTGTCTCTGAACACCGATCTTGGAGACTGATGCTCCTGTCCATCTGAAATCCAAGAGTTGATTGAACATCATCCTTGTAGTATTACAAAAACTCAGTTTCCTCACAAGCCAATAAATGAAGAGATGAAGAGCAAATAATGCAAGAAAAGGCATTCACAGAATTCTCCTGCACTTCGGGGAGAGGAAGATAAAACCAATGGGAATCATTTAAATTCCTTTTTGATGATACAATACACTCTCAGGCCATACATGATAAATACTGATATTCTGTCATAATATCACGCAATTCTAGGAAGTGCAAGATGGAAGTTTACTTACTGAAGTATATTACTTCAGCAGGTCCACACTGTAGTAGTTGTTTATCACATCCTGAAATTCCTGATTATTAGGCAAATTAACAGAGAAAACACTTAAAGTAACTTTTCATTAAATATGACTTCATTTTCTGCTTGGAAAATGCAGTTCTCACTGCTCTCATACTCATTTATTCAAAGTTCTACAGAAACTTCTTGACAAATCTGCTCCTCCATATTTTCACCCTTTGAATTCACATCAAAAGGTTAGGGTTTGCATTAGGTCAGTGACACAAATTTCTGGTCCTGAAAGCATATCTTTGTAACTAAAACAACACAGCAGAAATTTCAAATGTATTACTCGCACAATTTTAACTGTACTTTGGCCCCCAGCAGAAGAAAGATGTGGAACTGTTGGAGTTGATCCAGAGGAGGGACACAAAGATGGCCTGAGGGCTGGAGCACTTCTATGAAGAAGGCTAAGGGAGCTGGGCTTATTTAGCTTGGGAAAGAAAAGGCTCTGGGGAGACCTAATTGCAGATTTCCAGTACTTGAGTACTTATGAGCAAGAGGAGGATGGACTTCTCACGTGTGCAGACAGCAACAGCACAAGAATGGCTTTAAAATAAAAGAGGGGAAATCTAGTTTAGACACTGGGAAAAAAAATCTTTATTCAGAGGGTGGTGAGGCACTGGAACAGGGTGCCCAGAAAAGCTGTGGATGCCCCATATGCGTGAAGACATTCAAACCCTCGTTGGATGGGGCCTTGGGCAGCCTGACCTGGTGAATGGAAACCCTGCCCATGACAGGGAGTTGAAACTGAGTGACCTTTAAGGCTCCTTCCCATCTAAGCCATTCTATGATAAAGAGAACAAACTCTAATTTGAGTATAAAATACATATGTGTACACATACACACAAATGAAAAAAAAACTTAGTTTTACAAGCCATTTTGGTATAACAGAATAGTGAAATATTTCAGTGTCACTTCATTATTTGTATTCTTTCCTTCTTCTTAATCTTTATTTAGTTCAAAAACATCAGTGCACAGGCTACAGTGAACAGGTGAGGAAGGTCAAGGACAACAAGAAGTTTATTAAGTTGTAAGGTAATTAAATTCTTTAAGATCACTTCAGTTACATCACTGATTAAAGATGGCACATTTTCAACAAACTGCTCTCTGAATTTATTTCCAGCCTCTCTCAACCTCATCTAACTAGTTAAAAAACCAAAACTTTACATCAGAGAGTCAACAAGGATCTGCAGGGACAAGTAACAAGTTCCAGTTATTGTCACAAGCTGTTATACTAACTCCCTCAGAAAATTATCTTGAGCAAGCAGTGACAATTCCCAAGAAAAAAATCCCAGTTAGAGGTTTCAGGCACAAGGCTTAATTACCTTTAATGTCTGCCTTAGGATTTATTTTAACACAACAGGGTAGTACACATGTTTCGTGCTGGTACGTTTGACAGAAGTGCATTTCAGAGTGTGAAAGTTTGTATGACAACTCTTCTCTCAATCAGTAATTCCAGTACAGAGTTTGCACGAGATTATCAACACTGTTTCCCAATCTGTTTGTAAGTCTTATGGAGAAAAGCCACTTCGTGAAGATGTGCGCTTCTAAGATAAAAAGCAAATTTGTCCAACCATGTTCAGTTTGTAGCAGGCTCTTACAGAATTTTAGTTACATAACTGAGCCCAGGCACCCCAAAGTCTGCAAGTATTAGGAATCTCTGAATACCTTGCCAGCTTTCTCTTAGTAATAAATTTACATTTATTTCTCAGAAGGTGATTTAGGAGTTCCTTGCATATGAACTAATCTATTGATCTGACTGCACTCCTCTACTCTGTAAGCAAACACATCAGGTTGTATCAGGTCACATCAGCGCTTGTTTCAGCTGCCTGAACATCAAAGCCACAAGTGATCACCTACCCTACATCACTGTGGTTGTACCCCGGTGTGACTCCAAAGATCCATAATCAGTGTTGATACAACAATGTTCTCTCTTAGCCAAGCGAATGCCTACCATAGAGCCGACAGTAATTACAGACCTTATTAGAACCAGATCTCAATTTCCTGACTTATAGCAAAAGCAATGAAACTTTATCTGCTTTTATCTGCTGACATGAGATACAATCATTTCAAAGGAACCACAAACAGCCAATATTAATTGTTGAATATGCCGTAAGTGGGGAAAGGAGCCAGATCACTTTTGTTTTTTTTTAATCTTCAGGACTTGATCTGACAACAGGAATCTAGCAAGCAACAGAATACTCACAAAAAACTTTTTTTCTGTTCTGTAAAAGGAAGACTTTGGCAGAAAAAAAGTACAGCTACAGACCCTTTAATCATAAAAATTTATCACAAGTTAAAACCATACAGTCAAATGCATAAACTCTATGGTATAAAATGTTTGACAGAGGCGACAGTAATGACAACAGCACTGAAGAGGCTTTCTCATTTTTCCTGCAGATAGTACTCTCTCTCACCTAATTAATTGAAACCAGGGTCACATGAGTCTTCATTTTCCTCTTAATTCAAAATATCTGTGAAGAATGCTTTAGAAGATCTCATTCCCAGACAGGAAAGAAGCTTCTCTCCTCATAAATCTGGATCCCTGCGTGCTGAGAATGCAGCTTTCAGAGGCCCACAAAACAGTGTCACCCAATTGGAGAAGACAAAAACCCCCACTGCCTTAAAGGGAAAGAACTTTTCAAGTTCTTTCAGGACTTTTCAAGTGCAATTTGATGACCTGACATGACAGTCATACAGAGAAAATAGGAGTAGCTGATCTCTTCACTTCCAAAAGGCATCAAGATATTAAGAACAGCTACTACCCACAGAAGCTTTGATTGCCTTGCATTTCAATTCTCAGCATTTCCTTTCGGACAGTTTTTCAGCACATCTCATTACCTGAGATCAGAGCTTATATTCAAAGCAGAACTCAGTGATACTGAGAACTCTGAACTCACTACAGGCCACCTAGGATTGCCTCCTCTTCAGCTGTTAACTGAAAAGGATCCAGCAGCTTCAGCCTTTGAGACAGAAGAATGAGCAGAGCAAGCCTTTTCCTCCTTGATATTAGTTCAGGGAATAAGCGGATACATAGGTCACACACCATTAAGGAGAACCCTTCTCTCAGGCATTCCACTTAATCAAAATCTGGGCCACAGGAGATTTATTACCTAAGTACTTCTGCAGCTTCATTAGAAGTAATAACATTTATAGACTAAAAAGGAATCTAAAACTGCTGTTTAAAAAAATAAACTAATACAGAATCATCAAGTGAAATACAAACAAGCAGTTTGAATAGATCAAAGACAGATCATACCAGCAAGAAAACCCAAAAGAATGTTTTACGCAGCTCTGTTGAAGCCCTGTAGTTGTGCTATCACTTTTCCAATGGTTATTTCAAAATGATTCTCTGAAAAGTGTGTTACTATCAAGTCCTCTCATAACACAATCTGAGACAAGTGAATCAAGAAAGTGATTCTGCCAAATAAGCAGAAATTCGAGGGAAATCGCTGTAGTCACACTTACTTTTTGCACAGTCCTGACATTGGCACAGGTTCACTCTAAAGCTAGAACCAAGGAAAAAACAATTCTGAAGTTGCTAAAGGCTGCTCCTTAATCAGGGCTGGATTTCCACTTCCTGACTTTATTTGAAAAGCACCACTGAAATTACCTGAATCCATACAGGTTGTTAAAAATGCCGTCCTGATTTCACAAAAGATTATATGCATGAATGTACAGTCTGAATGCTGGGATAATATTTCACAGAGGTTTTCATTCTACTTAGATGCTTACTGCAACATCACAGAGCGTTAGTATTGGTTTCCACCATTAGTAAACAGGCAGATAAAATTAACACACTTCCTTTTCATTCTTCATCACTTATAATGCATATAGCAGACTTTCGCCTGAAAGTAACTGGAGTCAGGTAGAATAAAAATCTGACTCATTAATTCAATGATCACCCTTTTTAAAAGAGAAGAAATGGCAGTGAGTGCAAAGAAAGCAAATGATTCTACAAACCAAAAGCACTTGCAGATAGAGGTTTTCCACCCAAATGGAAGTGAACACATAGGGTAAGAGTGCACCACATAAATGCGCTGAGCCAAGACAGTCATCTTGCAAAAAGTACTGATTTGCATGCTGAGATTTGCGTCTCCACTAAGTGCACTACGTAATGCAGTTGAGTGGGAGCCAGACTACCAGTTATTAAGCTTGAAAGGATGAAAACCACTTCTGAGACTCCAAATAGAGCAGCTCTAATAGTTAGATGCTTCAGACTCCTTTTTGTTGAGTCAAAGTAATACAATACTCGAAAAGCTCGTGCTCCCATTCTCACCAATAATATTATTTGCTCTGTGTCCCTGCCACAAATCTAAAAGAATCACTGCTAATGAGCAAGTCTTCCTGACTCTTATTGGTTTCAGACAATAAAACTGATAAATGCCAGCTAAAACTCCCCCAAAATTACAAAATATCATTAGGGGATTGTCGCAGCTGACTTTGCTTCTGTCTTGTACCAGACTACAGCTTCAAATGCTCTTCCTCAAACAAATCACTCTTTTTCTCACACTGGTCACCAGCCAAGGCAATGTGACCCTTCCTACATTAGGATGAACTTTGAGCATGTTTCCTCCCACCCTACTCACCCATAGAAAGGTTTAAACATCCCACAATTCACACAAATCAAAATGAGAGAAGGAATGAAAACAGTGAAAGTTTACCTGAAAAATTCCGAGACACAAGCATCGTTGTGAGGATTGCACCCTGTGAGGGAGAAAGAGCAGGGATAACAGACAGTGTCACTCACCCCAGAGAGGGGCTTACCCATGGGGAACAGAGTGAATTAGGTACCAAAGCAGAGGCATCCTAATGCTACCCTGGGAAGTCCTAGGATCTCCAGCATGTGGCTGTTGGACTTGGCATGAGATTGCTCAGTCTTGCCTTTCTAGAGCAGCTGCTAGAAGCTGAGCAAGATACAGCCTAGGAGATCTAAAATGGCACCAAGTATGGTGTTTAGATACTCAGTTGCCTCCTAGCTTGCAAGTAACTGCTCCGCACAAAATCCAGAGGCTTTCCTTAGCTACAGGCACCTGATATACTATTACTGAAAGGTGGAGAGTGATCACAACTAAAAGTATCAGAATTTAAAAATCAGCTGTTCTACTTCAACTCTCTTGCAGGGAAGTAGAAGACATGATTGTACAGCACAGCAACAAGAGAAATTTGCAGTTTTGGAGAAAGAAACTACACAGCTCCTCAGTATAACTTCTTAGCACCTTGTACTGGGGGTCAAGGTCCTTTATTAATACTACTGAGCTAATCATAAAAAATATTTTGCTCGGAAAGCATTAACCTCAACTTCAGAATATTAAAAACAACAACAAACTACACATCAGTTATGATATACTTACTTTCAGCTTCCTTCTAGCATTGAACTTTCTCAAGCATTCCACAGTCTCCTGCCTGTGCATCATTGAAGCAACAGTAGATCGTTGCTGAAAAACAGGAACAGAAAAATAAATCAGCAACTTAGCCTAACTAAATCACCTGGAGGAGTTCTCCTCATTAGCACATCATCACAATATGGAAACCAACATGGCTGAACCTCTCATCACTTTATGGCTGCAAAACACTGTGGCCAATTCATAGCTTACAAACTTTCCAAACTAGCAGAAAACGTCTCGTGAGGATGACCATTACCTGAGTGCGCCTAAGAAATAATGTGACTCAAGTACAAGTGAGTATCAATGCTCCATGTCTCCCACACACATTATGCATAAGCACACCGTGAAGGTCTGACTTGGAGACACTGCAGAAAATATGCAGACTGCGTTAGGAACAGCCTCCAGTGGAAAATTCGAAGCAGTAAGTAAATATTAGAGAGTGGCAGCCATCCTGGTAACTCCTTGACTCTAAGTGCCTGACTAACAGAGACCTCAGCATCTTTTCATCAGTTTTGCAAAAATAGATTCTTGGTGTCTAAGAGGAATAATAATATGGATATATTACATCAATGCAAAAACCAAGGCATAATCTCTAGCCAGTGATGCACACCTGTCACCCACACTAGACTGGGATCCCATCAGCTGCAAAAAGAAGTCTTCCCAGAAGTGTTGACAGTCATTTAGAGCACATGAGGAAACCAGAGACTGATGCTGCCAGGCATTTAGAGCACATGAGGAAACCAGAGACTAATGCCAAAGTAGCTGTTGCTCATGCACAGAGCTGCAAGCCTGTATTCCCTTTACAAGGACAGTGGGAGATTGACTAACTTGGCAGATCAGACTGTATAGGCCAGCCATTACCTTTCTTCTGCCTGGAAGAAAATATGCAATGCCTAAGAGAACTATAAACCACACTCAGATTCAGCTAGTTCCATAGGAAATCTCTGCTTTCACACTGACTTTGAAGCTAGTCAGCTGCTGCACTGTATACCACAGTATGCAGTAAGTAACTTAGCCGTGTTCCACAACAAATTTGATAATCACTTCTTATCCAGCCTCCTTTGAAGTGACATTGATGCCCACTTGTTCATCTCTGTCTTAAGAGAATCAGGATGTACTTCCGAAGTTTAGAGACACTAAAACCCAGTGACTCAGATAAAACGTTAATACTTTTTCTTGCACCTAATTCAGAGCAATACATCTCCAGTAAGAAGACCTATGTTGTGTGCATGTAGACCACAAATGGAAACAGATTGGGTAAGGGACTGAAATGGCTATGAAGTAAAATCAAAATCCCCATAACTCAGAGAATGAAAACCTTTCTTACACCATTTTATATTACATTGTCGTGGGGAGTGAGCTATAATACATATAGCTTTGGTAGAGGCACTGGGACAAATGTTAAATATATAGGAACTGCTATTGATGACAAACATTCACAGAGTTTAAAAAAAAAAAAAAACAACCCTCAGAGATGCACAAAGTCTCAGCTAGTGTAAAATTCTGACTTCCAAGTAACTCACTACTTGACAGCTCACACAACTGTTACGCAGATGTTCACATAATAAGGTTAAATAGCTAATTTGTTGTTTTGTGGAGGAAGGAAAAATTACCACAGTTTCTTAAGAACAAATGAGCTAAGGAACACACTAGACACATAGAAAGTAGAAGTATGTTATGGTATTACAACAGCATCTGGTTAGACTTAGGAGGAAATACTTAATCTTCACAGATTTAAAAAAAAAAAAGTATGCCACTGCTGTCCTTCCCTATGCCCACTTACAGCTACGTTCCAGGATTTCCTTGCTCACTTTGCAAAAGATGAAAAATACCCATGTGTAGAATCTGGCAGTGCAAAAAAAAAACTACATAGGAAGAACACCAAGACATTACACTGCTTTGAAATTTACTACTAGTTAAGTTGAAACACAGCAGAAATGTTCCAGCAGTACAAATATGCAGTGCAATAAACTGAAGTTTAAGATGAAGAAGAAAATAATCCTAAAATATTTTGCCTGATGCATCTGACATTTTAGGATTATATGTATTGGAATTGGAGATATGGAGAAAAACAAACTACTGGCATTCACAAGACTTGTAAAAGAAAGAGGCATTCATTTTTTCCTACAATGGCAATAAAAGCACCACAGCATGACAAAGTTGGTTTGTTGAAGGTCAGCCT
This sequence comes from Lagopus leucura, assembly GCF_019238085.1. Classification (NCBI taxonomy): domain Eukaryota; kingdom Metazoa; phylum Chordata; class Aves; order Galliformes; family Phasianidae; genus Lagopus; species Lagopus leucura. The sequence continues at coordinate 15,032,123 of NW_024962255.1, read as the reverse complement.
CCAAAAATCACAATCTGATAGATTTATAATATTCTAAGCTCCTCTGCAGCTAAGTCTTCTTGACGTGTCAGTTCAGGGTAAACTACAAATCAAAGTGTAACAGAGAAAAACACTCACGCAGACCCATGGATGTTTGAGAGCCTGGTCAGCTGTGATGCGCTTTGCTGGGTTTATTGTCAGCATCTGGTTGATCAAATTCTTTGCTTCAGGAGTCACAGTGTCCCACTCAGGTGATGGGAACTGAAAGAGGAAGAAAGAAGAGATGATGAACTGAAAATATCCTCTCCTACTAGCAGAAGAGATTCTCTCTTCTACACAACTGAACTCCAGCTTTTGCCCTTTTAATACCAGGGCTATATATTTGCAGAAAACCATAAATTTTGGAAAAACTCATGCTGAATGAATCCAGCAAATGAATTATACCAGACAGTAGGACATACCTGTATCATTCATCAGACACAGGCAGGTGTATCATCACTCGTACCTCTGAACTTCTTTCATACTCAACAGTCAAAGTTAAGTCATAGGTCTTTTTGACAGAGTTCTGACATAAAGACAGGCACTATGTTCTTTTATCCTACCTTGCTCTTTCTCCAACATGCAAAGAAGCTGTAACAGCATATACAAAAGTCACAAACGTAACCAAATAGTACCAAAGTACCAAAGCTCCAAGAAAGCGATAACCACTGACACAAAAATCCTATCACGTATATCTTCCCTACCATAAAGCACAATATACTGGAGCAATATCAGCCTCTTAGGCTTAGCAATGCATTGGCAAGTTGTTTGCAAGCATCAATCATACAAAAGAAAACACATTACTTAGGGAGCAAGAGAAATGCTATAGGGGAGAGGAACACAGAAGCACGGGAACAAAGAAAATTATCTCAAACAGTTTTAGCTGCTGGTCATTGAGGAGGGGGTATGATTCCTCTCCTATGATTCCAGGAATTATGTTTACACCATCCTCCAGATTCTTGCATGTGCTACAGATGACAGCATGCTAATACAACATGTGGTAAGTCTCACTCTTACGAATCTACTGTTCAAACACGGATGAACTTGAGACCACAAAGATAACAGCTGTTGGGCTAAATGTTCCCAGTCTTTAAAGAGGAAGCAGGGAGGAGAAGACTGATCTATCCTGAGACAACTTTCTTACAGTACTAGAACATTAAGAAAAAGTTTATTTCATTTCTTTTCTCCTGCATCTTATATGTTGCTCAGTTGGATCATGAAAATGCACTCATATCTGATCTGTTTATCAAGCTTACTTCTGCATTCTCAGACATCAGCAAAATATTACACAACTCGCCCTGAAAACACTGAAGGAGGCTCAAAAATGATAATAGCTATCAACCAGGACACTTCCCACACACTCCAACCCTGAAATATTCATAACAATGTCTTTCAAAACCCCTCTCCAACAGCACAAGGTCCAATTTACAATTGTCAGTGCCTCCACAGGTAAGAGATAAAAGTCCAGTGCTGGGGGGTAAGGACATCAGGGAGTATGCACTAGTAAAACTTGAGCTGTTTTCTGCCACACAGATAAGGGGAAGAATCTACTGTACTCTCTTCATTCTAGACGAGAATTCAAAAGCAATAAGTGATAAAGTATTGGAGGCACAGGGATCAGGCAATTCACTCCTCAAGATCTACTGAAAGTGCTGGCCATTTAATCCCTGAAGTGCTTTGAAAATCCCCATCTACATAATTAGTGAAAAATCACTTCAAATGAGAACAAGCAACACAGAAAGAACACAGCAACAAAAGGGGCAGGAAGGCAAGAGACAAACACACATCCATTTAAAGCTATCAAATACGAAGACATCACTTTCTTCTCTCTCAGGAAGCCATTGAGCCAGGACACAGGGTAAGGCAGATCTTTATTCTCACCAGTATAGCAGCTCTCACGGTCTCAGGCCCAGAATCTGAGAGGTAGCTGAGGTCCAGCAGAACCTCAACTCCCCCATCTAAGCCCCAAGGTAGCCCAACAAAATGAAATCCCCTGCTGCCTCTGCAGTACTCACGTCTGCAGGCTAATATTTCTAGGAATTCCTTTTCTCCTCCCAAGCCTCTCTTCATGTGGAAGAACTTACATACCACTTTCAAACTGCTATGTCTAGACCATATTCTATATAATCTTTGCTCCCCAATGCTAAACTCTTTCCTATTTCTTTCCTTCAGGCACCTCTTACACCTCAGTTTTGCTGTTCTCTGAGAACTATTCCAGAAGTGCCTGGTTTTCACTACAGCCTCCAACCCAACACACTAATCCCTCCACAAAAACACTCCTCCAAAGGTTCTTGCCAGTCAAGTCTTCTCACCAGGCTCCACATATTCCACTGCTGGAATAAACTCCACTGCACCACAGAGAAGACAGGAGGCCCTAATGTAAGCTATAATTCTACAGAACAGTTCCCAATTCTTTTAACTGGGCCTTGATTAAGACAGGTTTCTTCATTCTACCTTCCTTTTGCTCTCCTTAAGCCTTAACATTGCCTACATGTTCAGCACTTCACGGCAAACACAGGAGAAAACATCATTGCCCACCATCTCCATTTCCAGCTCTGCATTTCCCTAATGACCAACAATGCCTTGATGCCCTCTGCGATGCTGTCCACATATCCTCTCAGTAGCCCCAAACAGGACTGTATCCCAGGCAGAGAAGACGAGATGTATGAACATGCCAAACATCATTTTGCACAGTAGCTTGGGGCCTGCTGCTGGACGCCAAGATAATGCCATGTTTTGGATATGGCTTCTACACCCATGCAGGTACTCAGCAAGAAAGTGCCCTTACGTCATAGGCTCCGGCTTTGATCTGCTGATAGAGTTTGTGCTGATCTTCATCCCAAAAGGGAGGGTACCCCACTAGTAATATGTACAGAATCACTCCTGGGAGGGAGAGACACAGATACACTCTGGTTAGGCTAATATGCCAATTACTCCTTCAGCCCATCTACCTTCCCTCTTGACAGTCCCCAAGGCAATGACTACTCTAGATCTTCACTTGTCATCATATTTAGTTCTCCAAGGTACTAAGACAGTACAAACTTCTTGTCTTTTGAATCTCATCTTGGCACTTCATGTTCAGTTCCTAATCCCAGCCATCAGGAGCTAGAACAGGTGCATGATGTCCTTTACCCTCCTCCCCCATTATCTTGACTGGTGAGCCACAACTCCCAGCTGCTTTCACAATAAATGAAGTCACATCCCCTGGGGCTGCTGTGCAACAGGGGACTTTTTAGGAAGGAAATCACTTTTTAGATGCTTGCTGTGCACTGTGGTCTTGGGATAAAAACATCATTGATAAAACTATCACTCCTAGCCTGCAGAGAACCATACAGTCCACGTCAGGCAACACAGATATCACCTGTCTCTAAACTTATCAGTCTCAGATACATTTACACCTCTGTTCAGTATTTCATTTTCTACACAGTTAGTGTGATAGGAAACTGCTGCAGTGGGCTAAAAACAACTGACTCTGCAAAGCACAGAACAGCCCTATCTAAAAGTTTCATGCATCTGATCGATGGCCTGAGGAAAGAATTAGGAGCCAGAATCAAAGGAGTTTAGGCTCAAGCAGTAATTCCATCTACACAAGGTGCTTATTCTCAAGTGTCTTCATCTCTCCACCCAACAAGGAGCACTGCACACCCTCCCAGCAATAGGCTGTAAGGAATTGCTCCTATATTTGAAAAGGTTGTGTAAGTATAAAATATTTGGACAGAATCTTACCACATGCCCATATATCGACTGGTTTTCCATAAGGATCTTTTCTTAAGACTTCAGGGGAGAGGTAGCCTGGAGTGCCAGCAAACCCTGCCAGGGAATGGATGACATAAAGTACAGTCCTCAAGCAGAATAATATTTTACCATTATCATAAAATCCAGTATTCGTAATCTTCAAAACCTATCATCCCCAACCCCATGTTTGCCAAAGCTACCTCTAGATAGAACAACAGAAAGAGACAAAAAAAAAAAAAAAAAAAAATGAGAAAGAAAGAAAACCACATGAGGATGAGCATCTATTTATTGCAGGAAGAGCAGAAAAACATAAAAGAGGGAGGGAGCATGGCAGCTAGCTGGGCACAAAGTCATACACTGTATATCTCATATGCTTCACATCAGAGTTACATGTATAGCATGGAGTTGGAGAACGCTAGACACAGATGGGAAATATCCCATAACCAAATGGTGCGGGCAGATCAGGAGAAGTAGCTGCCTCTCCAGAATCTCCACAGCACTGCAGAGTCTTAGAGCTGATGTTAAGCCTGAGAAGGTCTCATTTCTAATTATGTTTTACCTAAACAAAGATACAGCAAAGATCCAAATGTGCCTGAGAAGGCCAGTTCAAGTGCATTTCTGTAAAGTGACCAAACAAAATTCCAGATCTCTGCACTCCTAAGTCATAGGAAAGTTTGGATCAGGGTCTAAACTTAGCAGTTGCATTCACCTCTGACGCTAGCATCTACTAAACAATAACAAGAAAAATGGAGGAATACATAGACATTTTTTTCTGTCACTATGTCTTTCCTCTATTGCACAGAGGCTCATGCCTCAGCAGAGGACCTAAAGACTGGGATGCTGGAAGCTTCTGCAAGCACTGGAATTGGATACTGGAAGACTGCAAGCATGCTGGAAGAGCTAAGAGAGAATACTGAAAAGCTGAGAGGTGGAAGCAACTGAATCAGTAAAGGTGTGAGCAGAAGTGAGAAACCTCAAACATTCTTACCAAACCAGGCCTGCTGCTCTCCCTGCACTTCAATAGCCAGTCCGAAGTCAGCCAGTTTGACAGCAGCACCTTTACATTTACTTGCCAGTAGCAAATTCTCAGGCTGGGGAGAAGAAGGGAAAAGAAAAAAAGGGTGGGGATAAGAATGAAAGACTGATATCCTCATTAAAACCTCCTATCTTTGTATTCATATCATTAAATGCAATCTGTTGACAGCAGGCACATACTTAAGCTGTTCAGATGAAAGCAGAGAAACAGCAACAAATGGCCTTGACTTAGAGTGGCAGAAAATCTTCAAATCTAATACAAATTCTCTATAGGAGTTGGAGCCTCTCCCAGTCCAGCCCATACATTACATGCTGACACCAGAGGGCACTGACAGCACAGTTCCTGAAGCACAGAATCCAAAATTTGTTTTTGTCATCCCCACAGAAAGTAATGTGGAGCAAGGGAGGAGAATGGGATGCAGAAGATACAATCTACAGTGATGTTTCACCCCATGAATGTTATACAGTCCTCAAGGCACTGGACAAGTAAATATGATGCTAATAGGGCCTGCCAAACACAGAGCCGTAATGTGGGATGGCATCATCTAGATAGTCAGTAGCTTTCATCCCTTACAGAAAAAGCCTCAAATTGGCAACAACAAGTGAGTGCTCTTGTATACTGCTACTTTCATGCTACAAATTCTTACATACAGTAGTGTTAAATATGCTGTCATGCTACTGCCACTGTCACCTGTACTATGTGCAACCATGTCACTTGCCCCAGGTGCCAGAAATGTGAGACAGACTACTACTTCCCATCATGTGAATCTCATTTGGGTCATAATTCTGTCATGTTCCAGTGGAAGACTTCAGCAGAAGTCTCACTACAGCTTCAAGAATTGTACTGAGACAGTCAGCAGCTTTCTCTGCAGCACCACATCAGCTAGTTACAACAGACTAATTGAAACCTCAAAGCCTGTAAGGTGGTAGCTATTACAGATCAGCAGGAAACACAACAGAGACAAGGAATGACAAATGTCATTTCACATCTTATTCCCTTCTGATCATTTGTGCAATTCATATCAACTTGAGTTTTTAAGCAAGACAGATGGAAGCCTGGAAATACAGAAATGAGACATCATCTTAGTTTCACAAATCCAGTGAAGCTGGCTTTTTGCATCCTGCCCACTATTTTCATCCCCCTGAAACACTCCATCCCTGTTTTGCCTGACAGGAAGGAGATGCTATGCTCATTCACATCCTTAAAAGTACTGGACATGTTCCTTGCTTTTGCTCTGAAAGAAAGGAAGAAAGCTTTGCCTATCACAGCCCTTACCATGAATGACGTGGAAAAAAGGGGAACTGGTTCTCAATAAACTTTGGTGGCACCGTTTTTTCACTATGTGGAAAAGCCTGTGTTATTTAAGCTGTGAAAATCTACCAGTATAAACAAGTCCTTACAGCAGTAGACCAGTGAAGTATTCTGAAAATCACTCCCAACTTCAGGTCATACCTTGGCTTGGCCTGAAACACTGAAATTTAGGTCAGGCTTGTGCCAGCTAAGCATCATTTCCCTCTAAACTACAGCTACAAACACTGCAAGGCTAACAGTGTTTATCATCCATGCATGTTTGCCAACACATGGATCGCCTCAGGCTCCACACAATTTTTGTAAGGAAGGAATGCATTCCTCAATTTCTTACTGTCTTGTCCCTATGGGTAGTTTGATATTCAAAGTTCTTTTAGAGAATAATAGCCAGAAGAACAGTTTACAAAAGGTACAAGAGACAACTTCACACGAAACAAGTTCTGCAGTTATTATATGCTGATCCTGAAAGGCCAAGCTTCTGGCAAAGAGCTATAACATTAAATAAGGAGCATGGGATCATTTATTCTAAAAGGAATGGATAATCCTCGGGCCTGGATAGCTTCAGTGAATTGGAGGAAGCAACAGAAGAAACATATTAAGTACTGTGTGGAGTGTCTTGTTTTAAACAAGTTAACAACTAACACAAAACTCGGGAAGCAAAATAGGTGATGCATAAACACAAAATACAAAAGAAAACTTGCAGCATCTTGCACTAGAAAACACCACCTATTTTCATAGAAGCCCTAATTTTGGGCAATAGTGCCTCTTGGAAGTTGTCCTTCTCATGGGCGGGTACCAGCTCTAAATTCAGAGCAGTCCTTCCACACTAGACCACTTTCCAAAGTGCTCTGAATCAGAAAGCAAAGAGAGTTTCATGGGAGTCTGACAGAAATACTAAGAGCTACTATCTGCCCACTAGATGAAAACATTGGTTTGTGTTGAAAGATACCATAAAGATCTACTTCCAACCTCCTTGCTGTAGGCAGGAACACCTTTCACTTAATACAGGATGTAGCAGAACACTGTCACTAAGCTTGCAATGTTTTTTACTTCTTTCTTTACAATGTGCTCTAGGTGACTCTGCTTGAAGCAGGAGAGTTGGACTAGATGATCCCAAGTAGTCCCTTCCAACCTCAATCATTCTGTGACTGTCAAAATATTTTTATACCTGTTATGTGCTGTATAACAATCCAAAACCAACACTAGTAGCACGTGTCATCCTGCATTAATTTCACTGGACCACTGGTGGTCATCATGACCACACTTTACAAAGAGAATGCTGCAGGACAGGTAGACCTTCTGGCACAAGCCTCTTTGCTCTGGAATCTGCTCAGCTCCCAGTACTGCTAGCGCCACGTGTGAAGGGAATTTTAAGTAACTCCAGCATGGGGGCTCTGGGTCTATAAATGTGTCAGACTGTGGCAGACAGCTGATTTACTCATTGTTCTACTAGCCAGCAGTTTTGTTTTTTGATTAAAAGCTTCTACTGATGAGAGAAGAAAGAAACGACATGAAAAACTCTTGTTGTGCATCTCTGTCCTAGCCCAATACCATGTGTTTGGCAACAGTGAAGAATAAAAATATATATGTTCTGTGTAGACAAACTCATCCTGGCAGATTGAACAAAGAATGCCCCAGGTCTATAGAGATCTCTTCAACAGCAAACTAGAAAGTGTCCTTCATTATAATGAATCCTACCCAAACTTCTCTGAAAGTCCACTGCTGTCTGATACTACAGCTACCCCATCCAGGAGCTGCCTCCAGAGATGCTGAGAGCTGACAAAGTTCATGAAGAAAGAAAACTTCCTTAGTACACCCTCTAGAAAAATCTGAAAGAGTGAATTTGTGCTTCGGGAACAACTGTGCCCAACTATAGTAAAGGGAAACAAAATGAAAACAAGCAAACAAATAAAGAAATACAAAAGCCAAGGCCCTGCCAGCTGGCAACAGAGTTCCTGTCTTGCCTCTTCCAGTGGTGCCCTGGCTGCTCCTCAGCCTCTGTGGCACGGAGGAAATATTACCTTCAAATCCCTGTGCACAATATCATGCTGGTGAATGTGATTCACACTCTCCAGTATCTGATGAATACAGTGGCTGCAAGATAAAGGGAGAGACACACAGAGTTACACATGTGTATACATACATTTGGCACCCTATCCCAGGATGTTTCCCCAGCTTTTATATTTGTACTATGGAGAGCTGAGAGCTCCAGGCTGAATCCCTCGGTTGTGCCCACCGGATGCCACAGCTCAGCACTGTCACCACTTCACGCTCCCTCCCACTCAGCAATAGGATGCTAGACATCCTAGCTACAGCAGGACCACAGAGCCTCTCGCCTGCCTGTCATTGTCTCCTCCCTTCTCACTGTGCTGAGCATCCCACTTGCTCCCCTAACCAGTAACACCCACCCTGCACAGGGAACTGAGGCACACAGGTAGCTGCAAAGAGCAGCTGAGACTGGACATGCACGGCCCAGTGCTCCAGGAAACACTGAACGGGGCTACTCCAAGCACAGAATAAACTTTAGAAAGCAGCAAACTCCTCCAGTAAGTTCAGGATGAAGACTCCTGGGTGCCTGCCAGTTTGCAAAGCTTTAAAAGCAGCATCTCAAGCACTTTACATACAGTGTGTGTGTACACACCCGCTTATCGGGTGCCTTTTAAGTACAGATCCCACTTAAGAGGTTAGCAATCTGAAAAGCAGACTCAGCCTCTGTTGAACACAGTGTGCTGCACTGCCCCAGCCCACAGAAAACTGACGCCTCTGTCACTCTCTTTGCTGTAATCACAAAGGAAAAAAGCAACCCCACATTTATACCTGACATATTAGAACAGTGCAAAACAACCATGGAAGAGATTTCTGGTTGAAGCAATCTATTCTGTCACAAATTTACTGAGCTCTTAGAGTGTCTGCTGCAAGAAGTGGGCATTTTGGCAGCCTGCATGGCTGGGCAGTAAGCACCCAGCCGTGGGTAACTCAAATAGGTTGTGTTTGTGAGCTCACTGTCTCCTCACCAAATTCTGTTCATCTCAGGGGAACAAATTAAAAATACCTCAGTAAAAGGAAATTGTCTACTGGAAAAGATGGGAAGAGATTAAGAGAAGGAAGGGGAGAGATGAAGCCCTATGTATGTTACCCCTGCCTCCCCAAAGCTGGCAGCACAAGCCTCAGGGTTGGAGTCCATGAATATCTGCTTGCTCCCAAAACAAAAATGTATAATTAGAACAGAGCTGAGTCTGAGTGAGAGAGATTTTCTGGCCAAAAATGGCAAAAGTGTGAGGTGTCCCAGGCGAGCCAAGTGCGGCAGATTGGCACGGACCTCGCTCCCTCGCTCTCCCAGCCTGCTCTGGAATTCAGCTCAGCATGGGGGGAGAAAGGGAGGAGGAGTTTCATTCTGTCATCTTATGGGCACTGTGAGTCTTGTCCAACTTAAAGTCAGAAGGCTGAGCACCCCCAGGAAGGCTCATATAGCTTCTCCCTCTCCTCCAGCACAGCCAATATTTTCCTGAGCAGTGTTGGTCACAGTCAGCTCTTCATCACTTCAGAGAACAGGCACTGGCAAGAGGGGCAGTGGGGAGGCTGATGATAAACTCTGAACTTCCCAACATCAAGGTGGAACAAGTCAAGTGACTGCACATCTGTTTGAGATGCCATGCCTACAATCCACATGTACACCCCAGTGAAAACCTCTACAGAGCTTTCAGATCCTCCAGGAGTTCCACCAGTGATGAGCCCATTGGCCTTGCCCATAAGCAGACAGCTCCCCAGCTGAGTGTGTGGTGCAACACCTCATTTAAAAGCATCATGTAATGCCCAGAAGAAAGTGGTTGTAAGTGTACATGGAAAGCAAATAAGCACCCATGGGCTGCACAAGTGTACAAACATGCCATACACTTTCCTTCCTTACACTCAGGAAAGGCATGCTCTCTCTGTAGTGCTGCTTCTATCCAAGCTGGTGTGCTTACCACTGTGGGACGGGCTTCCTCAAAGTACTACCTGCCAAACTCACTTTGCAGCAACATTCACTGCCCCCTTCTTATCCCTCTCCTCCCATGGCTCTCTTAATTCATGCCCTAGCAAGAGGTAGTATGGGATGTGGACAAAGATACAGAATAAGTAATGATGAAATATCATCATCAGGCCATTCTTAAGGCCTGCTATAGCAGAACAGGAGCTGCCTGAACCCAGCTTTGTTTCCAGGTTCTCCCTGGCCAACAGACAGATGGTTCAGAGACATCCTCAGCTATTACTGTGCAAATTACTCTGCGTTAACAGCAAAGAGACAAGCACAGTCTGTTTCAGGAAGCTCAACGTGGAAGAAAGGGGGAATGCTCAGAATAAGGAAGGGCACAGCTTGAAATCTTTTCAATATTAAAGTAGAAAGGCACATGTTATGCCATTATTTTCACTGCAACAGACAGCATACCATCAGAGAGCTTTCATAGAATTGTAGCCTTTAAAGCCCTTCTTTCCCTCCCACTCCTGTAAAACCATTACCTAAACAAAGGCAACTTGAACAGGTCTGCCCAAAAGCAGCAGCATGTCACTGGAAGCCCAGCAGGAGGGCAGAGACCAAGCAGGCAGAGCTTTCCCACAGCCAGAGGACAGCTCTCCCCTGTGTTACTCACTAAGGACACCCTGTCACCAGTCACCAGGAAGGTCAGGCGGACAAAGCCACTAGCAACAGAGCTCCCAGCAAAGAACGCACCACAGCAGCAGCGTCTGCAGGCAGCAAGAGCTGGAGCTGCAGTGAGTCAGGCTGGTCGGTGACAATAGTTTATTCTAATGGCAGAAAGAGGAATTGCTTTTTCCAGATAGGGAGCAAGAGTTGCAGAACAAAGCCATGCACAGAACATCAGTCAGGAAATTCATCCCGCTTGCCAACACACATGGCACACACAGAAGGATCTGGAAACAGTCTTACCTGGCATCTGCTTCACTGTAGTACTCTCTGGCAACAATATCTTCAAATAGCTCCCCACCAGTAACCCTGGAGTATAAAATAAAGGTTGTTACAGAGCCTGTCCAAGCCTAGCTGACCAAGCCGAGCCAGAAGGCTGTATGGGATTTGTACTGCCTCTGTGTTCACATCCTTTCCCTACAATCCTGCTGCAGCCTGTGCTGAGCAGCCTCCACAGGGATCTGTGGTATGGAAGGATAAGGGCAGCTCCACAGCCACAGCACCATCATTGGCAGCTCACAGAACACTCTCAATGCACTGAGCAAAAATGTCCACGCATTTCTACACGGCTCAGCAAATATTACATTTGGGCAGACCAGCATTCCTTTGATCCCTGCAAACTGCCTCAGGGACAAAAGTCACAGGTAGCCACTGATTGCCATCCCACACTTGTACCTGCTGCCAGGAGTTTTCCTGGTCTATCCCCTACCACATAGTCAACGATTTTTTGTAACGTGCTGTTTTGTACAGAGCTTGGAAGAGAAAGAGAGAATTCAGGTGTTTCTTATTCTGCTCCTACTCAACCATCCACATGTCTGTAACGTTGATGAAGCATCAAAGCTGAAGAAAGACACTTACAGATCAAAGACGAGGTAATGGAAGCCTTCTTCTGAAATACTGTCATGGAGCCGCACTGCAAAACACAATCAAGAAATGGAGATTTACAGAGCATGCAGCAAATATGACACTTCAAAAATCAAGCCTAGCCACACAGACAAGCTCTCCCTCAACTCAGCCCATTAATTCCCTATGCCCTTCATTTTGTGTGCTCAGTTAGTGACCTATTTCCCTTGCTTATCTCAAAGGAACAGATGGGTGTCCTTCACATACACCCACCTCACCCCAGCGCCAAAACAAACTCTGAATTTCTTTGACCATTCGTTCTCCTCTTCTAAAACTTCTCTACTCTCCTTTCACATCTACCCACTCTTTCTTCCATGCTCACGCTTTGCAGTCTTTCCTCAATCATTCTTATTTTCCCCAAGCCCTTTTCAGAATCTCCAACCAAAAACAATACAAATAAAAAATGCCAAAATCCATTTGTAAACCCACCTGCACATTGATGCTATCTATCTCCCTTCTACCTTTTATCTGTAAAGCTCAATGAAGCCTGTTTCTTCCTTTTACTTCCTTTTCCTGACTCCATTCCAACTTATACCCCCAATCATTACCTAAAATTCAAGCTCGCTTTTGTTTTATTTTTCTAATCTATTTGTTACTAAGGGCATAAATGACCACAGTTGTCCTTAAAACTTAATCCTCCCTCAACCTACTTACACATCCCCTCTTGTTGCCTGAATTAACTTCCACCTTTTCCCTTTTCTCATCCTCTTCACCATCAGGGCTGAGGTTGCATCCACAACGGGCTGCCCCGGATACTCTGTGAGATCTCTGGGGCCCTGAAGTCCTTCCCTCAAGTTACAAGTAGTAAATAGTGATAATGACTACATCCACAACAGAAATGAATTTCTCTTCCAGTGCCATTTCCTCCTGTCTGAATTAAAGCCTTGCTTTCTTTTACGTTTCTTGGATTAATTCTAACTGTAGGTTTTGCTTTTAGAGCAATAACAAAATTAAGAGCTCAGTTTCTCATATCTCTACGTCCTCCTTTTAGCTTTTCTCTCCTGCTGAAAAACTTCACTCTTTTCTTTGCCAATCAGAGTCACTAACTAGCAGTCTTACTTGACTCAGTCCTTAAACTGCCACACCCAGACTAGGACAGCTTGGTTACCTTATTTACATGATTTCACCTACAGGATTTCCCTATTGATTCACACAACTAGATGGGCCTGGAGTGAGTCTCAGCCACCGCAACATCTGTGCAACTGAGTATTGACTGAAGTAACATTACTGTTCTCATCTCTACGAAAACAGGATAGTTACCTTGTTCTGTCACTATAGCAGTACCTTTGCATCCCTTCCCTGTCTTCCACTCTTTTCCATGTAAAACATGAAACACGAGTGACCTGTCTTGGCTTCTCCCAACACAATGATTATCTCTTTGCCAGCATCAAGAGGTCAGTTTGCACCTTTTATTGGTCCATGACGTCAGTTACCATCATCATCTTGGAAATGTTTCAAACAAGCACTTGGCACCTGCTCCCATCTCAGGAAACAACCGCAAATTTTCTCAATGCTCTCTTCTTATCCTTCTTGCAACATGTGCATGCAAACACCCACAACACAAAATTAAGAGTAGCATAAAAGTGTAGAGACCACTTCCTACACCTTTCCTAATAGAATTGTATTCTTCTTTCCTGCATGCTTCAGCATTTTTTCCCTGCCATAATTTGCAAGCTCTCCAGGCTGGTCCTTTGACCAACTTCCTCTCCTCAGCATTTCTTTTCACGGAAGAGGTTTGGGAGCAGTACTCCACAAGGCATAAGACTGCAAACCAGCAAGTACAGTTAAGGGAACAATACTGCAGGTATTCGACATAAAACTGTTTCCTCTGCTGAAAACAGAGATGTAGCGCCTTTAAGAAATAAATATCTCAAATAATAGGCAGTAAAATAAATGACTAAAATAAAAATATCTTCCAAGCTTTAGTCAGTTTTGTAATAACTTCATTGTAATACAACTTTGAGTTTATACAAGGACTTGCCCCCCTGAGCACTTGGCAGAATCCAGCAGAGGTGACATTACAAAAAATACAGAGAAAGGTATCTCCTAAGAGGAAACATTTCCATTGAAGGCTGGGAACAAGACATAAAGTGACTAAAACAAACACTTGGATTCTCAGCATAGGGCAGGTTTTCACTCCAGTGCCAAGAGATTTTCACTGCAATGCACAAAATTGTTTGATGTATACGCAAAAGGCAACTACATAAATGAGAGCTAATGCCCAGGACACAGGCAAAAGCCTGTGCAGAAACCTTATAAAAAGGGAAGAAGGAACAGATGGCGAAACTTCAAGGAAAGCTGAATGTGCTAATAAGGTCATGTCAGGTAACACTCAGTATGCCAGAAAGCATTCTCCACCCTCTGGCACCTGAAAGGTCAGCAAAGTGCTGTCAGAAGCAGCGAATCAGAGAGCGGCAGCACAAATGAGATCCCAACAGTGGAGGAGGACAGCCACCAGTGGGCCGAGCTGCAGCCAGGAGCAGCAAACACCTCTGTAGGTAGAAGAGAGAAACAGTGAACTCTGACACCAAGATGCAGACAGCAAACTGCAACCAAATATAAAATATGGAAGAGTTTTTCGGTAATATTTATTTGTCCTGAGGAAAGTGATTTTGTCAGATGCATTTTGAAAGAGGAAGGAAGCAGCAAGTCAGCTGGCAAAGACTGGCAGAGGCAGCAGAAAGAGCCTTCAAGGACAGTAAAACACTGTTTGTATACTTAGGTGGGGAACCATGACAGGAGAACAGAGAATTGTATTTATTGGCTCATAAATACCAGTGCCATACATCACCCTTAGGCTGCACAGCAAAAGAATAGAGCAGACCACGGGGGCAGGATGCAGGCCATTAACTTAACAAGGGAGCTGCTTCCTCGCAACCACCCAGAGCAATGCTGAACAAAACTTGCACGGGATTTAATCTGCCTAGGTAACAAAGCTTACAATAACACTGGAACAGCACAGAAGCAATAGGAATGAGGGCAGTGGGCACCATCACCCTGCAAAGAAATAATTAGCAACAGCTTAAAATATCAGGCTTAAACTGTGAAAGAGAACAACGATGAGATGGGCTGAGAAAGACAAGTCTGAATAGGCCAAAAATCTCATGACCTTCAATTTTAGCCCATACCTGCTTCACACTGACACTGAAGGGAAGAGATGAAAGCAATGCCCAGGGGTGGAGGTGAGAGAGCATCCAGTTACTAGAGCATCCAGAGCTAACACGTGGTCCACTGGCCCACCTGTAGACTCACAGCTGGCCTTCCTACCCTGCAAGGACATGGCAGTCACCCTTGTGCCAGGAGTTGCACTACTGACACACGTGTTGAAGTGCTCTGCTCCCAAAGGCTTTGTGAACCATCCATTTATAATAACACAGCCTTTTCCAAAAGCATTCAGGCAGCCCAGGAAACAGCACATAGTCAGAAGCAACTCCACCACCTTAACCTCATGTCAAGGATGAATGCACTTAAAATGTTCCTTGGCCTCCCCTCCAATTTGGCTCAGAAAGAAGATCCACATTGTTTTGACATTCATCATGGAGATACAAAACCATCAGATACCATCTGACATCTCCATCTTGCAGGCAGTGCAGGGCCTGCTGCTTCAGCCTCGGCCATGAGGACCCTCCACACCATGACAGGCCGTGGGCTCTCACATGGCAGCTTCCAAGGGTGGGGGAGGTTAAAGGACCTGAGCACCGAGTGCTCTCCATTTCATATAATTTCCCAGGCAAAGTAGATACCATTTGTTCCACAGGTGTTGCTCCTGAAGCACCATCTGATGTCTTCGTTATTACCTTAAGCTCAGCTTCAACCAGCTGAGCAGAGTCCTGCTCATACCTGTGTAACCTACTGACATGACAGGGTGAAAAGTGTAATCATATGTAGGTGCTAGAAGAGGGTAAAAAGGAATAATGAAAATTGACCACCTATAAAATGAAGAATTAATAAAAGAACTAATTCAGCTATTCTTTTCCTCCAAAATGTCAAAGACCCATTTTCTTTCTCCCACCACAGGAGCAGGAACATCCATGCCTGGTACACCAGGCTAACAGATGCACGCACCACAGAGAGCTGCAAGTCACAGCAACAAGGAAATTGCACAATAGAAACACAGGGTCTCCCAAAAGATGAATAAACTATACAGAAGCCCAGTACTTGCCAAAGGAACCTGACCTTACTCTATTCACCAGAATACAATGCAGTTGATTTCCATTAGCCGATTTTGTCACCCAGAAGCAGCAATTCAAATCATATTTTCTTCCTAGTGAAACACTCTTACCACAGGAATTTTTGCAGATGTAGAAAATCAGTCCCTGCCAACACCAACTACACTCATGGTCACCTTATGACTATTCCCACGCCAAAAGTCTTTGATGGATGAAAGAACTTACTGCAAAGGTTAGCAAGCACAGACAAGGAGAGTGGAGTAAGAAAGAAAACAGAAACAAGTCAGACAACAAGGCACTAAGTCAGTTACAGGATATGGTGAAAGACTTCACCCAAGGTTTTAGAGCACAGAAAAAAAAGTCCCATTCACATCAAGCAAAAGGCTCATACAGTTCACAGGCACATCAGTTTTGTAAGACTGAAGTCTTACAGATAACTTCAGAAATAGCAAATAAAAACCACAGCACTAGTTAGCAATGCCAGGACAACTGCTAACCAAAGAAGCAGAATCAATTACAGTTTATGGGGGGCTGGATTTTTTTTGTTTGTTTTGTTCTGTTTTTAAATAAGAATGCAGAAATAGCATAGCTTTCCTCATATACAGTCCTGAAGCTGGTACCACAGTAGTACTCCACTTGGCATAAGGAGATTGCTACCACTGTCCCTTCAGTTTTAAATGCACACCTGTAATACTGCACTGTTAAAGAGCTGCTGTGTGCCACCACCTACATACAAGGCACAACCTCTCTCACTGGTTTAAGCATCCTTCTCTTTCCTGTTTCCTTTCAAGTCTCAACCCATCAAACTACAGCTCTCATCCTACATAAATTGCCATTACCAGTACAGGAAGAAATATCCACAGAGCTGGCCTCTTAGGAAAATAATTGACAACACAGAAGCAGTGACAGCAAACTACCCTCTTCCCCAAAAACTCATGTCTTCATCCCCTTGCCATTCTTGAATTACATGACTCTGTAGGGGCAGCTGCAGCTCCCTGAGGCCTAAGCATAGTACAAAGCATCTGATCATAACAAGAAAAACCTCAAACAAAACAGACTGTATCAGCCTAACAACCAATGTCATTTGCTGCTGCATCACACAAAGCAAGACTGTGAATACAGAAGTTGAAGCATACCACAAAGGAATCAGAAGAATCTTTTCGTTTTATAAAAGTTCACCTATACAACAGAAATATAAAAAGACAAGGAAGGGCAACAGGCATCTTATTTTCAAAGGGTCATATTTAGAAAGCAAATTGATACCCAAGTCACAAGCACGGATGATAGCTAGCTGACTTGATCCACATCCTCCCTTTGCTCTGCCCAGTGTGCCCAGTTTTATCATTGTTTTACTCTTGTTTCAATGCCCAGAGCATTCATGCCTGCCACACAAGCCCAAGATAAGCCTCCTTTATAAGGCAGGGTGGTCTTTGTCAAACTGCTGCAAGGTTTGCTCTGCAAAACAGAACAGTTACTGAAGTCACAGCACAAGGCAAAGAAATACACAAGCAGAAGAATAATTTCACAGGATGATTCCTTCTATCTTCACAATTATTAATCTCTGCTTAGGAAAATTTAACATGAAACATACTTGCTCCTATACACCAATGGTCCCTGCCTGTCCTTAGCGATAGTGCTCAGCAAGAGGAAAGGGTCAACTTCACTGCTGAACCTAGAGTTTAAATCCTTTGAATTCAACGGGAAAATATAACATGCTATTGGCCACGCTGCACCAATATATCTCATGTACTGGGATTATATAACGCTTGGAATTCTCCAATTAAGTTGCCTTTGTTGCAGTACATGCAGCAGAGCCAAAACAAGGCAACTAAGACTTCTGGTTGTCTCCTTATGGTAATAGAAATGCTCTAACTCTTTTATGTAGTCTTAGCATTGCAAACTCAAAAGTACTCTAGGATCTTCTGGACCGAACAATGCTATTAGAAGGTCAGCCTTCTAATAAGCCTCATTAGAAGCAGCCAAGCTTCACTTTTCAGCACTTCCCAGACAAATGTTTGCCTGCATCATGCAAAGAGACACCACGTGGGGCATATTACAAAAAGAATATGTCAGAAGAAGCAAAATAATACTGGAGGCTAAAACCTGCTTGATGCCCTTTACCAAAGTTGCCTTGCCTGATGCCCTCTCCAATGTGCCAGGAAATGCTGGAACTACAGATACAAATACACACGGCCCAGCAGACTGCAAACTGAGCACCATCGTCTGTGGCAGCACAAGCGACAAGTGAGCTGACGCAGATGGCTCCAGCTCCAACCCACAGCCCACTTCCCCAGCTGCTCACCAGCCTGAGAGCCTGCTCAGGAATTGTCCCACCGCCTCCCAGCCTGGCTGTATGCCAGGATGCTCCCAGCACAGTTCACAGCTCCCAGGACGCCTGTCCCACGAGGAGCCACCATAAGACTGTGACTGCCTGGGAGCTGGGTGCTGAGCTCCCACCCCAGCTGTTTCTCTAATTACATTAAACATGCAGAATTCAGCTGCAGCTGCTCAGGCTGCTTCCAAAAGGACTCTCCTTTTAATTAAAAATTTGCTATTAAAGAGCATTAAGTTGTGTAATGCAAATAATCCTCTAGAAATCATCTGTTCCAGCAGCTAATGACCAGCTTTGTTAGAGCAGTAACTAACAGCAGCAGGACAGTTAGCTAACAGGACATTGCGTGCTGGTGTTAACCAGACCATCAGGATCAGGGATTCTTTCCTTCCTTCTGCCTCCAAATCTGACACAGAGAGGTAACAGGATGCTGGATATATACCGGCTTGCCAGCTCCCCAGACCCACAGCATTTCACACCAATTGCAGTTTCAGAGCTTTGGAAAATAAAAAAGAAGAGCTTGTTAACACAGCTCTGTTCAGGTAGAAGCAGGCTGCTGCAGGCTCTGCAAGGAGAGACAAGGGACAGTCTCGAGGAGCACAAAATATCACTGGGATTTATTTTTTCTTCTTCATTGTTCTCGAAAAACACTCAGACCCTAAAAAGTAAGGTCAGGCACAGCAATCCACAGCCTAGGAAGAAGCTGCACAGAGGACAGTACCTTTCCTGTCGAGAAACTGGTCCTTCTGTAGAGGTAAAATGTAAAAGTAATAATGAAAGCACACAAAGTTTTTTTTTTAAACATTTCAATGCCAACTAAACTTTTTTTTCTTTCATTTTGCAACGTCTGCACTGAAAGACTGAAGTTCAGTGCATGATACATGACATTTATTGTGTCTTACTCAAACATGATGTGATCCAAAAGAGTTCATTAGCAGGAATATTTCCTACTCTCCTGATAACAGTGCAGACATGACCATCCAGAACTGTTATTCCACATGGAAACCACTGTGCTTCCATAGGGGAGCAGCCTGGATGTCTGCCGCCAAACAAAAACAGGGAAATCTGCTGTTTACAGCAAAACACAGCCTACAGCATTCTCTTGTTCACTAAGCAAGCAATTCAGATCTCCTGTTAAGAAAAGGTGCTAAGCATGCATCCCAAGCAGCAAGGGGATGGCGGAAATGAGGGCCTGCTCAGCTAGAGGTCCTCAAGGTGATTCACGAGTGAACCTTGGTGGGGGCTGAGACAATGCCAACACTGGGTCTGCATGACCAATGCACCCCATTTCCTACTCCAGTAGTTATGAACATCGTGATATTCTACAATGGGCTGCACAAAGCACAAAACCCTTCTTGAAGCGACTCACACCTTGATCATCACCTTTATTTAAGCAAAGATGAACTATGTGCTGTTAAATAATCATCCATGAAAATCACTCCCACAAGACAGAGGTACTAGGAGAGATCATTTTCAAAGGAAATAAAACTGAACTGGGTGAAAACAAAATCAGCTAATTCACAAGAGATTTCTCTGCCATGTTTTCCATATGTTAAATAAGGAATTGTCCAGAACCACAGTTTATTCTTAAAGAAGCCAGAAGATAGAAGTGAAAAATTTAAAGAACTGAACTGCAGGTATATTCTGGAGAAAAAAATCAGAAGTAGGAAAAACCTGAAAAAGCAGTAATTCCAGTAGATGCTGAGGACAGCATTTCACCACTGCTATAAATTCCTTCAAAGAAATTAACTCTGAAGCAGCTCAGAAAAGGATACAGAGGCAGAAATCAGAAAAAGAATTTGGCTTCGTCATTTGGCTACTATCAGCCTCTCTTAAAATACGTATTTTTGTTATTCCAGAGCTAAGTGCATGCAATTCTTCACAGCAAGGCTGCCATGAGCTAGGACACAATAACTGACACGAAGAAGGTAAAAATAACAAACTGCTCAGTTTGAGCTATAAACAAAAGATATTCAAGAACTACTTTTGTACGGTTGATTTAAAAACATCTAAGAAGCAGTACAGCTCATCCAGTGACAGGTCCAAAGAGGAGGGACATATTTAGGCTGGCATAACTAAGAAAATTTAAAAGTAGAAGGGGAACATTTAACGACAGGATGGACAAACACAGGAATGCTAGAAAACAGTTTTCAGACCTATGAATAAGAATTAGCAAATGCTGCATCATTGCTTTGAGAGTTCTGCAGCAGGAAAGGTCACACTCAGAACCGAGCACTTCCCTTCTATGTGGAACAAGACAGCTGCAAGACATCGGGGTTCTCAGCTCTGTTGCTACTCTGGTAGTTGCTGTGTAGCAAAAGGCAAAAACCTAAATTATCCACAAGAGAATCCACAGGTAGTTGCTCAATTAGAGGACTTAAAAAATCAAATACTCAGGCCAACCAAAATTAAGTTTAATTCTAAGAGACCAAAAGAGCTGCTGCTCCAATAAGAAAGTGGTGACATTCAAAACACTGCAAGTTTAGCTCTACAGCAAAAAGAAAACAATGTGAAGCCTATTTTATCTTAAATGCACAGGTTTCAGTGGCACAACTGGGGAAACATCTGCAAATGAAGGGGCAGAGCTGCGAGCATGCCTGGAGAAACATCCTTCTTTCCTGCAAAGCAGGGACCGAGAGAAGAGAGCACCAGATCATTCACTCACTCTTCTACATGTCCCCAAATACATTCATGTCAAATGCCCACAAGATTTATAGATACGTGAATCATTGAAATAGTATGTTGTTTAAGGACAAGTGGAATTCCCCATGCAGTCATGACTCTTGCCAACTTCCACAAGCATTTTATCTGCTTACAGACAGCAAGGTTTTAACAGTGCTGCTTTCTGCCTCTTTCTGACACTCTCATATCCTGAGTAATGGATGCAACCATTATCCCTTTAGAACAGAATGTGGATTGATGTCATACCAATTTGGCTGTAATTTGGTGAGTGTGGCTGGAACAGGGTTTCTCTGGACACTAAATAATCTAGAATGTTGTCAGGAGAATCAAAAACGCAAGTTGAAAGCTAAGGAATTAAGTCCTACTGAAATGAAGTCTGACATACCGTTTGTAGTGGCAGTATGGCTCCCAATGAAAACATGGTATGTACAACAAACATGGCTTTGGAAATCAGAAAATTGCCTCAGGACAACTTTCTTCTGTCTATAGACGGAAACGTTTTCTGGATCAAGGAATAACCACACTGCAACACTCAGCTCTTTGAAGGATTACTCCTCTGTGATTACCTTGGCCATAATACACATCTAAAGACAAGAAAACACCCACTTACAGAGCAAGAGCCTATAATTAAGGCTGAAGTTCAGTGAAGGTATGCAAGAGTAACTTAGAAAGCAGTCACTTCACAAAGAGTAACAACAAACAGAAATATCACCATTACCTCATGGCCAAATAAACATTTATTTTTCAAAGTAGGGGTGTTACAGTCAGCATGTAACAGTCTGGAACCATCACACCAGAGTCAACTGTGTGGCAGCAAATAAATTCAACAGGTTTGCTTCATATTCTATATACAGGGAGGAGAGAAAAGCACCTCACAGGGCTGTGACTCACAGTCCTCTGCCCTAGACTCACTAGAGGTTTGTGTCACAGCAAAACAAGAGGGCATGCTGCAATTCAGCTTCCAACACAATTTCCTTCTATGACAGCATAACAAGTCCACGGAATGTGGAAGCAACAATGCATGTAGTATCTAGACTTCAGAAAGGCTTCTGACAGCATCCAATGTGCTATGTCCAAAAGTAATTATAAAAAAAAGTGTAAGCTAATGCTGGATACAATGTGTATAGAAGTCACTGAGAAGAGACACTCAAAATTGCTACTGTCAAATTGGAAAAACACATCAACACCTTCAAGAGTTTGTTCAGAGCCCATCAGTATTCAACAGTTCCATTAATTATCTACATCGTGCAATATATGGCATTTTTATTAAATACATTACTGTACAAATTGCAAACATATAACAGCAAGTTCATCAGAAAGTAACTCAAAATGGTCTTGACAAACCTGAAGAGAACCCACGCAGTACATTTCCTAGTACTTATTTTAATTAGGATAAATGAAATAGCCACTTTGATAAGAATCCTCATTTATACAAGATGGAAAAATTCTTTGCTTGCCAGATCCGCAGAAAGTAGTCTGATGCAACAATGTGTCAGAAAACAAATGTGCATCAACAATATCTTTAAACTTCCATCAACCAACAAAATTTGCCAAAAGATTTGCCAAATTTTGATGTGACAGGTAAAGCAATTCTTCCCCTTGTAGTCAACACTGACACGGTCTTAGTTGGGTTCTGATATCTTTTTTCAGGCAACACATTTCAAGATAGATATGAAGCCACTGGACAGAGTCCAAGGGAGAGCGGGAAAAAGGAAAGAAAAAAAGACTAGAGGTCTAGCAAATATGACGTATGAGAAAAGACTGAAAGAACTGGGTTTGTTTAGTCTGAAGAAGAAGAAGGCTAGAAAGAGACATGATAACAGTCTTCAAATATGTAAGATAGTTAGAGGAAAGAAAAACTACTTTCTACATATACACTGGATAGAAATAGAAACAACAGTAGCAAAGTATGTTTTTTTCTAAAGTCTAATAGAAGAACTAAATATTTGAAAGATTACCACTAGAGGCTATGGAATTATTCTAGGTTTTTAAGAGCAAACAAGCCTAGCATTAACCAGGTAAGGTTGTCAAATAACTGCTGAATAGACGATACAGCCTTCAGAGGTCTTTTCAACACATTTCAACTCTTTGCTGTAGGCATAAAATAATTCCTTTATCCCTTATTTCTATTTCCTTAATTCCTTTATTTCTATTTACAACCACCCACTGAGTTCAGAATGACTAGACTCTTTCATCTTAAAATAAAGAAAAAAAACTGTTCTTTCTAGGAAGACAAAAAAAAAAAAAAAAAAAAAAAATGCTGTGTAGAAAATGCATGAACCACTGACATTCCCCCAAACGCTTTTCCAAACCACAACAGAGCAGTCACATCGTTACTCATTACAAATGGAGAACCAGCTGTAGAACCAAAGTAGGAAAGTGACATGTTTCTGTTTTCAGTGGGGTTTACTTATAAAAATGGATATTCTCTCGGGCACAACATTTAATGTGTGAGAGGTCTGACAAGAAAATATAAGAACAGATAAAAATAAAGCTGATGAAAGTTAAAGTCCCAAATAAAAATCGACATCACCTACTAAACTAAGTGCAACAAGCTTTACAGGGCAAACAAATCCCAGTAACTAGGCTAGTAACAAAAGTTTTAGTCATCCTGAATATTTTCAAGCAATAAACATACTGGCTAGTATATTCATCACTGCAAATTACTGAAGAAGGTGGTTACTACTCCTCCTCATGCCCTACCTCTACAATTGCACTCAAATTCAACAGTTCTTTCTGCTGAAAAGCTGCTGCTATGGTGCTACTTTGCATTTTGTGACATCCTGAGCTAGTGGAAATTGCTTCTTCATCACATACAGAATAGCCCACGGATACCAGTGCACGGAGTATCTTTGGATGTTTACCAATATTCGGATGCTTTAGAAGTCGGCAGATTCGAGCTTCACGTTCCAGTTTCTGGTGATCTGAAAGAGAAAGAAACAAGGTATTCAGCTCCACAATTCTGAACTAGGCTCTTGCTCATTTTCAACAAAGAAAGGAACACAGTGACCCAGCTGATGTCCAGAAGCATGGATGAGACTAGGAATTGCTGGAACACAACCATCTCCCAAAATCTCACAGTTGTAACAGCCAATCAGGTGCCTGTAGATGAGGCTGCAAAGGACCTCTGCTTCCAGTAAAGGGTTAAAGCGATAAAGAGATATTCCCTGCTTGGATTCCAAGTGAACAGTAACAGCAACACAAAGGTACCACTCTTCCATCAGATGCACGAACACATGAAACCAGTTCCAGGGCTTTTGAGACTTATCTCCTTCTCCAAAGCTGGAGAACATTCTCTGAAGAAATAGCTCACAGAAAATGAAAGGGACCTGCTGCCAGCCCAGAGAAACATCAGGGAAGAAAGGAAGAGCAGGAGGGAGAAACACACAGGTACTGCTGCACACAGCCAACACATGAAGTAGGGAATGCTGCCAGCTCCGATGAACCGTAAAGGTAACCATACTTCAGTACCCACGGATGGAGTCACTGATGAAATGCTGATCAAGCACTTCCAGTTCTCCAGGCAAGAATTCCTGCCCAAATGCTAAGTATGCTTATTCCAGCCCAAAGGCAACATCAGTTTCAGCAGGACCGTCATCTGGATTAAAGAATAACATATCAAAGAGAGCAGAAAATGGTTTCTCCTCCCCAGAAACGTAACATGCATGAGTGCAAGGAAAGGAGAGAGAGCTAAGGCAACTCCGCTCATCTTAGCCAAGAAGCAGGGGATCTTTAGCTGCTGAGGCTCAGATAGATTTTTCATTACAGCAATAATCGAGTCCTGGCTTTTCAAAGCCCCATCCTTGCAAATGAAACACACACATCAGATGAGCACAACTTCACTGAAAGGAGCTGAGGGAGGCAAATCTCCAGGGCAGCCCCAGAAGCTCCTGAGCTCTCAATCTTTGGGGATGCAGATATGTACAGAAAGAGAGAGGACTGACTGCCCTTCCCCAGCCAGCAAACGAACACAGCAAGGGAAAGCAGCCATCTCTGAGCTCTACTGACATTTCTCCTCCTGCAGGTCTTCAGCATACAGAGTTGAAAATGGACCTTCTTTGCATTCCCTGTGGGGCACCCTTTTTTCCACAGGAGTAAGCAAGACACTTGGCTGGTTGGGCTGCTCAGCAGATGACTACTACAAGTGCAGCATCCTCTGATTTACAGGAATCTCACTAGAGATCCACGTAAACAAAGACCCACTGCTCTGCACTGAGAATAGTCCACGCAGCTCCGCAGTCTCTGCACGGTCCTCCCTTTCCTTTGCACAGAAAAGCTTTGGGCAACTGTTCTCATCACGAGCAGAAGAGGGAGACCAAGGCAGATATCTCAGCTCAGAACACTTCTTTCCCAGGCTGGGAATAGCAGCTCAGGGCACTGCAGGATTTCTATCTTCTTTCCCATTGCTGAACTGTAGAAAATGTCCCAATTAATATTTTATATGGGCTGAGATGTGCTTACATCCTCATCTGCTACTGTTCTGGGAGGGGGGAAGGTAAATGACTCTTTTCATCTCTCTCTTCTTCTCAGTCCTGGAAATTATTGTTGTTGTTGCATATATTTCACAGCTCCATGCCAGAACCACTCCAATAAAGTAGCAGGCAGGAGGAAAGCCTGGAGAGAATCCACACTCCCAAGGCCCTGGTGCAGTGCAAGCGCTTTCTCGCCTGCATTGCCGGGGGTGCCTTGGCTCCTCTTTTTGCAGTATTTTGCAAATGAAGTTTTAGAAAGTAGTTGCAAGGTAACAGACTGTGCTGCACACTCTGCACCCGGGCCAGGTTCTCACAGCAGGACCACAGTTTAAGATAAACTATCCATAACTCTCTCACATGCCTGGGTCTTGCAAATCCCCTTCTTACCCTCCCAGCTCTACTTGGAACCCCTACAAAAGGGGATCCTTCCCTCACTCAGATCACGTTGCCCTCGTGTGCAATTACACTTGCTGTGAATCTGTTCCTGAGCACAAGGGCACGGGGAAGCAGACGGCAAAAACAGCTGAGCAAAGGGGAAGGAGAGGTAAGATGTACCACGTGCTGCTCAGCCACTGGGCCATGACAGCCAGGACAGACAGCTGACAGGAGCGAGGCTCAAACAGAATGACATAACCATCAAAATGCCATGGGAGATGTAAATCAAGAGCAATTGCTCCCCTGCAATCCTACACCCTCTCACAGAAGGAGGGGAGCGGGCAGGGCAGCAGACACAGCAGAACTTGTGACAAGAGGTCATCACCCCACAGCCCGTCCCTCCAGCACCATGCAGCCTGGCCAGAGACCAGAGGAGGAGTACAGCACTCCGGTCACAAGGTACAGCAAACTATTTCTGGTCAGGGTGAAGCATTCTGCACTGTTCTGTCTCCAGGGCAACAAAACAGGCAAACTCAAGCACAGCTTGCAGACAGAAAGTGCGACTGCTCCAGGCGGCAACCCCAGCCTTGCAGCCCCAGTGCAGAGCAGCAAAAGGTCAGGCTGGGCTGGGTTGGGCTGGGCTCCTCTGCGTGCTCTGCAGGAGCTCCCATCCCGTCCTGGACAGCATCGGATCACAGCCCAGCTTGTGACCTGAAAAAGAGCTCTGGCCCCGCAAAGATCCCCTTTTTGGTCTTTACTGATCAGTAGTCTTTGGCACAGCACGGGTATTCCACTCCTGTTCCAGGCATTAGTGGCATAGTCAATTCAACACTAGGGGCAAACAACTCGGTATCTAAAAATTTCAGCAATAAACACAGAGTTGCAATTTTTGTTTTTCTCCCTCTGATCTAACAGCAGTTATTCCCAGTAGGAAACAGGAAAAAAACAAAAAAAAAGCCAAATTTTGTATGCCCATTAGAGCAGCCAAAGGTTGGGCTTGAAGACATTGTAGTCAGGAGCTCACGGAACCGTAAAAATCCAACAGACCTTAACTGCATTAGGAGAATGATGAAAAGAAATCCAGGTTTTGATCACTGCCTTACCAAGAGCTTGCAAAGAAAATCATTTCTTCTCCCCCCCACCAGAAGATCACCCTAATTTCTGCAGACCACATATGGAATAGAGGTGGAAAACCAGCCCACTGCAAACCAGATTCACCCCATGGCATTGGGCCCATCTCCCACCATTCCAGAACTGCTCAACTTCCACCAGCAATTTCCATACCTTGCCTAAAACACCATGTATCCTTTAGGAAACACCACGGTTCATGTTTAAGACTTCAAGAGATAATAAAGCCATATATCCAGAGAAGTTACTCCAAACTTTAGTTACCCTCCCTGTCAAATCTTTACATGGCCGTTCCAAGTCTGAATTCATCTATCTCGTATTTCCAAATATTGGATTTCATTAAGTTCCCTTCCTGCTAAATAAGAGAGCTGTCTAGCCCTGAACAATAGCTGATGCTTAAAACTTAAGTACAGGATATTACCAACACTCATCTAATATTCATTTCATGTTTTCCAGCCAAAAAAAAAAGAGACTTTTGCTATTTGGGCAGTACTTCTATCTACAGATTGAAGCAGCGTCTATCTACGTGGATACAGAAGTGCAGTTTATACAGACCATCTGTAGCAAAATCTAAAAGTAAACGCTCAAGGGGATGGTGCTTAAAAGCAGCAGGACAAAACTTTCTCACGTTTGACACATAAACTAAGATGTTTATTTCTAGTTCCCAGGCCTTTATACAGATAAGATTTCTGAATTTGATTTTAACAACCAGGCCTACGTTTTGCCAAAATATCTTTTGCATCATTGCTCTGCAAACGCCGCTCTAAGTGCCATTCCAGTAATGCTAATATCACATTTCTTTAGAACACAGCCGATAAGAAACAGGCTGTTCAGAGAACTGGGCTTGCTTTGGGTTTCCATTTGTCAGGCCCTTTGCTTTAGCAGAACACAAGAATAATTGGGTTACTATTCTTCGTGGAAATTACGGACCTGCAGAAGTGAAAGCACAGCTCTTCATACAAACACAGCCCCTTCACTGAACAGATCTGCTTGTGCACAACGGGTGGCCAGAAGTGGCAGCGCACAATTCATAATGCCACGGCTGTAACAGATGCTGAGCTGGCTAAACCAAAACAACCCAGCCTCAGTATAAAAGACAACCAACCAAACCCATGATAATTCAGCTTGTATGTTGTAAATTCATCTGACTTCATCAGAAAAAAAGGACAATGTGATGTAAGATAGGTGCACCAAAAGGAAACAGAAAGCAAAATGCAGCTTTCCTTCATGACAAACTGACAACCTCCCACTGGGCAAGAAATATGACCAGTTCATAATGAAATGCATTTCTCACTCTTCTGTAAGAAAATCCTTTCCTTGTATGATCACCTCTGCCTCTTTCCTCAAAGATGCTGTGGCAGAGATGGACAGACCCACCTTCTGGGCTCTGTTCCAGACAGAAGTGGTTCCCAGTGTCCTGTTCCAGCCACTACAAGCACTGCTGCTTTGCACGTTTACTCCACGCCAGTTCTTTCCCCTCCCAAGGTACCAGAGACCCAAAGAAGAACATTCTCAGACACACAGACAGGGCACAGGACATCTGCAAATCGCAGCAGTATGTAGGTATCAGGTGAGAACATTTACATAACGTTACAAAAAAAAAAAAAAGAAAAGATGAAGGAAAACGTTGCAGCACTCCATCAGCCTGTTCAGAAGCAGGGTGGAGGGATTGCCAGAGAGAGGAATCCCTCCACCCTGCTTCTGAACAGGCTGATGGACTGCTGCAACATTTTTCTTCATCTTTTTTTGCTAAGGGCTGCAAGGTGCTTGTGAATGGCAGAGTTGGACAAGGATACCTGCAACAAAGCCAAGAGGGAATCGGCCCCAAGCAGGTGGGGCGAGGGCTGAGCACATGACAGTGATATAGCGGTGCCCTGGATCCAGTGCTTGGACTGCAGCTCCCAGGCAGTGTGGAGCAGGGCTGCGTTTCAGCCATCGGCAGCTGCCCAGCCAGGGCCTTGCCATAAGCTGCCCAAATAAGCTGTGAGCAGGGAAGTTAAAGGAGCCGTGCCCTTGGCACCTTGGTCACCCCACCTGTCCCCGGTGCACCGAAGCTTACTGTTCCAGAAAGAAACACCAGCAAAATCATGCTGACAAGCAGAAGACAGCATCAAAAAGAAAATTAAAGAGTGGACAAGACAGGTGCTCAAATAAAGCAAAACAACATTTACCAGAGAAAGCAATTAACCTCACACCTACCAGAAAACAAGGTGGAAAAAGTGAGCTCTGCCACACTTCCTTCAGCCCTCACTAGAAAAACAGCACGGCTTTGAACTGATTCCACACACAGAGCTGCACACCCACTGCTCCGTTTGTTTGCTCACTTTACCAAACTGCAGCTGTACTGAGGTCGTGTGGCTAAAGCTCACTATGTACTTCATGCACTTGACTCCAAAAAAAGAAGAAATAAAAAGGGGGTTTCTGTAGCTGCCTACAAGCTTATCCACCCCAACGGGAGGGAAGATTCTTTCCTAAGCACAATAAAAAGAAACACAACTTGCACTTAGTTGTGAATCATTTTGTTTGATAAAAGCCTGTGCTATGAAAAAAAAAACCACCTTGTTTCTCTCTACCAATATACAACCTTCCTGCTCTCAGCTGGTGTGTATATTACTTGGGCTGCTTGGTAACATAGTCCACCTGTCTTCTCCATCCTGCACTAGAACCACGCTTTATCACTGCTGCTAAAGGAGGCTTGAAGTCATCATTCCTGTGGGAACACACTCTAGATTACATTTCTGAGAATGGGAACAGTCCGGAAGAGGAATCAAACCCAAAGCAATAAATTCAGTTTGATTGCTGTCATCATGCCAATTCCGGGAGACAGTCAATTGGTGCCAGCTGCTAAAATATCTTTTGAGTCACTTCAAGGCAGAAATTGAATTTGCATCAAATAGCACAAGACTGGCTTTAGCCTTCAGGTTTCTTCATGCTTTTTGGTGCTTGTTTCAATTTAAACTTTCTCTCTGAGACCTTCTTAGCAGAATGAGTGAGGTCCCTCTTGCTGGACTCCAAGCCATCAACTTCTCTCCATATTTCCCTATTTTCCAATTGCTGTGCTGCTGAACAGTGCAGATCACTCCGCTTTTGAGATAAGATGGCAAAAGGCAGCGTGCTATGTCTTGAAGATCAGCAACTCTCAAATCACCACCATTTGCCCTTCTGCAGAAGCTCTGAAAAATGAGATGATGTTAGCCCTTAACAATGACCAGAGGCCCATGTAGATTCAATATATTCTTTCTGACAATTGCTAACAGCAGATGCCTAAAGAAGAACATCAAGAAGGAGAGCACAAAAGAACTCTCCTCAAGCACTCACCCTCCCTCCAGCTCCTTGCAGCTTAGGACTTGCACATTTCCTTTTTGGTACTGCTGCATTCCCATCTCAAAGATCAGCTATTGCTAATACCTCCATAATGGTGCCCTGCCCTGTATCCAGATGACATTCCTGAAAGCCAAATTCTATTCTTAAGCCTCCCCAAACAGTACAACCCCAGCAGCACAACATCCCAAGGGCAGGGGGTACCCATCACAGCCCCACTGCCACCAGAAACATCTCTGCTGCTGGAACCCACCAAGTCATAAGGAGAAGGCACTGCTGAGGCCAGCAAGTGAAGATGGAAGGGGAAGTTGCCTTTTCTCACCCAGGGAAAGCTGTAGAAACTAGAGGGTGGTGAAATCCTCATCATTTGCCTTCAGCCACTGACAAAGCAGGAGGCTTGAGCACCAATGGGACACAATAAACAAACACAGGACTTCTTTCACATAATGCTGGCAGACATGCTTTCGTGACAAAGAGTTTCCTCTAGCAAAACCATGAATATTACTACCTTGTAATAGCATTTTCCCACGCTCTCCCGACCTCCCAAGAAATAAACAACTCCACACACAGAAGTGTAACACTAGCCCTAAAAGTACATATGCACATGGATCTTAGAAGGAGCCAGAAAGCTCCTGCAGTTTGAAATAAGCTGCTTTTCCACACATTAGCAGCTGGAAACCCCCTGGTCTTATTGCCCTGGGAAAACAAAATTAACTAAATAAAGGGAACAAACCACACAAACTTAGAACTGCATCCCCTTTTGTGTTCAAGTAATGTAGAAGTTCAGATTGTGCAGATTTACCAATGCCACACAACTGAAGACAAGATGGTTCAAGTAAGCACACATGTATCCCTGGCTGTGCCCTGAAGAGTGGGCCAGTGTATTTATTCTCTTCCTTATAATTTCTTCATGTTGTACTTACTTTACAAAGAATCTGACTGAAGGCAGATATGAACATATGTGCAACAGTGGTAAAAGGAAAGAAGATAACAGAAATAAGTAAAATGATGGATCTTAATTAAAAAAAAAAAAAAAAAAAAGTCACAGCCTGCATCTTTGCCATTGCAATTTCTATCTATTGTCAGTCAAAACTGCCTTTTCTTTTCACGTGCATGTTTTTCCATTTATCAGCAAAACTCGTCCCATATATGCCTGTGGCTTATCCAGCAGGTGAGCTTGGTGGGCAGAGGAGAATGCCTGTCCTCTGGCTTCCAGGATTACTCATCCTGGATATGACCAACTGCGCACATCATAATGCAAAGGAAAAGCAGCTTGATTGGTGCAGCAAGAGGAAGCGGGGAGCTCGTCTCACACACACAGCAACTTTCCAGGAACTTCAAGAGCCACAGGAGGTCAGATTACCGAACCACAGCTCACGATGTGAGCACACTGAGGTTGTGTTCATGCCTACCAGGCCTCTCCTTGCTACCAAGGCACAGATAAAGTCACTCTGGGTATTTCACCTGTCACACTACAGTCCAATCTATATAACTGGTGTTTTTCAATGACTTTATTGGTTGATTCCTCACACATGCTCTAGCCAAAGGTTTCTAAGCACTTGTAGGCATTCCAGCCCCAGATCTGCAGACTGGTGACCCCCTCTCCTCCAACACAGTGCCGTAGAGCAGCTCCTCCCAGCAGGCTTACAGCTGTTCACACACATGGGGCATCTGGATTTCATGGCTCAGCAGCACCCACTGTGCACTAAGGTACCAGAAACAGCTGCTGCCAACAGCCTTCAGGTGGCAGAGAGGATCTTCACCTGATACTACCTATGCTTCTCTGTAAACGATATACTGGAGAGTGGTAAAAGACAGCAACAGAGGGAGAACTCCTTGATGTGCTCTAACTTCCAACATTCAGCTAAAGATCTTGCCTGCAGCAGATCTCATGGCATGATCAAAGCCAGCAATGCAAAGGCACGCACCAGCATATAGAAATAGACGGGGCAAGCACCCATTTTAGGCTTGGCTTTGAGATCACCTCAGAACAAAACAATCCAGGCAAGGAAGCTCCTCCAGAGCTAGCTATGACACTTACAGAAGGATTCTGGTTTCAAACATTTCACAACTGAGGTTACCTTCCTGCGCTTAGTTAACAGCTATGGTCCCAGATGTCAGTACCTACAGCTTGCTGCTGTAACCAAGAATTCTACCCTTTTATCACCAAAACTCCCCTTGTGTTTATCATCTCCACCTGCTCCACCGGCTGCTGCAAAGAGCTGGTTCTTGCTTCTGCCAGCCTTCTCTCTTCTCAGGGCAACAGGAATGCCTATGCTGCAGAAGGAGGGAGGCTGTGGGAGCCATCTTGCAGCAGCGCTTGCACCACCTCTCTACAGCAAGCATGCAGCCACCTTCCTCTTGACTTGGGAGACAGAACAGCAGCAACAGGCATTAACAGGCAGGCAGAAGCACAGCAAAGGACAGGAATTCTGTTCTCACTTTATCTGTTGCAGCCAGAAGGCATCAACTGCAGCAGTCACAGCCGTGACACAGAAGCAGCACATTGTAACCGTATGTTCACTGAGAGCAGCACAACTGCCCTGCTGTCCAGCTTGGCTGGGCCTCTGCTCCAATGGCCACAGCAGATTTTTGAGGTAACAGTATTTTACCTCTGCTTGAGTGCGTTTGTTCAGTGCAATTTCAAAAGATGAAGAGATCGTGCATCCCAGAAAATCAAAGAGCCGTGGGATATGAGTGAACCAGAAAAAGGAATAAAGTTTCCAAACCAGAAGATGCAGCAATTAATGCATACTTCTGTCACGGTCACTTCAGACCATGCATCCCATTAGATGATTTCCCTACGCCCTTCAGAGAACATGCCCAGCCCAGTCCTCAAAATGTGATGTGCTCCCCCCATGCTGCCTGCACCAGAGCCCTCCCCTTCCTTCCCCCCCCTTTTCCCTTCCCCTTCCCCTGCCCCTCACCCCACCTCACCACTCTGTTCCCCTGTGTTTTGCCTCCTGTCACTCATGCTTTCCTCTGAGGCCCCACATCCTGCAGCACAAATTCCCCAAACCCACAAGAAGCCCCAGCTTCCCCCAACCCAAGGGGGAGATGTCTCCTCCTGCCTCCAGACTAGCTGCATGCAGGGCAGCCCCACCCGAGCCTTTCTATCTCTGATTACCCATCTGCAATGGCACCATTTTAAAGCTGCATTTTACAAGAAAGTCACGTGTTCACCTGCTAGTTTGGGGGTAGAGCCAAAAAAACACACCACTGCATGGGGGAGGGGAGCTGATGCATTTTTTGTTTCACTTGTCCAGCATAACAGTGGCTTCACTGAGAGCAAGAGCAGAATCTCATACAGATCCTCCAGATGCTCTTGCCTGGCAGTGGGAAAAATTAAAAAATACAGTACTAAATGAAGAGCAGAGTGGAGGAACATGCTCTGCTCCCCCACAGATCCAGGAAGCTGGAAATGCCAAGAAACGCTGCAGCTCAAACTACACCTTCCATCCTGCCACAGCCCCACAAGACAACATCCACACCTTGGAGCAGTGGGCTGGGGGCACCTTGTCACCATGCTGCAGCACCACACTCAGGAGGTAGAGACTGTGAGCTGAGGGATAAAGAGGGGTGACAATGCTAACCTGCACACACCTCAGTGTGCAGTTAGAAAAGCTGGTTAGAAAGCTGCAGGAACAAGTTTGAGATCAAGCCGGCTGGCTGTAGAATATTAAAGTAAGTAGCAACTCAACAGATTTATTTTCCCTTCTTAAACTTTGCAAAAAAATTTTTTTGGAATAAGTACAGAGTGTGTTTTCAATGGATTCCATGCATTTTCTGCAACGAGATGGTCAGAGCAACAGACTCAGCAGCATCTCACCTTGCATGGAGCCATGAAGTGCTTTTCTTGACTGCCCTTTGCAGATCTCTCTTTAATTGTCCCTAGTCCTACAGACCATGAAGATAGATTTAAGGAAAATTGAAACTTTGAAGTTCTACAGAAAATTACTTACATGGGGAAAAAAATTATGTTAGGAAACAAACTAATTTTCCACAAAAGAAAAGCTAAATTTTATCAGAGAATCTCCAAGTACACAAACATTAAACGTGCAGCATAACGAGCCCCAAAGCACAAGGTTTTCTCCCTCATCTTTAAATGGGATAAAGGAAACAAAGGCATAGGATCACAGAACATCCCAAGTCCCAAGGAACGGATCTACAAGGATCACTCCTGATTCCACGTGAGACCATCCAAAATCCAAACCTATGTCTGAGAGCACTGTCCAAACACTTCACAAACTCCAGCACTCTGGCTGTGCTTGCTGCCCTGTGCAGCCTGTTCCATGCCCACCACCCTCTAGTGCAGACCCTTTCCCTCACCCCCAGCTCTCCTCCCCTGATGCAGCTCCATGCCGTTCCCTCAGCCCTGTCGCTGTCACACACAGCAGAGCTCAGCGCTGCCCTCCGCTCCCTGTGAGGAGCTGCAGTCGCCATGAGGGCTGCCCTCAGCTCCTCTGCTCTAGGCTGAGCAAACACAGGGACCTCAGCTGCTCCTCACACACCTCACCCTCCAGACGCTCCGCCATCTTCGTAGCCATGCTTTGGATGCTCCCTAACAGCTTTCTGTTCTTCTCACGCAGTGGCACAGACCCGCAGCAGTGCTGGAGCTGAGGCCGCACAGCACAGCAGGACACCCCTCCCCTCGCCCGGTGGCAGTGCTGGGCCTGGTGCACCCCGAGGTGCGGGGCCCCATGGCTGCCAGGGCACGCTGCTGGCTCACATTCAACTTGCTGACAACGATAGCAGAGGTACGGAAGCCAGAGACCATGTCAGCAACAAGTCTGTGAACAAACTCAGACCTGCGGAGTTCCAGTCCCTCACTGCCTGATTTTTACCCTTCCAAGGGAAAATGAAGGCAGAAACAAAGCACTTCATGTCTAATGGATTTGTAGGGGTTTGTCAAAGGAAGAAGAGCAAGAAGCGAAAGGAGCAGCATTACCACTGCTGTGATACCTTGTCCTGTCTCACGCTGGGAAGCATAAAATCTTACATTACTACCATACCAAGTATTCTTATAAGTTCCATGTTCAGAGATGCAAACTAAGCAAACAAACCCCAACATTTAGCCTGTTTGGGCAGAGTTGCCATACAGAGCTGCATAGAGCTGAGCAGCTGCCCTGCCACCCCTGCGCCTGCTTCTGCACATTTCCTGGGAAAAAGGTACTTGACTCATCTCTGTTCCAAAAAAGCAGCTGCTGTGTTCCAGTTTTGATTTATTCTCTGGCTAAGTTCATTTCTTGTTTTGATGAATGTTTAATGCTTCAGGCTAGATCAGTTTAGATCTTGTTTGTCTGGGGCCATTCAGCACTGCTGCTTTACTGCAATACTAATTTTGAGGCCACCCACTGTTTTCTGCCTCCCACTCCCTTTCCATCCCCCCCCAAAAAATGTCTTTGGCTGTTGTTTCAATCTAAATTACATGGTGCACTTTGGCACTGAATCCACAGCACCAGATCAACACGTCTGAAACTTGACAAACCTCAAGAGATGACGGGCCAGGTAATACAAGAAATGACAGATCTCTGTCACGGGACAAACCTTGTGACAGACAGACCAACCAACCCAGAAGAGCAATGCTTACTGATGAGGTCCCACACTGACACTGCCTAGCAAACAAAAGCTGGCTAAGATCTGAGAGACAGAACTGTAGCTCTTGTGTGATTTCAAAGCCTGTGGATCTGAAGTTGCTGCGTATCCCAAGAAAAAAATGAGAGAGGAAAAGGAAGGTGTGTCAGGAAGAAAAAGAAAATACCATGAAGCAATTATTAAAGCTCAGACACTGGTACTACAAAGCAACTTCCTCTGTTGAGACTGAGTTTTAAAGGGGGGTGGGGGGGTGGGAGGGGAGGAGTTTGAAGTCTGAAGACAAAAGCCTCATCTTCTACACAGCACAGGCAGGAGAAATAGTGGCAGAGAAAGCCGCTCCCAGACTACCCAGTGGACTGCCTCAGCTCTGATCTAAAGGAGTACTTCTGCCACACTCAGGATGTTATTCTGACACTCACAGGTTGAATTTCAATCCAAAACAATTAAAGAGAGCATGATCTCCTGCAAGTAGAGCTCCCAGCAGCCTTCCACAGCTCCGCACGTGCTGCACAGAGCTAGGATCCAGCCTTCAGGGCACCTTGTTAAAAAAGGCTCTCCAGCAGCCACCACTCCCAGCAAGCAGCAAGGGACGTGCTTCCCCACATGCTCCTTTTTGCCATCTCTTCACGGACAGCTGGTCCTGCCAGAAACAACTTGGGACCTGCTCATCTCGTCACCAAAGGTATCTCCCTCTTTCAGCTTCTCTCCCCTTCGGTTCTCCTGCAGCATACCTCAACACTACAGTTTTTAGGTAGGGCTGGCAGACAGCTGAAGAAATTTGACTGCTGCAACCCTAGCACAGGAACAGAGTGTCTCTCAAACTGCTTACATCCAACACAGGGCAGAATCTGATGAGACAGCAGAGGAAGTGCAGGGAGGCCTAGAAAGCATGTCCTCCAGGCACTAGTAAATACCAGCATGAAATGTGCTTCTCAAGGCAAACATAAAGAGCACCTACAGCCAGGAACATGAGCAGGAGACAGGGCGACTCAGGAAGTACCCAGCGGGAAACCACAAGAAAAAGAACAGAGCATGAGAAGGAGAGAGCAGTGCAAGGAAAACAGGATTACATGGCAGGAGAAAGCCCAGCTTAGCAGGCCTCAGCACAGGGGAGCAGAGGACAGCACAGCAGTGCCCAGGGGAGGCTGTTCACCTTCATGGGCCATAAACCCTAGCAGCAGCCAAAGCTGTTGACCATGTTAACCCAGCAGCTCTACAGAAAGTCAGTCTGGTAGTCCCTGTTGTTGTCATGAAGGGCAATTGGTTTTCCTTTTTACCACTATTTAAAAGAATTCCTGTACTTTGCATTTCACCCATGCCATGAAATGCATCTCTCTCAAATCAGACCACCTCTCATCATGGCTGAGGGGGTGCCCGGAAAGGGCAGTTTGGCTTCACACTGTCAGCCAGTACCCAAAGCAGGGCTGTGGTGTTGGTGAGCAGCTAAGGAAGTTTCTGCCTCCAGCCCATCTGCTTGTTCTCACTTTCTCAACTGAATCCACTACAGATCAGCTTCCTGGGTGTCAGCTCAAGAGCAGAGTGGGGAAAAAAGAGGCAGAAAAGGCAAAGTTTTCTCTGAAGTCTGTCGAGCTTCCAAGGC
This sequence comes from Lagopus leucura, assembly GCF_019238085.1. Classification (NCBI taxonomy): domain Eukaryota; kingdom Metazoa; phylum Chordata; class Aves; order Galliformes; family Phasianidae; genus Lagopus; species Lagopus leucura. Next base: position 14,994,768 of record NW_024962255.1, on the reverse strand, counting down.
AGTTGATAAAATCAACGGTCTTAACAGAAACTGCCCACTGCAAACAGCAACCAAATAAAGCCGCTAGTTCCTAAATGGCTGATGACCAAACCACAGCTGTGACAGGGGGAGGAAGGGGGAGTGCGCATGAATCCTTGGGTGAGTCACTCGCTCCCTGCATCCCTGCTGGCCTAGATAAACACCGCTGCCAGCCAACGATGGGTGCCGCAAACCAACTCCTAAGCCCACAGCATCCCTGCTGCTCATCTCCTGGCAGGCACACAGCCCGCACAGAGCACCACAATCTCTGCAACTGTATGGTAGGAGAGGTGGTCACAGTAGCCATGAGGTGTTTGAGGTTCCCTTAAGGCTGCCACAGACTTGTATGTCCCTTTTTGTCCTTTTGCCTGCTTTCATGGGTCCCCTACAAGGTCTGGGGTCTCTGGCAGCTAAGGAGGCACTATAAAGCTCCCTCTTAGAAGAGAAGGTTGGAATAAAGGTAAAAGCAAAATAAAAATCAACACAGTGATGAAGACCTGTGTAGGAATTTGCTCATCCCTGTACTGATGTTAGTTTGTTTCCAGTGCTTGCTGTCTGCTTGTACCATGTTAGCAGTGAGTTCTGGTGGATCACACCCAGAACTGCTGGACAGAGCTTCGGGAAGAAAACAGCAGCAAGCCTGCTAACTACTTCAAAGCAGAAAATTCATTGCAATTCAGAGCAAATCATATCAATTCTAAATCAGCATCTCCCCTACAGATACTCCAAGGACAGCGAAATGGTTTGGAACAAACACTCCAGCCAGTGAAATCTCTACAACACAAAAGAAAGTCTTAAGTAGTGTAATGGTGACATACCACAGCTGAAAATCCTGCTGTGAAGTCATTTACTCATTGTAGAACTGAGGGTTTATAAGTAAGTACATAATGCAATCCCTATGAGAAAGCCTCTAAAGTTTTAACTGTCCTTACCTGTTGAGTAGCTGACAGATTTCTTTCCCCACATTTCAACAGTGCACAAACACACCAGGAGAAACAGAGGAGAGAGAAGGAAAATAGCCTTGAAGGAACAGGAAGATTCACCATTTTCTGCAGCTGCAGCACTGGCACACAAGCTGCATCCTGAGGGTTTCAGCACAGGCAGCCTGTACTGACACTCACAGTAAGAAGAAGGGATAAGGCCACACTCCAAATTTCAGGCTACATGTTGTGGTTTGCTAAGGCTGTCTTCTACTCCACACACTCTGAAAATTTCCCTCACTCCTTAATTCTCTTGGTCCTGAAGAAATAAATACATAGGATGAAGCACAGTGTGCTCACAATCAATTACAACTGCCTGAGATAGCTTTAACTTCTCCAGACAAAGAAATAAAAAATAAGAGCAAAGGCATTAAAAAAATAAACAAACAAACAAACAAAAAAACCCCAACCAAAACAGCTTTTCATTTGCCTAATCTACCAATTTTTTTTCTAGGGCTTTTCTGGCTTAAAAACAGACCTTACAGTATTTTTCCTACTTCCTCCCACAAAAAAACAAACATCAGTACAGCACCATCATTTAAGATGCAATCGTAAAGCTTCCTGGTCTATGCTTTTTAAGACACGAGATAGTTGGATCGCAACGTGTTGTCATATGGAATATGTGCAGAACAGAGAACTGCAGAAGGCAGACTAAGGTGCTGCACAGGGCACCCTTCTCAGCCGAAAGAACACTGATGGCAAACCCTACCAAACACACAGATGTGCAACAAAGAGTCACTACTCAATACTCAATATCAAGAACGATCATCAACAGGCAATGCTTCAATACTTTGATACCAGGTTTCTCTAAGGAAACCGCAGCCAAAACACAGGTATCTGAATCCATTTACTACAAGCAAAGAGGAAAGATATGAGCATATCTGCAGGCTTCAGATCAACACAGCTCATGCCACAGAATAAAGCAAGATAACCTCTTCCCAAAGTCCCATCTGGCTAAAACCAGGACAGCCAGAGACGTAAGATGTGTTTGTGAGACCTCTGACATGTCCTAAAAAGCCAATGCAACAAGTTCCAACCTTACAAAGGCCCTTCTTCTACTCAACACTGGCAAACGTATTGCAAAATGCAGTGAACCCCTGCTGTGAAATGTGGACTGGGGACCACATGAACTATAAAGAACCAGAGAAAAAAGCCCCTAGTCCTACTGTGTTCAAAAATACCACGGGGAAATACAACAATGGACAACTCAACCACTGGTCTTAGAGACCTGGGAAAGCTTCTTAATTTCCATTGATAGGTCAATTTGTTCGATCCAGTACCACTCCAATGTAATCTCTGCTTAAGTTCCCTGAGCATCTGGCTCCTGGGCACAGAACATACGTCACATGCCCCAGTGTTTATACATCTGTATTAGAGGCAGATTTATATCAACTGGCTCTGGTCCTGAAGAGCAATCAATCACTATTTGTCATATTTCAAAGTGGCATTTCTTTAGCCAAACTCTGCGACCTAGGACAAGGAATTCCTTATTGAGCTGTCTGGAAGCCTAAGATCTCACAACCAGAAAGGCTCTGGGAGGTGAAGTCACTGCTGAGCCTGTAGGGCACAGAGCACAGGTCTATGCTCTTTGAAAAAGGCAGCCCTGAAGGTTTGAGTATTTCTTTTGGAGGAACAACTTGATGCTGTTCTGCTACCCAGAATTTATGTTAGGTTTTAAAGGGCAAATATATCCTTCTTGTGATCAGAGTTTGATTTAATGTGTGATTCCAGCATAGATCTCTTGCTGGAACTTTGTTTCCCTGTCACAATCCTCCCGTCTCTACTGATGGAGATGTATCTTGCTTCACATTTTGGCTAAAAGATACCATGTTTCCAAATAAAAACAATTTTGAAGCAGATATAAGTAAGCTGAAAAAGCCTACAGAAAAAAAAATGCATATTTTGTCTACTTATAATAAGGTCAGCACATAACCCCACAGACATCTGAATTCAAAAGGTACTCAAAAGGCAGCTGAGGGTCACTGCACATGAGCTGTGGAAGCCAGGCGGACACATGACACTGGGCTAACTCCACTTCTGTGCACTTGAGACTTGAGTGCGAGCACAGGCAGCCACATGGGTAACAGCTAAGGGCAGCTTTAAGCTGGATATCGGGGCAGGGGGGAGGCTGCAGGGAAGGACTGGTGTCACATCAGGTCAGGCAGAAAGCATGACTGAAGGGACCAGGTCACTGTGCGGCCGGGAAAAGGGCAGGGTGGAAGGATACAAAGCAAGAGACACACTGAGGCGTGCTCCTGCCACACAAAGGACCTGGATAATAAAGAATAATAAGAATACAATTTCTTGAAAAATGTCTTTTGTAACATCATACTGACATGCAAACTACTGCTACAGCAGCCATAGAAATGCCAGATGAATGAGACGAGGTCAGTTTATGCAGAAAGAGGAGGAGGATGACACTCAGAAGAGGACACACAGGCCAAGCACTGCTCTCTTTGCTGCCTTCAGGGGTTCCACACGGCAGAGCTGCAAGGACAGCGCCTGACAGCAGTACGACCCTGTTTCGTCCTTGTTGTCCTGAGAACAGCAATACGTATGTGGGGCAAAACAGACCAAACTTACAAGCAGTATTGCAGATTTCTTTTCAGTAAAAGTCAACGTGACAAGCTCAGACAGGCTTTTAGGGAATCTGCTTGCCAGATCCAAGGCAGTACTCAAGAGCAGTCATGCTCAAGCCTGCTACGTGTCTGTCTCAAATTATGTTTAACTTTTAGGACTAAGGAAGCAATTTATAGAGCAAGGTACAGAGAATTTCTGTGTTAAAATTCCTCTATTTGATACACAATTTTTATCAAGAACTCCACTTTCTATTTAACTGCAAGTCCTACCTGTTAATTACACCCTTAACAAAGCTAGCAGTATCTCCGCACAGGTCTGAGCAAACACTGTCACATTCTTCTGGGGAGCCTGTTAATACACAGTGCCTTGGGAGGAACAGCCAGCACAGCCCTAGAAATAAAGATCTTTGCCCAGGAGCTTTTAGAAAGCCCACAGGCTTCCCCAGCTGCAGGCTGAAAGCTGTCTGCTATTCCATCAAAGTGAAAATAGGATGCAAAAAGGATGCCTCTTCTGAAATGGCCAAGCACAACCAAGTATGAGCATCCTGAGCACAATCCAAATATATCAAGATTACCAGCATGGTGTCAGAAGTTCTACGTACGTCAATATCCAATAGAAAAAGATAAAATTTGGTTCTCCTACAGCAGCTAGATTTGTAGAAGTAACTTCAGTTCCAGCCTGGGAAAAAAAGGACAACATACAAAACGGAGACTGCTTCAAGAGTGCTCAGAGATACACAACTTATCATCTGGAATTATCTTTCACATTAGGAAAACAAGCACTGCGACAAGTGAAATAAAACAAGACGAAAGAGATTCCATCCACAGCCTTGCTCTGAGCACAGCTTTTATTTTAGCAAGACAGGAGGGAGGAGGGAAAAAAAAAACCTTTCATTAGTCACTGATAGGATAAGTTGTATTTACAAAGAGCGGATTAGTCATCCACTGGTTTTGTTCCAGAGGGAGCAAAGCAGGGCCCTGCCTTCCCAGCTTCCGCAGGAGAGGCCTTCTGCCTGCGTGCCCAGAAGCGCAGCCGCCACTCCCGCACGCGCCGTTTCAGACAGCGCCAAGCCAGGTCACAGGCTTAACAGCCCTGAGCCCATGCTGCCTCTTGCTCCCTGATGGGCTGACCCTAAGGGCACAGGTGGAGCGCAGGTCCCCTGCCTCATGCAAGCCTGCACAGCCTCCCAGAGCCTGCTGACCACACTGACACAGCACTGCAGGAAGGAGAGTGCAAGGAAACACAAGCCGCAGCTTTGCTAGTGGCTGTCACTGCCAACAGGAAAACTCACTCACAGTGGATGGTAGGACTGCAAAGCAAGCAGCTCAAAAGTGCTGCAAAGAGTGCAGCTCCTTTATCTTCCCTGATGTCATAGGATGCCACAGAAAGCCTAAAACACATGGAAACCCTACCCTAGGCAGAGTTTGACGTGTCTGTCCCTATTTGTGCACCGTGGAGCTTCTGTGTGTGCTCCAGATGAACGTACCTTACCTCCAGCACACTTTCCTCATGGGCTGGCTGTAGCCATCCCCAAAATACCAAATTCTTGGGGAGAGCATGGAGAAAACAGTGGCTTCATTTCAGCACCTGCAGAGAGGTTCATGCACCAGGGAGACAGGAAGCAGGCAGACTGGGGAACACCAGGCGTGTCACATCACAGATGTGCTGCCCCTTCTCGTGCTGAGCCCTGCCCTTAAATCCAAGCTGCATTCTGCCCACCTGGGAAACTCTAGGCAGTCCTTCAGTCCTCAAGAGCTGCCAACGTAATGTAAGCTTTACTGCTACCATCATACAAATCTATTCTATTCCTGTTACAAAATAAAATCAAAAGAGATCAAACCTATAAGCACACACGCTTACCCTGCCTCCAGTGATTCTGCTGCATCTCCCCACCCCCCCAGCCACTCATTCATCTTCACGTAAAACAGCAAAAGGATTACGCATATGTTGCCTTGCCATCCTGACCTTCTTAACCTATGCCCACGTGACTGCCTGTGATGTCGTGCGTTCGCTGTCCCATCATCCATACGTCAGAGGCTAACTCCCTTCTGGTTCAGCTTCATTCAGAAGCCAGGTGGTAATTCTCACCTCCTGCCGCACGACTTACAGGTGCACACTGAACTGCCATCAGCTTCCCTGCAGGAATGGAGAGCCAGGCCCAGAGCAGATATCTCAGTTATAAACCCCAAAGGGAAAGGAGGACAGTACAGGCAGTATACCATAGGACAATGAATGCTCAGAGAGAAGGTCAACAGTGGGGAAAGCACAGCATCTATGGATGCACAGCCATGTAGAAGGAGGGGGAAGAGGGACTTGCGCCACAAGGGTCAGGATCCAGCAGAAGCAGCAGCTCCAGTGAAGCTGACATTACAGCTGGGGAAGCAGAGGAGGTGGCCGAGCCCTCAGTTTGCATGGGGGATGCTCCCAGTTGCTGCATGCAAGTTTCTCTCTAAGCCAGAGAGATAAGCTGCACAAGCTGTACAAAACAGATCAGTGGGTTTTTTTCGCTGTCATCACCTGGCCACACTGTGGGCACAAGGAAATCACATCCACAGAGACGATAAATGGCTTCTTTCTTGTCCAACCATCTAGCTGACAGAGCCTTAAAACAGAGTTGCTAGGAGCAGCCCAGATAAAGCCATGGGGATAGCCAGAGCAAGGGAACAAACACTCTTCAACGGCTCAGGACAACTCAGCAGCCAACCAGAAGGCAAGGATTCACTGGGACACTGAGGTCGACTGATGGAATACCTCAAATCTACAACTGAGGATGCTCTGGGAAAGCAAGACAAAAGAGCCTCAAGAAAGCTGGAGGTGCTGATGAGGTGGTAGGCAAAAGTTTCTGGCAGGGACTTCTGCACAGCCTGTCACTGCAGCCAGCTCTGCTAGAGAGCCTGGTGTCAAGAACCAAAGCAAAATGCAGCTATCAACATCTGACCCATCACCCAGAATAAGCTGCAAAGCAGCAGGTATCTGTTACTTCAATTCCAAGAATCAAACAAAGACAACCCTAGGCTCAGCCCTACTGTCCCCATAGTCCTTTTCTATCCTCTGCAGTGCCCAAAGCGCCAACCCCAGGGAGCAGCAGGGCTGACCATCCGCAGGACAGAGCAGTCACTTTCTCAAGAACAGTTTGTCTGGAGCTTTGTAAAGTCAGAATATCTTCAGGCCCAAATCCCCCAGACAAACCACAGTCCAGCTGCCAGGATTTGTAAACTAGCTTTGCTAATAGCTCCCAGGGTTTTCTGTGGCATGTAGCTGTGGTTAGCAATATACCTGCCGCAGCTGCATTTCCTCATTTGGCAACAAATGTGCATGGAAGAGTAAAGTATGCTGCAGCTCATATGAGTTGTGGACATTTTGGTCACTTGCACAGATTTTAGATCCTTTTCTTCCACATTGTGGAAGCTGTGAAAGTCATGGCAGTTCACTGTGCACTACACCACCACAGCTCTGACTTGCTTGACCCCCAGGGTTATTAGGAACACCAGTGTCCCTAATGCACAGCAAGACAGCAAAGGCATGTGCCACTGAAATCACAGACTTTCCACTGTCCCCTCTTTGCTACGCTACACCAAAGGAACAGACGTGCAGCTCTCACTGCATGTTTGGCGCCCTTGTCTCTTGGCCCTTCCTAAGAAAGGGGACAGAAATCACCTGCCCCCGTGGTCCAATGATGATGCATCCAGCACTGCAGGCAAGCTACTGCCTGTACCAACTTGAGCAGTCACACTGGTTTTTCTCCATAGGGTTACTGGCTGGAAAAGTTCCAGGAGGTCAGGCTTTAGTGTACAAGACCCTGTGCAAGGGGACACCATAAGCAGCTGTTCTCTGGGAAGCCAAGACCTCCCCTTTAAAAGCACAGCAGCAGAGCGATAGCTAGAGTAAAACTGAAGTGATAAGCAAGCTGCCTAACTATTACCTCTGGAGCTGGCATTTGCAAGCAAGAGACAGACACCCAGCTTCTGGTATTGTTCCTGCTGGGCACCTTCTGTCCTCACAAAAGAGCCTCACAGCTTTATGGAGATGTCTACTCTGCAATCAAAAGTTTAATCACAGCATGAACAGATACATTCATGATAGTGCTGCACTCACTAGCAGGAGCAGTAATAGCAGGATTTGGGGACTTCAACACAAATTGTACAGACCTGCTGGGGATCTGCATATGTGCCAGAGACTCTAGCCACCCTGAGACCACAGTACTGTGACTTCAGTGCTATTATCTCCACAGTACTGAGAAAAAAATTAGCGAGGTGGATCCCTGGTGCTGCCATCACACCTTCTGCTGCACTGTCAGCAGAGACATCAAGCTCTGTGCATCAGCTCTAGGTACTCAGTGTGTTCATGGAGACTGAGAGAAGTGGGGTGGAAGTGAGAAGAAGAGAGGGAAGAAAAAGACACACAACAGAATGCTTCTAATTACAGTTTGTCCTGTGTCGTGCATTTCTCCACACAAACACTTTAACACATACAGAAACAAGTTCTGCAGTCAAAACACAAATAAATGAAAAAATGTACAAAAAGAGGAAAGCCATGTACAGAGAAGCTCCTGGCACCCACAGCACTTCAGACCTGAACTCCACCACCTGCAGTGCAGAAGCAAGCAGTGCCAAGTCCCCACTCCAGCACTGCAAGTGCAGAGATGTGTGAACGTGCACCCAGCATCTCCCCATTGCAGCTGGCTCTGGGCACAACGATGGGTGCCTCCAGGTGCCCTGCTCCCCACAGCTCCCCACATCAGCAGAGGAAAACAGGAGGCAGCTCAGCATCAGCTTTATAGGTACCATGCTGGAGAGCGAGCTGGGAAAGCTCAGTCACAGACAGGACAAACTGTTCCCAGGGACTGGCCCCCACCTCCACACACTGACAGCCACACTGAGCTGCAGTCACTACTTCCAGTTGCAGTTTTGCCTCGTGTCACCTGGCAGATGGGACAAGGCCAGCAGTTAGCTTCTTCAGCTTATGCCTCAGCCCTCCCCAAGGCACAGTTAGTGTTCTCAGCTCTATCATAAGGCTTTCAAACTATGCTAGCAGAGATGGCCAAGAAAAACGGGAGGCCTCGGGCACTCAGGACTTCATATTTTCCCCTCTAAACAGAACGTCTCAGAAAGAAAAGAGGTTTGCAAAAATCCACCTTTGATTTTTCTGAAGATTGGGCCACCTTGAAAGACACGTGGGAACAAGAATGAGGGCACAGAACTGAAAAGGGATTTGAACCAGATAGGTCAGGAGAATGACCCCAACTCAGCTATAATCAATGCGACTGAACATCATCCAAACTAAGCCTGTGTTTGCTGCACCTACTGCATGCTGCCAGGAGGCACACTAAAATGCAGGCCAGGAGCCTGAGCCCTACCCAGATGATGAGCTACAGTTGGCTACCTGAGATCACAGAGCCACAGAAATTGAGAAGCAGAACAGCCCCAGTCCCACACTGCTACCAGCTCCAGATGCATGGTTTGAGACTTGAGTAACAGCAAGGTCTGCAAGGGCTTGCATGTGCTGCTGGAAGAAAAGCAATCCCATCACCCCTCAGGTGATCAGTCTTTCCTTTATTTCTCTTTCACAAACAAAGCCTTCAAAATAAATAATTTTCAAAGTAATCTGCCCTGTAACAAAGAACAGCTGAACACAATCCTTTCTTCCCTTCAAATTCAGATCATGTAAATCTAAGCATAAGTCCCTGTGAAAGTGTAGATGCACATGCTAAGAGAAAAAGCACAGACAGAGCAAAGAGTTGGATACGAGGGATCAGCAAATTAGTTTACTCACAGGACACGAGATAGCTGGGAAATAGGACATGAAGGGGAAGAAACAGAAGAAAACCTCATGCTCCATCTGTACAACCAGCCCATCACCAGGCAAAGAGGAGCTCGGTCATACTTCCATGTTCATTCATTTGCCATGCCAAGAAAGCAAGTAATAAAACAAAGGGTAAGAATGAATACACAAACTGTCCAGGGATATCATTGAGGGAGACCAATGATCCTGTCCATGAATGGAAGAGGATATCTGAAAAGCTCAAAGGGGACAGAATTTCTCAATTGGGATAGAAAGCTTACTGAAAACAATCCTGTTGCTTTTTTCAGGACTCTTCCCGAGGAAATAGAGGGGAAAGCAGTGTGATGCTAAGGCCTGGGAAAGGAATAAATGCTCTCTGAAAAGCTCTGAAGGCAAAGCTGCCAGGGTAGGAAGTAACAGCATGCCCAGCTGCCTCCCTGCACACACAAACCCACGTGAACGTTGAGGCTTTCCTCTCAGTTCCAGCCCTCCACAGCAAACAAGTTTGAATGACATCCTGCTGGGGTGCACAGGGGACACTGTCCTGCCTGATGGACAAGGGAAAGCTATATCTCGAGATGCACAAAGGCAGAGATGCAGCAGCTGAGGGGGAAGGCCTTACAGAGATTAACATGTTTATCTCCTCGCTTAAGTCTCTTACTGGCCAATGGTTTCAGTCCAATGGCAGCAACAGAACTAAAAATAAGAACTTGGGCATTACCAGTGACTCACCGTGTCAATGACACCGTGAGGGATCACAGAGAAACCTGCTCCCACTCCTGAGCTTAGTATTTAATGGTAGGAAATGACTTCCCAAAGAGACAAAAACAGGGAGACACATCACTGAGATCTCTTCATTCGAGTGATTCTAGGGCTGGGAGAAAACCTCTTTGAATATTCAATGGCTTTAAATAGATAATCCAAGCAGACTCAGACCCAAATTTCAGGTTAAGTACGCATGCCTCGGAGGGAAACTGAGGCTTGCAAGAGAAGGGTTAGACAATGCCATCAGACCAAGTCCAAACTTCCAGAACAAGAATATTCCCTGCTAGAGGCGAGGCTAACTCCTGCCGGTCCTGATTTCTGTCCAGATCATGCCTCTCTGCGAGTACACCTCACAGGCACAGTAATTCCTGCATCTTTTGTTACAAGAGCTCTTTGTGCAAAGAAACGCACACTAGGAAAGTCAGCACCACAGCAAGATACTATCTCAACTGAAGAACCCCTTGCTTCCTCCAAAAAGCCATGCTACCCTTAATATCAAATTTTAGCACCTTAGCCATACAGCAATGCAGTAGAATCTCCGATTCCCTAGTCAGACTACTGGAAATGAGGATCCCAGAAGTACAGTTGTATGAGCTCAAAATCCTCCTGCAACACTGATTATACTCATATAAGAAATAATCATTTTTACAAGAACAGAATAAAGATCAATCTTTACCATCCTCTCATCATATATTGAAGGAAAATATTCCATTTATCAGATTAAAAGAAGAACAAGAATAAAGTAATTTGTTTGAAAATCCCAAGGAGTCAGCAGTACAGCCAGGGCTGCAACTTGGGCGGGCATAGATTTTGCACCTAAAAGAAGGAATAATCAAAACCCAATGACATAATACCAAAAGATCACAGGAGATCTGGATTACAGTAATACAAATATGGCACTGCTACTGGGACAGCCTTGCTTTAGAGACAGGCTGTTCAGCAGCTAGTGGTACATGCCAATTTCCCAAAAAAGAAATTATGCTGTTGGCTACCGACAAGCAGAACCAAAGCCCTCACCAATGAGGAAAGCAGACAGTGTCTGATATCTGTCTATTCCTCTTTAAATAGATGTACATAAAACCAGAGTACCCTTGTTCCTGGACACAGCAAGTAGGATCTCCTATGAACACGCAGAGTAATCCTCTCTCTTGTTCTAGCTGCTGAGGAAGCCAGCAAACACAGACAAATTTGTGTGATCTGAAGTTAAAAGCAGAGACTGTTAAAGCTCCAAAATTGCCCTACAAGGATCAAATGGAGACTACACATCAAGAATTATTCCACTATTAAAATAATAGCAAACTTGAATCTATTACTAGAGAAATGGAAGCTTTCAAGGTAAAACCATATAGTGAGTAGCAGATCTAGAAAACCTCATCACTGCCTGCTTATGGGAAACACTGCTATTATTGCATATATATGTCTCCACATGCAAAGAAAAAAAATGGCAGGGATTGCACCAGAGGAACAAAGAAGGCAAAGACAGGTCTGTGGAAACCAATGATCAAACTGTCACAGTAGATAGGGGAGGCAGGAGTTTCAAAAAGGAGAACCAGGAGACAACAGCAAGAACAGAGGCTGACAGGAAACACTGCATCAGCATCATGCCAAAGGCAACGTGCACTATCGTGGACCAAGATAAACCAGTTTTGCCCTCTCTAATCTGTTGCACAGTGAAGACATTGCAAGCGTTCAAACCAGAGAAGAACACCCAGATTATCAGGGAAAGACTGTCAGACAGGGTTCTGAGAGGGCTATTCTGTTTTATTAAACAACTGAGGTCCTTGTGTAGGAGAAGCTGGGAGAGATCACTCTAGGCAGTCTGAGGAGGCACAGGGCAATGTATATCAGAAATATATACCATCAGCGCTATGGTGCTTTCCAGTATTATCTGTTTGCTGCCAAGTTTAAATCTGTTTCACCCTGTCCCAGGCAGCTACCCTGAGAGAGAATCTCATCAGTGACTTGCCTTTATCATACTAAACTGCATCCTCGATTCTTAGCTACTGGGCAAACTCAGTTTTTACCTGTACAGTGATCAGACACTCTCAGGAATATAATTTGGGCAAAAAAAGCAATGAGTCATATTTAGGCAGAAGTATAACACAGTAAATATACTCAGATATTTATTCTACATCTTCCAGTGTTCATCAGCATAAGTTAAATCTAGCTGTTTCCCTTTGTTTCTCCCACTACTAAAAGAGCAACAAAACCCCCAAAAGGCATCTTTATTATTTCTCCTAAGCATATGCTGAAGCATCATATAGGGAGTAGCCTGCTTTGCAGGAACACAAATGAAAGCTCAAGATGGTCTGCTCTTAAAAACGTTGAGGCCCAGTATTGCTCTTTGTCTTCTCACAGATATTGCCCACTCAACAATCTGCTGTGCTTTGGTCAGGCTCAAGTTATTCCCAAACTAGGAACGGAGACAGACAAAATGGGAAAAAAGAAGAAATAAGAAGAGGGGTACTGGGGATTTCTGTCCAAATTTAACACCAAAGGTGAAAAAGCACCTGAATGCGTTTACTTGCTTCATGTCAACACAGCCAACCAGTGGTGTGAGTAAAAGAATTCTGGGCTGCAGCACTGAATGACCAAGTCAATGAAGAAGCAGAAGAAGGAAAATATTTCATTAGATCCTGTAGGCATCACACATCTAAAATAAAATCTACAAAGCAATATAACTTAAAATTCTATACCTCCTCCTCCTCCCCCCCAAAAAAATGCTTTACAAAAAACTTGGAAGTTTAAAAAACAGCAAAATTAATGTATATGCAAACTAGCAGTGACACATCACAGCCGTGATTACAGAACACAGAATGAAACCTGATTCCAAAGGATACCCACAAACTTGACTTCTCAGCAATACTGTGTATGCCAGACAAATTACACTCAGAAGGAACATGGATGCTCAGTGCATCCACCTCTGAACAGAGGAACTGGAGAGAGCAAGTGGTAATTACCAGGTTTGAGTTTTAGCACACACATTACTACGTTAAGTTTTGCAATTGCTTTTTCCTCCCTTCGTTAATATTATAGCTTAGGGGAGCCTTCGCAGTATGATTTTTTCAGTAAAGCAAGCCCAATCTTTTCAAATACAGGAGGAGAAACAAACAGAACAATCCCTGCACTTCTGGGTCCAACTCACCAATCTTGGCCTTGTAGAAATGTACAGCAGGAAAGTGAGACCTGGAAAATAAAATCAAGCCAAACAGCACATGCACAAACCTGGCATCATTCAGTGCTTTTGGCAGCCAGACTATAAAGTGTGTTGCACCAAGAGCTGATTTTCTCCTCTCACCCTGCAGCAGCACTGACAGCCCCATGGGCAGCCTGCTCCCTGTTCCCAGCTCTATCAAGGACATGGCAGCTTGGTGCACAGCATCAGTCTCATCTCTGCTTTAACCCAGCCTGCTACCAATGCTCCTGCATGCCTTCAGCATCTATCAGTTCCCGAACTCCCCACGCAACCAGCGCAACCACGTGCCCAGGCACCCTTCAAGCAACTGCATGCTCCTACAGAGTGCTTGGTTGTCCCCACAGTAGGGCTGGAGGGCTGGGCTGCTAACATGTGGACTCCATCTTGTGTGAAAGGTAGATGAGTTATCTCCATGTGAAAGATGCAGCTGCTAGAGCCAAGGGCAAAGTGGCTTGAAATGCCTTCCCTGCAGCATGGAATATGTTTCAGGAGCACCCAGTGCCACCCTTCTCCTCAGCACCACAGATGAGACAGAGGAAGCACCACCATGCTGCCCAGTAAAGCCTACTGAGCTCCAAGCACTGGGTCCTGCCACAGAGTACAGTTAAGAGATGGCTTACTGGAAGGTGAAATCCATTTAAAATACTGAAGGATCTGATAGTTCAGCTTGAAGTAGCAGCCATAGTTTAGAGCAGGCATGTCCAACCTGTGGCCTGCACGTGGCCCAGCAGAGCTAGTAATTAGCCCTACCCTCTGTGCTATCATGGTGGCAGCTGTTCTCTGCTGAGAGGCCCGGCTCAACCCCAGGTGTGCACTCATCACTCAGCAACAACCAAAACATCGGCCCAAGACAATTCCCCTTCAGTCAGTGAGGTCCAGGCAAGCCAAAAGGTTGGATACTCATGGAACAGAGCCAATAAATCGTCTCCCTCCAGCCTTCTTCACCAAGCAATACTGCCTCCAGAAGAGAAGAATCATCATCTTGATATGAAATGATCTTCTGTCTGCCCTAAAATCCCGTCACACCACGAAAATCCTCCCAAGGCACAGAATCCTATAACTCCTGAAACTCCTATTTCTTAAGAACAACGTAGCACAAACAGGAGTAAGAGAATAAGCAGAGAAATCCTTTTCAGTGAGGACAGGCAAGCCAGTCCCATATCAGGGGAAGCTATTCCAAGCCGGCGGTGTGCCATGGCAGGCTGTTGTGTCTCAAAAGGAAATTACTAGCACGGACATGTGGGTATAGCACGGAGTTGGAGGATGCTAAAGCTGGGAGATAAAGGGAGCTTCTACTTCTGCAGACTGTCCCTGTAGTGCCTGGCTTATTCACATGAATAAGCAACATTGATGCAATCTTCTTGTGTCATCTCCTAAGCGGGAATGCGGTGGGAACATTTTTTCATATGTTTAATCCAATATAGTCACTGCAAAGGGTCCCCTTTCCTTAAGCAGAATTATTCATGCAATGAAAAGCAATGCATATCTGTCCCAACTGAAAAAGCACATGATGCGGAGGTGGTAACACACTACAACACAAACATAGACAGATGAATAATTATGTGAAAAAGTCGTTTTCCTACTGCACACAACCACTCTGTGCTGCTAAGTCAGAGCTGCTCCTTCTAACAGATGTGAAGCTGGGTCCTGCCACTGTTCGCCCTGCTGAGCCTTGGGAAAGCAAAGGCCTGCTATGGGCTTGGTGAGGCTCAGCCCAGGAAGCTGTGGCATGGGGAGCCCCAGCCCCACCAGTCCCCATCTGGGTCCCACGGGCACGTCTGCAGGAGAACAGTTTCCTCCAGGGCCAAACAAACACCGCTCCCCCTGCTCCAAATCAAATAAGCCAAGAACAAGTACGCAGCCATCCTGTCATTCTGGGACAATCATTTTTCTGGCTAGCTCTGCACTTTTAGGCTGCCATTTTTCATTATTGCTAATAGGCCTCATTAATAAAAAGCTCTTAAGCACAAGACCATTCCTAAATGCAGTTTATGTTGCACAAAAGCAATGTTCTCATTGTGGCAAGGGCAGTAGGGAAAGAAATAGAGTTTGCCTTTCCATAAACACTGATAATTCACAACCAAGTGCGATTTGCCCTTCATTTGGATTCACAGTTATTCCAAATGAACTGACCATTTAAGAGAGGGATGGCTTTAAGATCCCCAGTTTTCAATTAAGGTATACTTCATGCTTTGAAAATAAGAACTTGGTTTTAAAACATAGCATTAGGAAACCAAAAACCTTTTTCACTTGAGACAAACTTTCAGAACTTTTAGGGAGTCAGCAATCACATCATGGATTTTACAGTTATGTTCAATATGCAATCACATCCTTAAATAAGAGGCACCCAGGCGACTCCAAGGAGCAAGCAAACAAACATTCCCCTTCCCCCAGGCAGCCAGACTCAGGAGTGCGAACTCCCTCCAGCCGACAGCCTGGCACGGCGTGTGCTCCTGGAGGTGTCAAGGGACGGCTGGACATGCCTCTCAATTCTACAAAGCTGCAGTGTCACTGAGCACAGAAGCTGGCACGCTTCTCCCTGGCACAGTCAGCCTGGACAGCAGTTCAAATCCCTTCTCGGAGAAGCCCTTGTCTGATTTGTTTCCATGTTTCCACAAAAACTGCGGAATCGCCGGGGCTTTCAGTTACGTACATCATTTACATTCCTAAGAGTTGTGCACTGAATTGGCTAATAACTTGTAATATCATTTGCCACAGAGAAGGTGTGAAATTACACTCTTCATGCTTTCGATTCAAATACTTCAATCAACTTGAACTTCTAGCCCTGAGAGAAGCCCTGTTCGTTTGGAGACAGCCAGCATAACACCCCCAGAGAGAAGTGGAACAACATTCAGAGCTTCAGTGTAAGAATTTATTTCCATGTACCTGCTATATCCAGGCAATCCACAGGACTGTGCTTCATGTCCTCCTTCATAGCACTAATATCCTCTTTCCTACTAGTTATAAAAGTGAAAAAAAAAAATAAACTACCAAAACATACTTTCTAACTCTCTTTTACGGAGATCTGCACTATGTAGCTTCTAAAATTAGCATCACAGGATGCTATGTTCTTGAAGCCTTCCCTTTACTATCTTCTCTCTACTCCCCTTACTATAGGGGAAAAAAGAAAAAAGAAAACAACAACAAAAAACCTCTACAGACCCATTGAAAATTTTATGTCTTGAAGGCCAAAAACTTATATGCAACAGTGCTAGCATAGGTCTACATGCCACCATTAGTCCTCAATAGCATTATATTTTCATGGAATCCCAGAATGGTTGAGATTGGAAGGAACCCCTACTGATCATCTAGTTCAATCACCCACTCAATCTAAAGATGAAGGAAAAGCTAAAGTGAAGACGGACACAGTTTCCAAAAGCAAGGAAAGTCAAGCCACAGCGGTCAGTTCTCAGAGCTCTTAAATTAAATACTCCTCATGGCCAGACCACTAATTCATTTTGTCTCACATTCCCTAACCAGCAGTGGCTGAAACCTGCTAATTCAGGTAGAACAGAATCAATTCAACTTACAACATGCTGGAACGTTAGGACAGTCACATGGCAGAAGAGACCAATTGAAAAAAGCTCCTGACTGAATGCCCTTCTTATATATATATATATATATTTTTTTTCCTATCATAGGAATATGATAGCAGAGATCACTGTCAATGCTGGAGCCCAATCTCCATCCCTTTCCTCATCTTCCACTCTCCTGCTGTGGTGCTAGGAAAGCTCTGTCTCCAGAGGGAAGCATGAGGCAAGGGAAATCTTGTATTCTTCCCTGAAATGGAGGACAGAGCAGTTGCAAATACAGAAGACAGCGATCCATGTTTGTTTCAGGACTGCCCCAGTCACCTCATACAAAGGAGAAAAGAGATTAAACTCCCAGTGTGAAACATAAATAACCTGAAGAAATAAGACCGTAAGCCTTCTCTTTCTAAAAAGAATTCCTTTTCACATATGCTGACTTTAATTACACACGAGTTCCTCATCCCTTTTTTCAATCTGTGATATGTGTCTCAAGGCAGCAAGTTTGAAATGAATTATTGAAAAGATAAATTTTCAATTTGTTGCATAACCAAGTTTGTCTCTTATTATGGAAAGGGCACACAAGAACATCTAACAACTTTCTGCAGCACACTTTAATTAACCTTTATCACACTCCACCCCTCCCTTGAATTTTCTTTTTCCCTCAGCTCCCCCTCACACAGATACTCCTTCCCACAGCCCTGCAGCATGCTTTCTAACTGCCCGCTACAGACAGCTTGAATCCTGCTGGTTCACACAGAAGCAGCACGCCTGGCACATACATTATTAAGTACAGAATGGATTTCTGGACATTCCCTCCCATTTCTTATTCCCTACTCAGAACCAGCATTCAATTAATGACAGCTCTTCAGCTCTGTCCCGTAACTTCTAATTATTCCTTACTGACGAGCTAACAGTAATCTTCTTAAACCCATCCACTCCTTGGGTGGCAAAGGATGTTACATTCTTGAAGACTTCATACTAGCTTGACATTATCATATGATCAAGAGGGTTTGCAGCAGTGTACCTTGTACATCTTCAGCTTCGTTTGGAAAGACTTCAAGCTTAACCATACATTAAGGCCAGCGTTTCTAAGTTCTCTTAGAGGTAGGAAGCCATGCTAACATGCTGATTAGTTAGCTTAGAGACACAGTGAGCAAGGAAAGGGAACTGTTTCCTGACAGTACCCCATGATCTAAATTTTCACAACTGGCCCAATTACTTAGATCCTTAAATGAAGCCGATTTTAGAATTTATCTGAATTTTCATCCTACGATCGCTTTTATTTTCACTCTCAAGTGATGCTGCTGAATTTAGTTACAAATTATACATTTCTTGGCAGTGCAACTCCTTTAGATCTTTGAGATCCAAGTTCTCATGTTTGCTATCTCATTTTCACCCCTTCCAGAGAACAACACACTGCAGCTGTTACTGCCCCAGTTCCTGCAGCTGTGGCCAACACTCACCACTAACGTTTTCTATCCAGGTGATTCCTTTCTCTTGTTATGATTAGTCTTAACAAATGCATCCTGTTCACTGTCACCTATGAAAAAGCCTTCTGTACAAACTGCACTTACCTCCAGTCTTCAAACTCCCTCTTATCACTTGGAAAAACAACAGAACAGTAGCGAGTCCAAGCTCACAGACACAGCATGCCAAACACTGTGTATTCCAGCACTGTACTTCTTAAGCAATAAGCAAACCAAAGGGAAAAATAGTACAGGGAATATGCAAAAATCCTGTTACAGTGCCCATTGAACTAGAGGACTCTAGTCAGTACTACATGTTTTAGCTCACATTATTTCCTCCAAAATGCCCACAGTCCTTTTTCTGTCTATGCTCTCCACATTGCTGTTACAGCAAAGAATAAGACTTGGCAATAATTCTTAACAAGTTAGGAGAAGAGTCCAAGTGCACTGGTAAGCACCTTAAAATTTGCATCTCCTGGTGTGTCCAAGTGTAAAACAGTGCTAATGCTTGCCTGCCCAATAGTGGGACTGGGAAGACAGAGAACATCAGATGCCAAATTGCTCGATGAAAGAATAATGGCTATTGAATTGTTAAGTAGATGGTGAGGGGAACAGCACAGCAAGACTGAGAAAAGTGGCTAAAGTGAAAAAAAAGGAAAAAAAAAAAGAAAAAAACACCATTGCTTTCCTAGCGGTCTCGGGTACACATAGCGATCTTGTGGTGCAGAAGAGCAAAACATAGTGAAGAACCTTCTTTTATATAGGGGGAAAAAAGTATATTGGGAGGACAGTGGAGGCAGAAATGGAAATCTCCCCTGGAGAGCAGGACTAAACATCCATTCTTTCTCAAAAGTGAGCAAATCCTTAACAAAAACTTGGAAATACCCCACCTGAAAGTGGAAGCTCCTTGCATTACACCTCCACCTTTAACAAGGCAAGAACTGAATCGATAGGGATCCAGGCAGGAGGAGCTATACAAGCTCCTTCTCATACAACCTTGATACATGAATGTTCAGAAGTCACTGTCAGGGCTGTCCAAGACTGGAAAGCTACAGCATCCAGCCCCCAGTCTTCCATCACAATGTAACATCACAGTGAGAATCTTAAATAAAATGCCATACTTATCACTGGTCATCAAACAGGTGGATATCTCTTGAATAAGTCAAGGAAATGTAGTTTGAACCCAAAAATGAAGCTTGGGAAAGAAATGAAAGCACAGAATTTCAATGTGTTCCTAACACTGGAATTAAGCAGAAAACCTCTTTTTGCTGCATGAGATGCAGTGGTAGGACCTGTGTCCACACAGCATGTCAGTATTCACTACTTTTCCAGCTATTCCAACCAGTTGAGAGAGGGAGGAATGCTGGAAACCCTGCCTTGATTCTGGTACCCTAGGTACTCTAGGAGCCAAGTAAACACAATATCTTCTTGGGGGCATAGATGAATGGCTCTGCATCCAAGTGCTGAGTAACTCCTCTCTAAGAGATAATACCTGTCAAAATAGGCTCTTCCAACAATGAGATGAAAAACCAAGTTTCAGGGGATGAGAATAATTAAGAATTAAAAAAAAAAAAGGCCAAGCCGTCTATTTTAAGAGCAAGTTCCCTTTGCAATACTAGGATAACTTTAAACTAAGCAGAGCAAGCTGTAAATACAGAGCTACCAGGAAACCTCACAGCGAGAAGGCTTGAAACGCAGATGTGTCCAAATCCAACATCACATATAGCAGATGTGCTATATATACAGAAGAGCAAAATGTACCACATGTCACTAAGTCCACCCAACAGTCAAGAACATGGAGAAGAGGAAACAAAAAGACACTGCAGAAACAAAAAGACACCACAGCTGCCTGTGGCCCCAGAGGAGTCTAAAAGCTTGATCCTGTACTTTAAGCTATTGCCTAGAAACAAGCTAGCAAAATGTCTTTAACAGAAGTTAGCATTCAGTAAAGTTTGAATATAAGGATTACTTAAAAAACACACACAGAGTGGTCTGTAGGCACTGCTAGCCCTGAGGACACTATCTAGCTGGGTACAGTGTCCCCCAGCCCTCCCACAGCCTCTCTCCCCTCTCTGCAGCTGGCAGGGCCCCGCATGGCCCTAACACCACCGCCAAGACAAGGTCACTGTCCTTTACCATGTTCCAGTAGCACTAGGCCTGAAAACCAAGCTACAGTTCCCTGCTGCCTCTATCCAAAGGCGCTCCCGACTCTGCTCCCCACAGCCTCTGCCAGGAGGGTGACGCAGGTCCCATCCACACAGCACAGCTCTGACACAGTGCATGCATGCACTCTTCTCAGCAGCGACTCCAACCTCAAGAGCCACACTCAAGCAATCTCTTCCCCCAAAATTTGTCTGAAAATCCAGTGCTTTTCCAACCCCAAAACCTCAGTAACTCCCTTTAGAAGGGCTCTCCTGAGTTTCATTTCCTGATTTGAAGAAAAGGAAAGAAAAGGAATGGGGCAAGCTGTGATACTGAGAAGGGAACAGCAGCCCAAGAAAAAGAGGCAGGTGCTCCTTAAACCAATACTGGCACCAGGGAACACACACTGCAGGCCTGTGGCCTCATTCAGCTCCGCAGTGTTCCTATACTGCGCTCATGCTGTGCAAGCTGGAGATAGCTGCCATGAAGATCAACTGCTCTCAGGTGCTCAGGCAGCAGATCTGGGGTGGGAGGCAGCAGAGGCGTGTAAAAAGAAAAAGCACACACCTTCTGCTCTGGTCTGCCCAGGCCTTTGGCAGCAACTCAGTGCAATCCAATATGTCCAGTACAAGGAGCAAATGGCCTGTTAGGAACAGCTCTGTGTAATGACAAACAGCTCTGCAGCACTGACATCCCTATGTAAAAAAAGGATAAGGCAGAAAAACTCCAAGACACCCAAGATAAGCCTTTATTTCCTCTCTCCTTTATTTTTTTCCCCCTTCTCTCTCATTTTTTCCCCCTCCTGGGCCAATTCAGTTTCAGCACAACACTCAGAGTGGAAGCTCGGTGTTCTTTTCACAAGGAGTTGAGCTGCAGAGTCATTGTGACTGTCTCCCTAATCACAGGTGATGCAGTAGGAAGGGACTCTTGTCTCCCATGAGTACCATTACAACAGAGAGATCAGGCACGCTAGCAATGAGTTGGGAGTCCTTTATACGTCTCAGTGACATTTTCATCACCATAACTGGCCACGGGTAGAATATCCCAGGAAGCAAACCCTAAAAATAACTTCTTACAACAAGTCAGCCAGTCCCTGGCAAAAGGGGAGGGAACACTGCTTATACATGGTTTGCACAATTCAGTTATTGCAAGAAGGACAATGAATGCCCAGACAAGCAGGAGAGAAGGGAAACAGAGGAGAAAAAGCAGGTGGTGAATTACACAACTGTTTCTCCTGCATCACCAATGACTTTCCAAAGTGGTAATCAAGAAATTGAGATTGAACTTCATAGCAAAGTCTGCCTAGATTATTCGAACATGCAGCAAGGGAGATAATCTTGCCTGTTCAGCACCAGCAGAAGCAGCAGAGCTCTCCCACAGCTGCTGTCTTTGCAGAAGAACATGGGTGCTGTTCCAAGTTACAGCCCTGCAGGTCCCCATGAGGTTTCCTGCTTTCCAGCTACCTCGCTGCAGAAACCAGAGGGTTTTTCTCCACCAGAACATCCTCAGAAATGCATCGCCAGGAACCACAAGAAATCCCACAAGAGCTCCCATTCACAACAGGTCCACAAGCAGCCTTTCCCTGCTCTTCCTACTCCTCCAGTGAGTGGGGCTGTGATGCCAGGCAGTGAGGCACTAAGCAGCCACACAGCCATGGCTGACAAGTCCTCTGTGACACTCTGAGTCATGTGCAGAAGCTCACTGGCTCTGAATTGTAACAGGACATCCTGCATAAGAAATGAGTGTGCAATGAAGGCGTCCTGACAGGAACGGCCCTAAGCAAACACCTGGTGAAACTGTGACAGAGAAGCAAGGAAGGGAAAAGCACGACAGGATTTTCCAGTTCCGAGGCTGCTGCCCATTGTGCTTTTCCAGCTGCTGAGCATCCCATGCAGGCACAGACATGCAAACTCTGGGGGCAGGAGAAGAAGGGAGCAGTGACCATCCGCACCGTGCTGCTGCCCCTTCTCCATCCTCCTGCAGAAAGATGCCTTTGTGAGCAAGTCTGCCCAGGCTGTGCTGAGGACCCAGCCATGACTGCAGGCAGAGGGCTGGCTCGCACTCGCTCCCTCTTGATTTACAGAACTTCCCTGCCATCAGCTGCATTGCAGATGAACCCTCTTAAAGTGGACATGAAGTGAGAGAGGCAGGAGGGCACGGAGCCACTCCGAAGTGCTGTGGCCACACAGCAGCTCCTCTGGCACAGGGATGGTGACTGACCCCAGGAAGAGCTCCAGCCTCTCCACCTCAATCCAACTGCATACAGGGGGTCCTGAAATACACAGAAGAATCTCACCGAGGGAGCTCAGCCCTGGGCAGGAGCTTCTTCCTTATCCCCATCGCTGCTCCCAGCAAGTGCCAGCGGGTTCAGATGGAGCAGCCGGTGAGCGAGCAAGGTGAGCAGGCGGCAGGGAGGTCCTAGCAGTGCCAATTCACTGCACTGCAGGATCCAGGAATCCAGAGATAGACGGAAGAGTATAAATTCCTCTGGCTCAACAGTGCTGGAGACTTCCCTGTTCCCATTTCATCCCCCACCGCCCGTTCAGGTAAGCTAACTTCATAGGTGAGACCTGAATTGCATTTTCAACGTAAGGAAGGAGTTTTCACCGTTTTTCACACAAGAAAAACCTCCACAGTTAACAGTTCATAATTCATCAGGGAGATGAGCAGGCTGAAAAGCCTGTTAGAGCCAAGGAACTTGTTGACCATTTGTGAGGTGGTGGCAGGGAAAGCTTTTGTAGCTCAGCCTCAGAACTGTGAAGATGCAGAGCATGCAGAGCCACAAGGAGTTAATACGGCATAATGCGCTTCCTTAAAGCTGGGTAACCAGCTCTGCAGCAACTGCTAGCAGCAGCCAGAGCCACCTGCACTTGTCAGCAATATTTGATAATGGTTATCAAGAAAGCAAACCACCTTGCTCCTCTTTTTTTCACATCTCTGATGCTCAGCTTCACTGTCTGCAGAAGAGAGGCATGCTGCGAGGCTCCCTGTCTGCTGCTATTGAAGTGCTTCCACACAGAGGACAAGCTCCTCTGCACCAACCACGTTAAGTGCAGGGCTAATTCAGACATAGACAGAGATGACAGCGGATCATTGCTCAGCACTAATCAGGCAACACTGAAAATTTTCAGCCGGACGACTTCCTAACAAGCAGTAGGCACAACACAATATCCTAATCTGCAGAGCTGGCGGATTCTAGCCCAGATGACATTCAGATCAGACCAAAATGGGCAGAGCTGGAAGCCACTTCTCAAGCCTGCAGTCCAAAAATCAGGAATATTTAAAGTAACACGAGATCTATGAATCACTGCTTTGACTTGCACCAAAGAAGCACATCCATCATACACTGGCTTTGTCCCTGCATTGGCACTACTTATAAACCAAAGCTGTGCAACTTTAACACTTCTAATCTCTCTGACACAATCTCAACAGAGGACATTTGATATCCAAAGCTTACATGGAGAGGCCCCGAGGCAGGCAAAACTAAACTTAACACCATACCACCTCCCTGGGCATCACACAGAAAGGAGTCCTGCTTGGCATCATTGAGCCCCAGCTCAGAGCAGCCCTCCCGATGAGCTTTGGGCATCACTGAACAGAACTTCCTTCTTCCACATCTATTTTTTTCTTCAGCCATCATGGGCGATTTCTTGGCCCATCACCCATGAAATGTTATATGCTCTGATAAAAGGGGAGTGGAAAAAACAAGATACACATTTTCAGAATGACAGCCGCTCCACTACAGTAGAAATGCTAAGTGTATTTGGCAAGCACTGGAGACCAATACAAGAAGAGGTTTAACGAGCTGTTTTCCCTGCAAAAGCTTCCAGAGCACTCATGCTATTTGAAATGTGTATCTAATGAGTGTGGCCTAGAGAAAGCACTGGACTATCTCCCTCTCAAGTCAAATCTCAAGGCAGGTGCCTGAAAGTAGACTTCTAGCTGTAAGCACACCTGCAGGCTCAACACACATGTCCTGGAGCAGGAGCAGCTTCACACACCAGCTATCTTCTGCTGGACAGGTAAGGAAAACCTCACCCAGAAGGGAGCCCAACTGCAAGATCCTCTGGGATTTAGGGCACATCTGGAGCAAAGTAACAGCTTCGGAAAATAAACTCCTTCAAGAGAAATCGTGGTAAAACTCACCTGCTGAGCTACCTGACGCTCAAGAAAAGGAAAGCACGATGCCTTTAAAGATTGCTAGCTCTTCTCCTTCTTTTTCACCTCAGATTTGGAGCTGCTGTGTCAGACCACTTTTCTCACTGCTTCCCTGGCATTGAGAAAACCCCCTCCTTGCCAGTCCACATCAACTGGCTGAGTGCAAGTGACACTGCAGAGCAGAAGATAAAGCACCTCCAGATGCTGCTACTCCAGCAGACAAGTTGCAGCCTATCCCAGATAATTGCCTACAAGCAAGCAGGAAGTGAAGGGAGGGAACAGAATCCTTTTCACAAACTTCCAGGATCTGGCTTAGGTGCCTTAACATCCTTGTTCTCATTCACAGCCCTTGCTCACAGGAACTGAAAAGTCCACTGGCAGTTGGCCTCATAGGAAAGACATATACAACTAATTTTGATATATATTAATTTCTCATTTCATAAATCAACATTTTTCAGTAAGTTGAAGAAGCCCTTCTAGAGAGAGACTAGTTTTAATTACCATAATTCTATCTTGCTAAATCCATAGGCAAACATGTTAGGCTAATATGTGTATTGCTGGCCAGAGTATTGCTGGGCAAGATGAGGTTTGTCTCTCCCAAAGCAAACTGCAGAACGGCATCCTGCAAGCTCATAGCAATGCCACATGACACCACCTTCTGAGCAATGGGACACTGAGATGCACTGAGATGGGCACTGGGTGCAAACACTCCCATGCTCAGCTCCTTGCTCCCCAGCCAGTTCCATCCCCTAACTCTAGGTCAGTCCACATAGCAGCCAATCGGCACCGACAACAGCAGCACACAGGGGCAAGACCAGCACGAGCACTAATGGTGCTGACACGATTTTGCATCAGACACTTTTAATGACAGCAGCCTTGTACTAACAGTAACACCCGTGCAGGCTGGATGGGCTCACGTTCAATAGCCTGAAACCTGCAGGCAACAACAAAGCTCAATGATTTGCACCAACTCCGATGCAGAAAAGCTCCGAGCACAAGGTAGGCAACTGCAGCTGTTTGTGGGTGTAAGGAACAAAAGAAGAGACTGATACAAGAAACAGAGTCTCTTCCCACTTTCTACTTTTCAGCTATCCAAATAATGCAAATCCTACCAGTAAAAGCAGGATGCATTCACCCCCCTCTCCAGCAGTACCCAGTGCTGGGTCTGGACACTCAGGGGCACAGACAGCAGGAGGAATGTCTGTCCACACCCCCCCACCATTCCGGTGGCTAATGGATAGCGAGCCTGGTATTTCTCACTAGGATGCTGTCCTTCGTTAATACATCATCACCCGCCCTCCTCCCTCCCTTCCCGCCTATGAGAAAGTTTAATCCTTTGGCTCACACGCATCTGGTAAATTTTTCAGTCCCTGTTTGCCACAGTCATCATGGCAACAGCCCCCAGAGATAAGACAGCAGCACTGCCCAGCAGGCGCGGCTGCTCCCAGCTCCCACCGCCATCTCGTGTGGTCCCGTTGGCCTGCCAGAGCCATGCCTGCACCCAGCCTCCTCTCTGCAGGCACCTACTTTCCCCAGAGAGGTGTTGGAATTGTCTGTGTTTTTCTTCTACATTAACTTGATCTTCATTCCCACAGTGGCGACTGTCTTCTCCAGCACAACTCTCAGCTCAACTTCTGTGACTCTGACAGAAGCACATTAACAGCGCTTCAGGAGATGGTACCTTGGCTACCAGGGAAAAAGGAGCTTGTGTTTAACAGCTAACAAGCTCTGGCTTCCAGCACAGAGGAAAGGCTAACATCATTCTCAGGAGCAGGACAGGAGTCCAGCCTTATCCCAGCGTCCCTGCTGAGGAAACCTCAGCCATGGGGACAACAGGACACAGCCCAGAGCGTGGTGAGCTCACAACAGGAAAAACTGGATGGAAGCACCAGAACAGCAGTTCACTGCTGCCAAGAGATGTGTAACTCACACCCTCAAGAACATAACACAAAAGTGCTGAGAGTACAGTATCATGTCCATATGCATACATGCGTTCTCTAAAAGGTCATCATATTTACTCATCTTAGAGATGGGGAATTCTCCTCTTTGCCTCCGCCACAAACTGGTGAATCAGGCTCCAACACACAGAGCAGAGCCATGGTTATCTCCTCCTTTCCTGACAGGCGACAAACATTTACCAGCTCTCCTGACATCCCTCAACTATTCTCAGGGTTGTCAGGTATTCACCACTTGCACAGCCACTAGCTTCCCACGTCTGCTCACTTGAAAGGTAAAAGCAACAAGGATTCTGCAATGCCAGCCGGGAAGGAAGGAGGGTGAAGCAGTATCACTAAAATTACATTTGCAGTAAAAGCATTATAGATGTCTAGAATTACTATTAATTGACATGTCAGAAAACTGAACATTCAAAATAAGCTCAAAAATGAAAACAGAAAGAAAAAGTGAACTGGGGAGAATAGATAGAAAAAAGCTACAAGGAAACAAAATCCTACAACTAAAGACTCAGTTTCCCCAGAAGGTTCAATCCATGCCCCATTATTCTTCAGCAACTCTCAGTGCTGAAAAGGCACCTTTCTAAGATGCTGCCAGGCCATTTCTTCAGAAGTGTTCTACCACTGTTCTTCAGAAATCATACAAGCAGCCACACTAGAATGCTTGAGCAGCCACAAGAGCAGTACGCAGTGATATTTAAGTAGATAGTCGATCTAAGAAGGTAAAAAAGGAACCTGCAGTCAGCGTAGCTCACAGGGCCCCAGAGGAAAGGAATGGGAAAGAAAAAAAGAAAGCAACAGGGAACAAGCCACCACACCTGAAATCCTAGAACAGGTGACAGGCAGAAGTTAACAAAAGGGGGAAGACACCTTGGTTTTAAGGGTTACATGGCAGACAGATGGTGCTCAAAGATGGCAAAGTAGAGAGAGATTTCATTTTACACTAATGTGCTCTCCTCTTAAAAATTCACCCAGTTTACAGGGTCAGAAAGAACAAAATAGTTTATGGGAGTGGAAGAGGACAAAGCTACCACTGACCTCTCTTGAAAACAGTTGTGTTAATAATCCAACATGTCATGGAGGCTGGAAGGAGAGAAAACATATATAATCTCCAGAAATTTCTTCCTGATTCATGGATGGATCCTCTCTGGTGGTGATGGCTTTAGTACCATCCAGAGAAAGAGTTTTACAACACGGAAGTTTCCACGCTATGCTCCAGAAGTAACAACAGCCACCACCAGCTCATGCACTGGGCCCTTCCTACAAGGAATTCTGGCAGCTCTGCCTGCCCCAAACATTCCCAGGGATTTCAACACCCCATTCCTCACATGAGGTACACCTGGAAATATTTCCACCATTTGCTGATCAGGGCAAATACTCTAGAACTGACAGCTTCTCGACACACGCAGGAATTACTCTAATCATTAATCTGCCCCACACAAATCCAGCTTACATCATGTCAACGAGAAACCAGACTCTCGCCAAGCCCCCTTCCCCACACTCACACTGTGGCTCTGGGAGCTCCTGCCCAATCTGGGTGCCCACTGCCACCCTCCTTATTGTTAATGCCGGAAATTTAATACTCAATGTGACCACAGAAAAGGCAGACACGAGCTGAAATCCTGTCTGCTCTGTTCCAGATCCTTTATAAAATATACAGTGTAAACTGAGAGGCAACCTGGGGTAACCCCAGCCATCACTGAAATCCACAGTGGGAGGAAGCCAGCTTGTGGCTGCAGGATGAGCTGTGCTCCCACTCTTTTCACCTTCCAGCCCACCACCTCCCTTGCCGATGCTGCCCCATGTGCTCCGTTACACCAAGGCAGGTGAGAAGCCAGGCTGGCCCCCTGCATTTTCCCACTCCCTGTCCCACTTTCAACGTCCTCCTTCCAACTCCCAGCCAGGGTCTCTCCTCACACACATCCATCCTTCTCCAAGCAGCTCTCCAAGGGACCTGTCCTCCAGTGACATGTACTGGCTGAGCACCCTCCCAATGGTGTTGCAGGCTGCTGGGGAATTTTGGGACTGCAGCATATGATCCCCTCCTCACAGCCCCCTCCTCATCTTCCACCCTGCTGCACATCACTGCAGCTCATCTGTGTGCTCCCAAGACAGAGCATCCCTCAGCCTGCTCACAGAGAGGAAAGGAGAGAAGCATGAGACACAACACAGTACTTTGTGAGTGCTTAAAGACCTGTGGTAGAAGGACAGCTCCTCTCCCACTCCAAATGACCAGACCCGATTTGGCTGCTCAGCAAGCACAGCTGAGCAGCCATAGCTTGATCTGCTGTCCTCTGCAAGAAAGAATGCTTTCCCCCAGCCCATCAAAACATGCAGGCAGAGGACACCTATCTCAGGACATTCTCAAGAACTCAGATCTGTGACTCGGCCATCTGTGACCAGCACACTGCAGCCACACACACTCACAGTGGGCTGCAGTGCAGCTCTGTGCACAGCCAAAATCCATCACACTGGATTCCTTGAGGCTGGAGGGCAGCCCCAGAGCCCTGACCCGAGGGCAGACAGAGAGCAGTTGCAGAGGGTGGTGAGTGATGCTGCTAAACTTCCTTTGTAGCACACAAGCTCAATGTTTGAGCAGCCAGGAAAACTACTACTGACATCTCCAGAAAGCTGAAATCAACAACTACTCTGGAACTGAAAGCCTAGGACAAGAGAGCTGCTTAAAAACCAAACAGAAAACTGCATTAGAACCATCAAGAGTGGTTTTTTCCTGGTGAGATTTGATACACAGAAGTAATTCCCTGCTCCTCCCACAATCCACACAATCTCTTGCAGGAACAACAACAAAATAGCTGGGTAGGCTGCAAATTTTCTTGTAATTTACGAATTTGGAAACATGGAAAGCAAGGAAGAAATTCCACCTTTATATTCCACTATGCTCTTCACAGGCAAGAGCAAAGGCACAGCAGGGAGAAAGCAGCAAAGAGGTCTTACTTTCCAAATAGCTGCTTTGCATTTGTATTTCAAAAGCTGTGACAGGGGTTGAAAGATACCGATTTTCAGCAGCAAAGAAATATTAATATTGAGGTAATATACATAGAGGATCCCCACATATACCAAAAAAAGGGGCCAAGAATGCTGTCCTTCTGCATGCGCTGGTAAGATCATTACATACGGTTTGGTATAAACGACATGCTAAGAATTATTGCAGGATCGAGCTCTGCCTACTTCGTTCCAGAGCAGGACTATTTCTTCAAATACATTCTAGATGCATACTCCGAAAACAAGTGACAACTGGGTTTCTCCATTGCCAGCCCCACAAAACTCACTCTTACCCAAGACACCAACACCAGTCAGTCAGAACCTGGACATTTCCCTGCTGCCACTGCAGCCTCTGCTTCTCTCTCGATCATTTTGACCGCTGTAAGGAATCTGAATTGCTGCCCAGGAACTGCATTCTACTTGCTAGGAATTTTTACATTGAAACAAGTACTCTGGTGACACCCACAAGATAGCTTCCAAAAAAAAAAATAAAATAAAATAAAAATCACAGCTATTACTTCCATCTGCCCATAGCTCTCGTAAGAGCTTGGGCATTCAGTCCCATAGGAATTTCAGATGTCTGAGGCATTGTATTTCCCCATGTGCAAGAACCACTGCTCTTACGTACATCAGCTGAATGCTGACTAAGGTAAAGTCTGCTTCCTCTCCCTTTCCACACACATTTGGCCCCTATTTAACATCAAAGTTCTTGGCATACTCCTCACCAGGCAGTCTTAAGCATCAACACAATATAAATAATAACAAATACTTCATTACAGACCAAGTATGAATTTTAATCTAGACCAGCTCTGATTAATATGATTTAATAAAAGAGAGAACAGACATCTGAAAACTACAGACCAAAAAGAAACAAGAGACTCTCAACATCAGATTCTGTATTTTACAAAGACGAAGCTTACAAGACTGAAGTTGTTCTCTTTGCAGAGAGCAGCACCATTTGCCATCCTTGCCTTCAGAGAAGCCCCATAACAGTACCACATCTCTTCATCTCTTCATGAGAACAGTTTTACAAGCAAGCCAAGTAACAGAATCCCTTAAACACATACCATTTACCCTTGAATGTTCCTCTTCCTCCTTCCCACCTACCTGCACCAAACTACCAAGCATTTTCCAGTCAGCTATCTATTATTTCTTCATCAAGACTCTTGATCAAAGGTAACACAAAGTACAGCAAAAGGAGAGCGAGGCTTTGTTACCACTTCCCTGGACATAACCAAAGTGAAGCACTGGAAAACCAAAACTTCCAAGCAGCCGCAATGGGCTGTACTCCTCACCAGCAGCACTGTGCTGGCTCTGGAAGCAGCAGTGACTATGTCAGTTAGTTCAAATTCTGCTGGAGAAGGCACAAAATGTCAGATTTAGCCATGTTTAAGTTGGAGAGTGGCAGCACACCCCTGCCCGGAGACATTCTATTGCTGTGACCCTGGTGCAGGACGCAGGTCTGGAGGGCGGTGGGCCCACCAGCAGGCAGGCATGCAGCCGGGTGTGCTGCAGAGCCCTGGGTGTGCATGCTGCCAGGCAGAGATGTGGCCTCCCCAGGGAGAAGAGCCAGCTCTGGGAAAGGAAGCATCAGGCAACATATAGCCAGGGCACTGCAGAATTAATGCCGTAATTCTCCTCCTGTGCAGACAGCTCTATAAAATGCCTTTCACCAAGACTTTCATTTTCAGGTTGCTGAATCGAATCTCTCTGATCACTGATTTACAGCTGCAATGTCCAAACAGCATGCATTTTTCCTTCAGTGCTTTAAGCCCTTTTCCAAGGTGAACTCACTAAGTTCCTATCAAAGCATTTAGTTCCTTTTCGTGTTAACCTCTCAAGCTATCAGCAAACACAGCTGTGTAACTGAGGAACCCATATATTCAGCTGAACTTACCATCCACTTTCCGTGGCGAATACAGGTTCTTTAGGCCTCACTGAGACTTCAAGGAAACAAGCGAGATCAGTCACTTTTTGTTTCTGACATTCTTCCACATCAGCAGAAAGCCATTTCATTTCTTGCCTCTCCCCACAGCTGTGATCTAACTAACCAATACCTTCCTAAGGATCCATTGCCAGTTGGTTAGCTGAGGACCAGTTTAGTATTCTCAATCTATTTTCACTGACAGGAAGGTACGAAAACTAGAAGCTAATTCAAAACATGGCTGTATTCACCCACACATCTCCTACTTGCTGGATCATAAAACTGTCATCACCATAACACAAAATACAATTAGGATCTATATATTGCTCCCTCCGTAACTCATTATGTGCCTAAACACTTAAAAAATGACTCCATCAGATCTGCTACTTCTGGGCTTGTGCTGGTATGTTTATGAATTTTGTTTCAATGCTATTACCCTGCAGTTTTTTGCCATTCTCTTATCTCCAGTGTTAATTTCAGTATCATCTCCTCTGCATAGAAACAACTTTTCCCTTGCAATCAGTTTCTCAAGCCAACTCCTTCCTTCCCTGAGGTGCCTTGTTGCCACTCACACTGAGAAGATGGCTCTCCTGAACTTTTTGTCCTCACTACAGGATGGTCAGGGAATATGGCAAAGAAAACACAGCATTAGTGGCCATCAGCAAAGCAGAGATACCTTCCAAACCTTTCCCATACTGAGCTGAAGAGATTGGATACGTCACCTTCACAAGTGGCCACTGTCATGTGACCATGGAGGGGCCACAAAGTCACTCAGGATCTGCTGCCACCACCCAAACAACACACAGCCACACCAACTGGTTCCCAACGTGACTTCATTCAGGCTAGGTATACTGAAACAACAAATCATCAGGTGTACCTCCACAAGGCACAGGTGTGGGGCAATCAGCCTTCTCACCCTGGCACTTTCTGCTTCTGATACTACTTCTCTGTGTGACTACAGTAAATGAAAATTCCTTGCCACTCGTCAAGCCATCTCATGCTCTTATCATCACAGTTCATATTTTGGTGCAAGTGAGAATGGATATTCCTTTTTCTCCTCTTTTTTAGGCAAAAACATTTCACTTATAAATCATTTATAAAAAATCCTCCCCACCTCCTTATGCCTTCCATTTCCCCATTTACCCCCTTGATAATCCATTTATTCAGCTGGCAGGACAGACAAGGGCCTAACACATCCATTTTGTCAAATCTGAATGGCCTCTAAGGACTGAGATCTTCTGGAAACATTCTCTTCTGGCATCTCAACTTGTTGCACTCTGCTTTCAGCATCCTCTACTACAACTCAGTTGCTCTTGTCCTTTTGGAGAAGGGGAACCTCATGGAAAGAACTCCAACCCCTGCAAAGGATTCCCCATGCGTTAGGAGAACACGCTCCCTACACAAGCGAATACACCACCTTCTGTGTGTACACATACCTCTGGGAATTGGGAAACCAGCAGCTTAGGAGAAAAGCTAAGGTTGTTTCTCCTTAAAACAGCAGTCTGGTTTCAGCTTTTAGAAACCCTGGAGCTGAAGAATGCAAGCAACGCTTGTTCTAATTCATCAAGAAGTCAAATTCATTAGATTGCCCCATGCAGCCTATTTCTGCCTTAGGAGGCAAACCTGTTAGCGCCCAAACTCCCTCCATGTAAGTGCCATACAACAGGAACAAGGTATATAGCATTCTTCTTTCAAACAAACCAACAAGCAACTCCACACCTGTTCCGGTAAGGCAGACCTCTGTGACAATCCCCTTTACCGGGAGCGACCAGAGCACACAAAGGCAAGTTCTCTGTAAACTCACCTCTCCTTTGGCTCACGGGAGAAAGATCCCCCAAAGAAAAAAAACCAACATCACAAAGTATTCATTTCCAGATACAAAAGATGTTCAATCATCCCATGCTAACCTCCTTTTAATCTCCTCTTTGCCACATAACTCAATTACTTTGTAACAGATGCGTAGTGTCCCAGACAAACAACTCCAGATCTGTTTCAACGGCGGCAAAATGTTTTCTATTTACGAGAGGACCAAGAGTAGATCTGAGGCACTAACCTCTGGCTGACAACTTTTTGGTGTTGATGATTTTTGCAGCATATTCCTGGGATGAACTTTTCTTGACACATCTGCGGACCACGGAGAAGGCTCCCCTGGAAAAGAAATGAAGAGGGCAGGGGCTATGAAACAGAAAATAGGAATGTAACAGCAGCAACTTCTATCCCCAGAGTGGACTAGATTGAGGACGGTACAGAAGACACAGAGGAGGGAAACAACACACGGGAATCCAATGGACAGTGCATGCTGCCTGCTGAGCAAATCAGACCTGGTACATATGGCACTAAAGCGCCCGCCTGAAGATGCCTCAAGCCCCCTCACAGACAGAACAGCAACACTGGGGAGGGAGAGCACACAGGCACAGGGACAGAGCACGCGGGGACTGATGAGTGGAAGACAAGCAGCCCGGAATGATGTGGCAAACAGCAGCCGTGAGCCCATCTCCCAAAGACAGTGGCCCCAGCAGCTACATCAGACAACCGGGATGCACTCTGCCCACGTTCGAGTGCTCGGTCACAAATCCCTGCACCACCTGGCAGGAGGTACTGGCTCCCTTCCATCTGTCTACCCACCTGAAAAGGGGATAAGCATGTACCTATGAATGGAGTGAGTAGGAAGCTACGAGGCTTCGTACATTTTCTCAAGCTGGAACTATTGATATTATTACAACTACTCCAAAGAGCCACTCGGAGAAGAGGTCTGAGAGAGAGGGAAGAAGGATTTCTGTGAGGAAAAAAGAGATAATACAACAGAGACCAAGGTGAAAAGACAGGGACTCAAAGTCTGCAGGACTACACAGATGAGCTCTCAGTGCTGTCCCTTCTTTAAAAAGAACAAAAAAACAGGGTGGGAAAAGAATAACAACTGGCTTAACAAGAAAGGTTTGGAAAGGAGAAAAGGACAAATAAGAGAAAGCAGGGAGATAATTCCAAGTTCATTTAGAACAGGAATGTAATCCCACGTTCACAGACAAACGGACATATGTAGCTATAAGAAATGGGATCAGGAGCTGCGCAGCGGCCCCACGCAGCCCTACAGCCGGGCTGACACGGCTCGAATCCTCCCGACACTGCAGTTCCGTCCCTGCTTCCCCTTCCTCAACCTCTACCTACAAAGCAGCGCGCAGCAGTGGGAGCGCGGGGCCCGGGCTCGGTGACACACAGCCGCAGCGGCGCGGGGAGGGACGGGGACAGGGAGAGCTGCAGCAGAGCCCGGCAGCTGGTGCAGGAAGGGAGGGAGCGGGGAGCAGCGGCACCGGGAAGCGACGTCCCCGCGATCCCGCCCCGGCTGCCCCCGCGCTGCCTCCCTGCCCCTCCAGGTCCCCCGCGAAGCCCTGCGCTAGGGTGCAGCAGCAGGTCTGCCAATGCGGAGACAAGTGCGGAGGGAGGAGGAAGGGCGAAGCGCCGTGCAGCAGCACCTGGTCCTTTCTCAGGGACAAGGAAGTGGGGTCGAAAGCATCGCTGAACGGCGGGGACGGTGCCGCGTCCCGGCGCAGAACGCCTGGAGGGAGCGGCAGCGTGCGGCGGGGAGCAGCACCGGGCCGGGGAGGGCAAGGGGGAAGAGAGGAAGTGCCGGGGTGCAACAGGAGCGCGCAGCCCGAGGCAGGCGGCAGGGACCGGCAGCGGTTCTGCCGGGGCAGCAGGGCTCGGAGAGGAGGATTACGGCGACTAATCTCCCTCCTCCCGCTCCTCGCGAAGAGCCGAAAAGCGGCTCCGGGCCGCGCCGGCAGCTGCCGCGGCGGGCGGGCGGGCGGCGGGGCGCGCGGCGGGCTCCGTACTTGCCAAGCTCCTCGTAGAGCTGGTACTCGTCGGTGAAGCGGGTGCACGTTGCCGTGGTGGCCATGTTCGGGCTGCGGAGGCTCAGCGCCGCTGGGGCATGGGGCGGGAGACCGGGACGGGCCGGGACGCGCGGCTGGGCGGCCTCCCTCCGGGCTCGGCGGGGCGGCGCGGGCTCCCCCCGCGCCCGGCTCGGCGCTCCCCGCTCCGCCGTGCACAGTCACCGCTCGCCGGGGAGGGGAAGGAGGCAGAGCCTGGCCAGCACCGCGAGAACTGGCTCGGAGACACCCCGCGCCGACCCCCTCCCTCCGCCCCTCCGCCGGCCCCGGCCCGCCGCGGGGTGTGGCCGCCGGGGGCGCTCCCGGGGCCCCGCAGCGACGACGGCGCCCGCGGACTGCGGGCGGGGCGCGGCCGCCCCCCCCGGGGTGCGG